>NC_065506.1:34539918-34689864 GCF_006386435.1 Epinephelus moara
ATTTTTAAATAAACATTCACCTCGTTGCTAGATAGACCTACTCCTGAAAAAGTCGTGCGCAAGGCTTTTTGTCCCTACGAGGCCACCGTCATTTACCCGACGGGAGGGGTGAGCGAGTGAGCCCTGCAATCTAGAATTTGACCACTGATGTCACTGTTTTCAACCCATTTTACACACTGGCCCTTTAAGTATTTTTTTTTTATTACATTATTATATAATATTGTACAGCAGAAATTAGTTACCTCCGTGGGGTGGCTGGACTCAGCCTTAGAGATAGGGTGAGGAGCTCAGACATCCAGAGGGAGCTCAGAGTAGAGCCGCTGCTCCTTCACGTCGAAAGGGGTCAGTTGAGGTGGTTCGGGCATCTGATCAGGATGCCTCCTGGGCGCCTCCTGCTGGAGGTATTTCGGGCACTTCCCACTGGTAGGAGGCCCCGGGGCAGACCCAGAACACACTGGAGGGATTACATATCTCATCTGGCCTGGGAACACCTTGGGATCCCCCAGGAGGAGCTGGAAAGTGTTGCTAGGGAGAGGGACGATAAGCAGTTTTTTCTACAATTATAAATAATTTGGCTGACATTGCTCCAGGGTGAGTTTTTTTTTCTGGCTAGAGAAACACCCTGGCGCAGACTATTTACTGGTGCTTACCAGCCTGTCGCTTATGCGGTATTTTAAGATAATAACAAGCACCGGCGTTCTCGGCTTTCAGTGTTGGGTAGTCCACCACAAATATTTTCGTCATGTCTCGTTTTGTCAGTGAAAATGAAACATAGATTTCATCTCAGTTTTTATTGTCAAGATCTATTTTTAGCTTGTCATCGTCTCGTTTTCGTCATGGAGCCAGCCTCATGTGGCCATTTTGGAAACAGCAGTTTTTGGCACTTCCGCATTGGCATCATTTACAGCTTTGGATACCGATTTGCATATTCACATCGGCCACAGTAGAAAGCAGCCTGTCTGCAACAAGAGCATCAGAAAAACACTGATTATTGTACGCGTAATTCAGTGCATTTACCTGTTTAAATCACCGGGTTTGTGTTTGGGAGAGGAGGTGACCTCTGCGGATAATCCAGCTCCTGGTAAAAACCTCCCAAACGTGGATCTTGAATTATCAAAGAAGAAAGGTTAACACACTTTGGCAGGTGTTAGCGGCCCATCTCTGACATGCCAAATGACATCGAAGAAACACTGTCTTTAAACGTGAAAATGTTTCATTCAGTGTTTTTACCGATTCAAATTACTGGGTCCGTTTGTTTTGCAGAGGAGGAGACCTCTGTGGATAATTATCATGGCATACCTCCTCCTGAACGTCTGGTTCAGAGAAAATAGGTGAGCACACATTAGAAGGTGCTGGGCTGGTGGCCCGTCTGCAACGTGCCAATCAGCAGACAATTTGGCTCCCTTTAAAAACCTCTTAAACAATGAACGCTGAAAGAATTCTAATGAGGAAAAGTTTTGGCAATCCTCAGTGTTAGATGCCACCAACTGATTTTTTTACACACAGGCCCTTTAAAAAACAAAAAAACAACAAAACCGAAATGTACTAATCTCCACATGAACTCTGATTCTGAACCTTTATTAATCTACACTATAAATGTGTGTTTTTGTTTGTTGGTTTTTATCAATATTGGCGAGGCATGTTTGTATAAGTGAGCTATTTAAAGAAAATTTTGACTGGCCCATTTTTCTATTATCTCATATTATTGAATACCGACCATTACTGAACATTACTCAGTCCCATCTTTGAAGATTCCCAGTCATGTGATATCTAAAAGTACTAGATCAAAGGCGAGGAGATAGCTCTTTTATTCTTGAACAAGTTCCACTGCTCATCCCGAAGAAGCCTCTTTAAAGATGATACAATCACTTCTCTCTCTCTCTTTTTTTTTTTTTTTTTACTACACCTGCAGCTGATGAAGTTTGCCGGTGACAGTCATTATTCCAACCACCAAAATCTACAGGCACCAGCTAAACATGAGAAGCCTGCAGTGTCACAATGGTGACATTGAAAATTCCATTATCACTTCATGCGCCTCTCGAGTAGACAGTCACAGTGTTATTGGTCTAGTGTTACACTTCTGAATGTGAGCCAAGCTTGTAAAGGTGGCATATGAGAACAGGAGGGAAACTGAAGGAGAATGAGCAAACGACGAGAGGTAGAAGGAAATATGATGGAATATACGGGGGAGGATAGAGTAAAGGATCAGTAAGAAAGCAGGAGTGAACAGAAAGTCTTGAGAAAGAGCTGCAGTGGACCGCTGATTTCTCTGGAAAAGGGAGGAAGTCAGGAGAGTGGGAACAGGAGGAGGAGAAATATTTTGCGCCCCATGATACTTATCAACCGTGGCTCTCGGCTATTTCTTCTTTTCTCCCTCTCTTGCTTTCCATCACCTGCTCAGGCTTTCCTCATGGCTCTTTCCCCCAGCTCCGGGCTTGGAAAGATATTACTGACAAGTCAATCTTGGAGCGGTGCCTATTGAACAGCATTTACCCAGTTCTGAATAGGTAGTCCCATCCCGAGCCAGATTCAACCGAGGCCAGACGTCAAATAGGTCCATCAATTGAGCTATAATGAAGGGGCACAATAGCAGCCAGAGATGCTGCTCCCATAATTTTGATACTGCACACACGCAGACACTTTCGCTTCTTATCTGCCACGAGACAAGGTTGTCGGGGTCATTAGCAGGACTGGTGGTGCTGGTTAGGGACACATCATTTTCTTTTTTCATCGATTTGCACAGAAAGTTGCGCAGCCTTTTTAAAAGAAGCAGATTGGCTCAAACTGATTCTAACCCAGATCTAATTTTGTCAAGCACTTTACTTTATATTAAACAGTCTCCTTATGTGGAAAGAACAGTTTAAGGATATGCGTTTAGATATAGAATATAAAACACAAGAGCTAATAACATGACATATGAAATTGCTTTTTAACAGCAAATTCATGCTTGCTAGATTTCTACACCATCTTGTGTGTGTGGTGACTTCGACTTTCTCAACAGTATGCCCTGGTAGGCAGGATGTGTATTAGTGCTCTCGCTTTCCCCCTCACTTCGCTCTGACACGGACACCTCTCCAGCTCGTGTTGACACAGCCATTGCCCATTTGTCCTCATCCGCACACATCCTCAGACGTACCAACATAGCAGAGGTGTCCTTTGCTTTGCTAGGTTTAACCAGGAGGTCCTTTTAATGCTCTTCAATCTTTCATACAGGCAATCGTAAAACGAGTAATATTTTGCTACAGTAGATCTCTGTGTGGTGAAAGGTATATCCGTGTCTGTGAGGACCAGCTCTTGACATTATTCTTGGGACATTTTGAGGAGCAAGGATGTGTCGTTGGGCCACACAGTGGAGAAAGAAAAGCGTATTTTCAGGGTAAATCAGCCTAAAAATCACAAGCAGAATAAGACTGTGCTGGCTGCAAATACTAGATGCAAATACTGTGTGCCATTACCTGCAATGTTTACATCGACTGTGAAATTAGTGCTTAAAAATCACTGTCTGTTTGAATGGGCTTTAAATGGCTGTAACAGAAAGGGTTGAAGTTAAAACTATTTGAATTTTGAGTGCAGTCAAATCTGCCTGTGTGTGGATTTTGGTCTTTTTTCTTGATTTTTGCTTTATAGTTTCATTCAATATTGTGCATGTCAAATAAACCGACACACTTTGCCAGCAGCCAGACATGAGTCACAGATGCTGTAGGCTGCGGGGGGTCATAGCATTGAACATACTGCAGTGGTAACCTGACTGACAGCATCAGCGCCCCTAATGCCAACATCACAGTTTACCACTTACAGCCTGTTTCCCAGCTTCAGATCCTTACGGCAACAAATGTCAATGATTTTTTTTTTCCCATGCTTTTTTCTACACACTTTTTTTTTCTTACTGTATTGCTGTCAGATACGGGAGTAGTGTACCTGCTGCAACATTTAATTAACACTTAATATGTGATAGATGTGTTGATGACCTTGACCACAAACCCTCACAGCTTCAGCAAGGTTGCACGGGAGCAGTACGACAAGCTGGTGATAATGCACAGCAATATGGAGACGCTGTATCACAACATGCTGGAGTACTTTGCGGTCGATCCCAAGAAGACCTCGGTGGAGGAGCTGTTTACTGATCTCAGCAACTTCCGCACCATGTTTACTGTGAGTATACTATACAGTTGATTTACCCGTAGTAGAAGCAGGAAGACTTAGTTGTCTGAGCATGTTATGTGGAAGTGAAAAATTTAACATGGTACTATAAATGTTTATATTTTATTGAAACTGAGTGGTTGATGAGTTGATTTTTTAGTGGGTTTGGCAGTACCTGGATTTGTTTTGCATTACAGGAAGTGTTTGATTACATTTTATATATAAATGATAATTTATCTTTAATCACATGTAGATACGTTAAAGGAACACTTATCCAACAAAATGGCCATTTTAATATCAATTATTCACTGAGTGTTACTTTGAATTTTATAAAGAAAACTTTTTCCCGCGTGCCTCCATGGTGAACGGAGAATCCAAAAAGAGGAGAACATTTTTCATGAATTAAAAGTACAGGGGTCCACATTTACCAACAGCAAAATGATATCAAATCATCCTGTTACAAACATTTAAATCATTTAAATCACTTAGGAGTAGCGCACCCTGAGCGTGCCCAAGCATGCTACTCTTCCGTGCGTAAGACTGTTGTTTGTACTGATGTATTAAGAATTAATATAATGAGACTTGATAGATGATATTGCACAAGTTGTGTGAGTGTTTGTATATGGTTGTTTTGAAATAGTGTCGCTGTTAATAAATGCTAACCCATTTTTTGGACTCTCCGTTCACTGGAGTTATGCAAGAAGTCTTTTTCATGACTTCACGGTAACGTGGTGGGAAATTGATATACAAATTATTTCATAGGTGAAGTATTCCTTTAAAGAGGCAACAGATAGGATTCAGGGTTTTTTTTAGCTTGGCGCCACCTAGCGTCAGCAGTGTTGCTCGCACTGTCGCAAAGACCAAATTGACCGTGGGGATCAGAGATAATCAATAAAATGTAGGCTGTAAAGCCACCAGTATACCTCTATGTATATGTAGAATGAGAAGGTGTGTGGACACTATACTAAATAAATGAGTAAAGAGACTGAGCAACAATTATCAGATTTATCTGAAGAAAAAACAAATAGTAGCCTAATGCAAATATTTATACCAGAATGCACAGTACCAGTACAAACAACTCACAGTAAATGATACCAATATGTACAGTATCATTACAAACAACAGTAGACACGTAAGGGATAATGTATCGTGAGCCTGTGACTGTTGAAAAATAACTCCCGACAGGGGAATGGAACCCCGACGTGCAGCGGAGTTATTCTTCAACGGTCACCGGCTCACTATACACTATCCCGCTTAGAACATGGCTTACTACTAAAACATTCAAATGTTACAACTGGCATCAATATTATTAAACTGCTGGCAGAGTGTATTGACAGAGGAGAGGCGTTCACCAGACAAACGGGAGCAGAGGAGAGGATTTTACTTCACTTCTCCCGGTCGGAGAGGCCTCTGTGCCCAGTAGCTGCGGCGGCAGCGGGGGGGTGGGGGGGTAATCACTGTCCGAGGGCTGCCGTAGAATGGCAACGAGGATGTCAGCCGACCAACACTTGCTACCCGGTCCCTGGTCGCGGTGATTTGCGATGCTGGCCAGCTAGGAATGAACTAGCAGCTAGTACAGTACAGTCCTCTCTCGGCTAACGTTAGCTAACATTTAGCCGTGTTACTTACTGAGCCATTAGAAAGAAAGCTAGCAGGACACCGGTGTTGAGCCTCTTTGGTCACGGAGCTCCCTCCATCTCTTGAACGCCTGACTGAGGTTTACTCTTGTTTTTCCTCTTCTTTTATCACTCTCCTTTTTGTGCATCCTCGCCTCCTCAGACAGAAGAGCTCGTTTTATTTTGGGAGGCCGTTTTTCACTTGTCTCCAAACTTTGTCCGTCTGCCATTGTGTTCCTGACTCAACTATCTCATGCCCCGGCCAGTTCCTAATAAGGACCAGCTCCAGTCCCTGATTGGCTGACCGACCAGTTTGGCAATACATAACGTATTTTCTGCCGTAAAGCAGATTTTTTCCGCAAAATTTCGGCACCGGTGGCAGAAGCTTATTGCAAAGATTGCAAAGCCATTAAGTAACCTATGTAAACGCTGATAGTCTGATTTTACTGTGTATACTACCCTGTGCAACCCACATTATTTACATTATGGTATATATAGGCAAAAATGCTATCTGTTGCTTCTTTAAGCAACTATACCCATTAAGCCCAGTTCAGACCATTTGCGACAAGACAAATGTGTTTTAGAACGTTGCAGAGAAAAGTTGCAGCAGTGTGAACTTGCCGTCTTAGCTTGGCTCAAGCCAGCTGATGGTGTCACCTGCATCTCAACTGGTTTTAGAACGTAAAGCTTGTCACCAGTTTCTACAGCCAATCAGCTTGTAGTGAAGTCCGCTCGTCAAGTCAAATGGTCCGCAGGCCACATGTTGTATGCGTATATATATCATGAACACAGTCCATCTGATGCTTATTTTGCTTGTTTTTTGCCATTTCATCACCACTACGAATGCAGCTGTAGCCAGTATCTCACTATCACTATCCCCATTCATATTTTAAGGAGCTACAAATTATAATCAGCCACAAAATAAGCCTGAAAAGCTGGAAATCAGAACAGAAGTACAGAGAGTTGTTGCATCGAGATGATACACCATCTCATCTAGTTGCATTGGTGTGAACTGGCAGGTTTTAAGAATGTTGCAGTGGGGCATTGCAAGTAGTTTCAAGTCGTCTTGTTGCGAATCTTCGGTCTGAACTGGGCTTTAAACAAAAAGATCTTGGAGTAGTTCCAATTTACATGGAATGGTCTGTTCCATAATGCTTTTTAAAGGCTTTTAATAATTATGATAATAACACCACCTTACAATTTTGTCAGGTGTATTTGCATTTTGTGTCTTTTGTCAACTAATACTAATTGGAAAAACAGGTCTGCTACTATATATTGTATATCTGTAATCATAAACAGCACTGACATGAGCAAACCCTTTAACAGCATTAGAATCATTTAAAGTTGGATGTGAAACTTTTACTTTTTTCATTTCTTGGCCGCATCCTGACACACAAGCAAATTCTTGTTGTGATTCTCACATCAGCGTCCCGTGGAATAATGCACATCAGAACCAGTGCCAGTTCTATGCAGTTCAGTTTCCCCCAGACATTTATGTCATCACTGAGCTCCGTGGCCTTATCTGTCTGGCGCTACTGTGAGCTGTGGAGCTGTGGAGACCCACTGTGTTTAATCAGCAGGATTAGTGGCACAGGCCACTGGGTGCGACAGATAATATTAGCTAATTAGCCTACTAAAGTTCCTGCCCTGCCCCCAACTTAACATCTACCTCACACACACAAATGGATTTCATGCCTCTTTGCCTTTTTTCCTGCACAGTCATTAGTTATGCTTTAGATTTTCTTGTACTCCAAAGCTTTGTCTGTATATTTGTGTGTGTGTTTTTACGGAGAATAGTTGTTGTATGTCTGATACACAGTGTGTACTCTACTCTAAGTCTGAGAAAATGTTTTTAAATGGTTCTAAATAGGCCTACAGTCTAGATCATTATTGAGAGGCACAATAACCATGATTTTGTAAACTTTGTAGATGCCCAACCACTATACAAATCACTGTCTCTCCTTAGGGGATTAATATTTTGTAGCCATTTTTAGACTTTTTATTGGTTTGAATATGAAAAAATTGCAAGCACAATATAAAGATTATATGTTAAAATCTTAAAGAAACGGGACTTCCTTGTCTGACTGTGGACCCATGTTTAAGCCAAGTCCTATCAGGGATGATGGGACTGATGATATGATATCCATGGTGTCCTGCATTATCACTCTGTGAGAATGAATTCTCAAGAGTCAGGGTGTTTGTGTGTGGTGTCATCTCCCCTTTGGAGTCACATACCACGTGCAAGCACCGGTTTGTTTTGTGTTTGAGAGAGTCGTGCAGGTCACCTGAGGAGTTAAGAAGACGGGCTGTAAAAATGTCAAAGGGAAAACTGACATTCCAGCCTTATATTTGCCCCAAAAGTTCCCTAAATAAACAGTGTAGGAGCATTTTGGATATATACAAACCAGGGAGTTGTTGTAGGAAATCGATATCCTATTTGCAAAGTATGCCACCGAAAAGTGACCAACACTTTAAATATGTTCCAGCATCTTTAAGATAATCATCCACCTCTGTATGTCCAAGTCAAAGTAAAAAAAAAACCCTTTACTAGCTAATGTACCAATCTGGACGAAAACAGTTTAAACTACCTGGGTAATCAGTGTTAATGTACTTTCTAACTCTTTTGTGGATATAAGTTTACCAAGGGAAACTGTGGTAGGGGCTGTCATTCTCTCCCTCTATCTGTGTCACCTATGCTCTATATAGCTCATTCTAAATTAACCATTAAAAATGATTTTTAAATCCAAAATATAAAACCTAAATGGATTTTTTTAAAATTATTATCATACTGTATATATTAATAACGTCCCTGATTAATAGAAGTGAAAATTGTGGATAAAATATGACATTTCTTCTGGCAATAATCAGAATAACAAAATATATTGTGACATCTAATTGCCAATAAGGTCAGACCATAATAACAATGTCCAGCTTTCACATGAGTGCTTTTGCTTACAGCTGTACAAACATGTACAATAAACAGTGTTTTACCTAAAGGCACAAAATATTTAATTAGTCCTGCTCTCATCCTTTATGATATGGTCAAATTCACATCCTAACACTTACTGCTGTTTCATGTTTCCTGTGGTCAGTGAGATGCTGATGACAATATTGCACAACTGTGGCTTGGATAACTGTGTAGACGGTCTGAGCCACACACCTCCAACATTCACAGTGGGAGTCGCACAGACTGTGTTGCAATGATTGGGTAGCTGTAGGACTCCTAAGTGCGTATATGCCAATTCAAATTTTAGGGCTCTTTAAAAAATGGAGTGCTTTGATGAAATGTTGGCTTAGCAAGTCTGGAAATATAAAAACCTGGCCGCTTTGACCGCAGTAAATATGAACAACAGACATACGTGGGGACCTAGCGCGCCGCCTGCAAGAAGCCTGAAACAGCAGTTATTTGCCATATATCTTGATTTGCTGGCTGCAGTGTGTGGCGACTAGACTGAGACTGAAGTAGCAATAGAATCTACACAGTCTTGAAGTCTGAGGAAACACACACACAACGCTGTTGATCCCAGAGCTACTTTGTGCTGTGATTCTTCTCACTTTCACAGCCACAAGTTCGTCACTGGGTGTGGGCTGATATGAACACATATGAATTAAAAAAAAAAAAAAGAATCAGACTAAGAGCTGATGATTAAAAACCTCTGTGTGTTCCATGCATCCATTAAAGTCCAATTGATAATAATGAGAAGAATATATAAGATACATAATTGGCTGTAATGTTTCTTATTGCAGCTGTAATCTCTTTCATTTTAGTTCCACGGTCCTGGCTAGACTTCTGCTTTAGTGTTTATGATCTGACCATACTGTAACACTTAATGACTCTGCAAGCGAAAGGTGAACAAGCCAAGTGTTATAAAGACCCGCATTATATGGTCAAAACTCCCATGTAGCTATTTATTCCCCTGTGTTAGGTCAGCAATTCGTTCAAATGGTCCCATCACACAGACATATCTTGGGGGAAGCCAAGGCTAGGTCAATGAACGCGGGCATACAGTAAATCTCAGCACCATAACCTCTCGGTCAAATCTGTGTCAGCATTTAGCCTGCTGTGCCAAGGCCCATGCTAATAGGTGCGTGCTCTCTCTGGACCACCGCCTGAAGCGAACTGAGCCTTGAACTGTGTGTATTTTGTTCGCATAACGCGCGTGTGTGTGTGGGGGCGCATGTTTGTTTGTGTGCGTTTGTCATTTTGTGTTGGCTTTTTTTTTTTTTTTTTCTTTTTTTTTTTTTAAGGAAAGCTGCTTAGCTTTTTCACACACAAAGACGGACACACACACTCGTACACACACGTACAGCATGCTCAGTCACCCGTAGGAAGGAGACCCAGGGCGAGGCCGCACATCTGACAGGAATCCAATTGAGCGTGTCTAATGGCGGACATCCAGGAGAGGAGGAGGGGGAAGCAGACCTGCAGTGATGAAGGAGAGCGGAGGGCAATTTCCTCAGAGAGCTGGTTCTTTCTCTCTCTCCCTCTACACCTCTCCCTCTCCTTCAGCTCAACATTACAGTAAAAATGAATGCTTTGTCAGAAGGCAAAAATCACATGACTCTTCATCTTTTTGTAATTTCGGGCACTTCACTATCTCTCAAAAATCCATGTTCCTTCAGTTCTCATTATTTTTCAGTAGTAAGATAATTCTTGCCTTCAATATTGAATTCAGATTTTTTTTTAAACAAATGAAACCTGTCCTGCCATGTGCTTAAAATGAACTTCTTTGTGTTGCTGCACTAAGTTAATGCCCACACTGGCTCTTTTTTTACTTTCATGATTCTAATATTGCTAATTGGTCCTGTGATTTAAGAAGACAGCATGGCCCCTTTTGTGGCTGGCTGTGATCATATCAATTTCTGCTTTAACAAGGATGTTTTGATGTAATGTTCTTTAGCTGCTCTTTTTCCTGTTCCACTCTCTTTGTGAAGTTTAAGAGTGATCCTCTCTTAAACAGGCCCACTTGTTGTATTGACCCATTATTGACTAATCATTGCTTTCCTGGCTGCTGGCAGCAGTAAAGGGTCCAGTTTTAAATAAGATGTAATTTTGCCTCTACGGACCGACTCTGTGGATCTGCATAGCCAGATTATTGTAACCACCTGCCATTCATATTTAGTTGCGCTTGCATTGGCACTGGGAATGGCAGTGTCAGTTAGCTTATTGATCTGCCAGTCTGCTACTTCAGACGAGACTAAAATTATTCCTGAACTTTTGCATTGATTGTCGTGACAGTTTGTACGGACATTCATGGTCTCAAGAGGATACATTTTACTGACTCTGGTGCCCTGACTTTACCCCCAGCGGCACCATGAGTTCTACACTTGTGGTCCAAATTGAAGCATCCTCACAAGTATTGGGTGGTTTGTCATGAAATTTACTACAAATATATAAGGCCACTATAGGATGACTCCTACTGACTTTGGCAACTGTCTGACTTTCATTTTGCGCCACCATCAGGTCAGAGTTTTCACTTATTCAGTCAAATATTTCAGCTTCTATTTGATGGATTGGCACACAATTTTGTACACCCATTCACTGTTCCCAGATGATGTATCCTGATGACTTTCATGATCATGTGACTTTTTTAGCAAACACCACCAGCAGTTGGAAATTTTGGTTGTTACTGAAACACCCCTACAGCTATAGCATGGATTGATATTCTGAAGACACTTTCATGGTCTCCTCAGGATACATATAATAACTTTTATCCTCTTACCTTTGATCTTGCACTATATCATCCTTGAGCTCAAAGCACCACTGTGCCAAAGTATGTCTTAACAAAGCAGCTATGATATGTTATTGATATGATATCGTAGTTTCTCCATTTGATCTCAGGAAATAGTAGGGCGCCTACTTCCTGTTCACAAATGCGCATATTACAAACAGTGTACTAAAATATGTTTCTGAAAACATTTGAGGTGAGAAATAGGCAATGCAGTGACAGAGTCTTGGTTCATATTTGATCAACACTGCGTAGTTTCTTCATTTAATCTCAAGAAACAGTAGGGCACCCACTTCCTGTTCACACATTCTCCTTTTACAGCCAAACAGTGCACTAAAATATGTTTCTGTAAACATTTGAGGTGAGAAATAGGCAATGTGGTGATAGAATCTTGGTTCATATTTGATCAATACTGCGTAGTTTCTCCATTTGATCCTAGGAAACAGAAGGGTTCCCACTTCCTGTTCACATACTCTCATATTACAGCCAAACAGTGCACTAAAATATGTTTCTAAAAACATTTGAGGTGCTAAGTAGGCAATGTAGTGATAGAATCTTGGTTCATAGTCGATCAACACTGTGTAGTGTCTCCATTTGATCTCAGGAAACAGTATGGCAGGATGACATGAAACATGTCATCCTGTGGATTTTCGCTGAGAGACAAGCACTGGACAGTGGACACAATTGAGGGAAGTTTACCACAGTTCATTTACACAGACCACCCCCATTGTTTTGATACAAAGCTGATTAATAATATGCAAATGCTCTCTTTAACCATCTTAATCAGATGGTCTGTATCATTACTGGCCTACATTTGTCATTGTTATAGTACACCTGTTATGTGTGTCCTTGGTTTGTAGGACATCTTGTTGCATCCCCCCCTTTCTTTTTGAGAAAAGACAAAAGTAATCATATGTCTTGAATTTGACTTTTTAATAAAAGAGCTGCTCGATAGTGAAGAGGGGGAGGAGTATCAGAGTTTTGATGACATTCACATTAGGCATCCATCACCACTGACTGCTAACCTGGGATCACTTAATTGTTCCTTATTGAAAATGTATTATGTGTCAGTACACTTGTCTTTCCCTTCTCCTTTTCCCTCGTTTGCTCCGCCTGTGATTTACCAGCCTGGATGCCCATTAAGAACATAGTCATTTGTGAATCAGAGGATGCCACGAGCAACTGACAGTTTCATTACATCAAATCAAAGTTAATTTTGTGGAGGAGTTGGTGTTGTTTAAAAATAGAGCTCCGAACAGCTTCAGTGTGTCTCAGTCATTTGGTATTCATCTCTCCCTTCTTCTCTCCTCTTCCCCTGGATTTCTATAAACCTGCTGAGTAGTTCACATCACTGTCATTAGCTGCTATTGTCTTTTTATGTGAGTGAGTTTAGATAAATGTTGTTTAAATTATATGTCTGCTATGATGCCAACAAGATACAATCTCATTTCGGTCCGTGTTATGAATAGGGAAAAAAATCTGCAGTGAAAGATCAAGCTCACAGTGTGTGGACGTGGAGCATCACAGGATGGGTTCATTTACAGCTGTGTGTAACCAAAGGACACAGGACTCAAGTATACTGCATCAAACTGAATATTGTGCAGTTACACCCCTACTATTAGTAATTTACGGAGTGTTTGAGTTGTTGTTTCTCCATATTTCAAGTGGCTTGTTGATGCCGAATTGAGGACGCTGATTTGTTTAGAATGCAAGCTGACTATATCATTTCCCGCGATGGTCACTTGTACGCAGACTTAATAAGAGGCTGTCAGTTGGCCTCAATAAGCGACTGCCCCTCTTTATTGTGCCGCTGTAGTTTTCCATCATGTATTACACAGTATCCGTAGTGTGTGCTTTCCGTAGTGTGCGCATCCATTAATGTTGGTTTGGCATTACTATTCTCCCACTGACCTGCCTGTCAAGCCAAGACGTGTGAATAGCGCAAGAGGAGGGGAGATGAGGAGGTGGAGTTGGGCGTTTGATAAAAGCCCAGACTCCCTTTCTTTAAGTGACTGGCTATTGATCAGGATGGCAATCATGCTAGCACTCTATTAAATCATATGCGGTCTGTCTCTTGGCTGTGGCGTTATTGAGCTATCGACACTATCGTATGAGTTTGACAGCGCTCTGGAACAGGGATTATAGAGGCTCTACCCACAGTGGTTAAAGTATGGTAGTAGCATACCTATGAAATAATTCTTCAGAGACAAGTTGAATCGTGACATGTTTTGACAAGTTTTTAAGTTGACGACATCGGCTTGTGCAAATATCAATATTAAAAAGAAGAAATTCTGGGCCAATACTGATGTTTTTTTTTATGATTATTATTATTTTTTCATTTTATCTTTATTTTTATTTTGTTTTTGTTGTTATTTATGCAAGGGAACCAAAAACATCTTCATAGTAAAAAATATACATATATATAACTGAACCATTTAAAGTCATTCAGCCCTTCATTGCACTACCTCTGAATGAAATTTAGTCATACAAAGTTATAAAACAACCTTGAATATAATCTTTTTTCACATGAAAAACATCCTTTACAAAAACTGCTTCAATAAAACTTTTTACTATATATAATCCCCTCTCTGATTTATATTGCTGTGAAAACATCAACACATTTCTCTTTCCAACCACGACATGTACTCAAGTTTCTCACCAAAAACAACAGTGTACAAGATCAGCCTGTATTTGAACACATCATGATAACGTAATAATAATTTCCCTTTGCTCAATACTTATTTTTACTGAATAAAACAGGAATGTATCATAATGTAACTTAATGCCACCTCCATTAGCTGTTAGTTCAGGCCACCAGCTGCTAACAGCTAACATTAATGAGATCTCCTCCTGCAGGTTATAACATGAATTTGTTTTATCTTTATTGCATTGTCAGGGAAAAAAAACCCTGATCAAGATGAGTTTACCGCAACCTTTCGCCCAAATGTGTCCAAGGGAGGATCTCTGTTTGTCTCAAACATGTTTACTGTTGTCCCAGGGACGATGGTAGCGCGTTCGTCCCAAGCCCTAATTTTTAGCTGCGCAAAATTGATGACCCAACAGAAAAACATCTACCACTGGCATTGGTGAATGCCATCTTATTTGCTTATAGGTCGATGGCAGTCAACAACGTGAGTATCAGCCGATACCTATGTTCGGCTGATGAATCGGTGCATCCATAAAGAGACATTCCTGTCCCAAGACCTTGATAGCCAGCACAGGTGTTTGCTTGCAGTTCCAACTAAAGCTGTAAAACCTTTTTCATTCTCAAGTGCCTGAACATTGAATGACAAGACAAGCTCCACTCCAATCATTCTTGGGCCATCAATAGGTAATTAATTAGGAGAAGGAACAATGGCCCAGAACTTTAAAGCTGGAACTCAGTGCCTGTGGTTGAAGTGCAGGTAAACTTTGTATGTAGCCAGTCAAAAAAAAAAGGACCAGTGTCAGTCCAGATAAAGGTTTCTCATAATGTTTGCACATTGTTAATTTGTCTAGTCCACTTGTTTTTGATATTGAAATATCCACACAAATTCACTCCGCCCAAGGTACACTTCAAGGCACACCTGTATTTATATCTGTGCACTATAACGTGTGTTAACATTCTTAGCAAGACGTAAGACAATAAATATAAGAAAAAATAAGACAGGTAGCTTTCGTTATACTGTCTCTTTACTTGCGGTGCTACAGTAGGTGTCTTTGCTGGTGATTTATTGTAATTTGCTCCGTACAATAAAGCGATCCATTGTCCCATGCACTACTTTCTCTTTTTAAATGGTATCATCCCTCACACTGGCTGCCAATCAGGGCTTTTGATGTGTCACACACTAATAATTCCCATGCACAAACGGTGACAAATAGGTTCCCCATGACGTTTTCTAAATTTAAATTAAATTAAATTACATTTTGTTGCTAGAGTTTGCCTCTTTATGAGGAACTGTATGTGACCAACATACTGATACAGTCGATAAAAAATTAATTCAAAGCTTTTTGTATAGGCCCAGTTGAAAATTGCCATAATAATGTGTGGTTATCACAGAATCCCATGGCGTACCATTTGTGAACCACTGCTCTACATTATATTGTTGTGCTCTGTGAACAAAGAGGCCTGACAAAAGGAAAAACTGAGTGACTGCTGCTCTTATTGGAGTTGACCGTCGGCACTTTGTAAAAAGTAGTACAGTAGGAGTTCCTATCCATTCATGTAACATAATTTGAGTCAAACTGCATTCCCTCTTCAGAAGAGAAATAGAAGTCTACATGAGCAAATGTTGTATTTACTACATAACAATACCAGAATACTTTTCTTAAGTGTTAGTCATTCCAATCAGAAGAAGAAAATAATAAAAAGAAAACCAATCATGGGAATAAAGAAATATAATTTATAATTTGTACTGTGCATATGTGCAATCAATAATCAGATTTTTCTTTTGTCAGTAGTCACAGTGTAACCATAAAAACATTTTTAATTGCTAATTAACTTTCAAGTCTAGGGATAATAAGTATATGCAGGAAAGTTGCCAAATTATTCTTGTTGTTAACAATAAGTTTCCCAGCTCTGTCGGATGCTGTAAAATTCAGGTGGTTTCAAGTGCGGATTTTGTTTACAGTGTACCTGCAAGTAGTGTGGTAGATATCAACATCCACCCACACAGCAGCACCTGTAAGCTGTGTTCAGCTCAGCATCTAACTGTACAGCCTGAATCGTATCACTGCTGGCATTGCCATTGAGCTCACCTGCTGTTCAGTGATTGGAAACAGCTCACACTGTAGCCACAGGGTGATGCTGAAGCTGTCTTACTGACCCTAACACATGCTCTATACATAGACACACATAAACACACAGCAGCTTGATCATTTTAGTTTGGGGATTTTCATACTTTATACATTTTATGCTGTGTTATATATATTTTTTTTTAACCTAGAAATGTTTTTCCCACTCTTTGTTTTATCTTGTAAGGTGATGCTGCCAGGGATGTTTTTCAGCTCTGAGAAAGACTGCAGAGAGAAAAACAAAATAGAGCAAGCAAAATGTTTGAACAGAGCTTTAATAATCTCTAAAAATAGGTTTAAATGTTTTTTAGAGTGGGCAGAAAAGAGGCAAAATTAAAACAGAAAATGTTTTTGGAAAGAGACACAGCTTCCATTCGTGTCTTTACGTCGTTACATCACTTTTATGGTTCTCTGGTGTCTGAAGTCTGTGGTGCCAAGTTGCTTTTGTCTGGCAGGACCAGGGTGGCAATTTACCTAAGAAGCTTTATCTGACTTTAATGGCGCCTGATAAAGATGTCTGTGGTGTTTGACAGCTGCCGCTGCCTTTGACAGGCTCTGCACTGTGGTAATTAACCCCACTTAGCAATCCGTCTTGTTTTCTCCTTCTTTCTGTATCTCCCTCACTTTATTGCTTTCTCTCCCCCACACAGCAAGCACTGAAGGAGAACCTGCGGCTGAGGGAGTCCGAGGAGAAACAGAGGAGAGCCCGGGCGGCGAAGGAGAAGGCTGAACGTGAAAAGCAGGAGAGACAGCAGAAGAAGAGGAGGTTGCTGGAAGTCAATGCAGGTAGAGAACATTCAGTCTGCTTTGCCCGTCAACTCGTGCATCACCGAGGCGTTCTCAGGGATCTGGGTGCTAATCAATCTGGGGTCAAGTGGTGTAAGAGATGATTCAAAGACAATGACTCTCATTTATCAAGCAAACTCTCATCTTAATGGATTAGAGGAGACACCTATTTTCTCACAATGCAGTATTTATCTCTTAAAAAAATGAAACCCACATCTCCACAGAAATCATTATGATTGATGGACAAGTAGTTAAGTGTTGCTGGGAATAATATGAATACAAAATTACCAGTTGTGTGGTGTTGAAAGAGAACATCAAAAAAGCCTTTCTTTGAATAATGTCACTCAGTCCATGTCCGCCCTGCTGATATAATAGTCTCAACTTTTATTATTTCTGACCAATCAATCCATCAAATGTAGTTTCCCAGTTATGGAAAACATACAATATCAAACCAGGCATGCACTAACTGAACTGTAACACACAGTCGTGTTAGTGTGTCATATGAAGGCAATATTCACATTGTGTTGCCTTGTGTTGATTAATGGATACTTCAACAAGGCAAGGCTCTTGACATGTAGCATTGTGCACATTTCAGTGTTGGAATTCAAAGGTAATATTGTGATCATTGATTGGTTTTTGTATCTAAGTATAGTACTTTACCTCTTGCTTGAACTTTCCAGGAGGGTCAGAGCTTAGAACAGCTCTCATCAGGGTTTCAATGTGTTGTTACAAGGCACTTGTCTCGGAAAGATGATTGCTGAAATTACCCTTAACAAATGTCAGCTGGTTGAAGAAAAGCCCCTGTGACCACAACAACCACTAGTGTGTTCCTCTTACTCTCCTCACACATCATAAAGGGTGATGGTTGAATCCACAGTCACATCTGATGTCCATAAGTTTCAACATTGCATGTTGACAAGCACAAGTCTTGAACTAGGACACAAGCAAAAAGGTTTGGTTGTCATAAAAATGAAGCCAAATACTGCGCGAAGAATCATCTGCCTACAGTAAAAATCAGCTGGCTTGTGCAAAAACTTAAGAACTGTACCACTTTTTCAATTACTCTTTTTACCTTAATCCATTGAGTTTAAAAATATGTTAGTCACAAAATGTAGAGAGGAGAGCAGTCATTTTCCAAGTTAGGACATTTAAAGAAGATACCAGGAAACCCAGGAGCCCCGTTTCAACCAAACACTTTCAGTATGGTACCTTTGGAACCAAGAGTAACCCTTTAGACATGGTACCTAGACCCTAGCGTTTCCACCGCAAACAGTACTCATGTGGGCGGGGTTGTCACTCACTGCTCTGTCCAGCACTAACTGTATTTTCTCATGTCTGGTGACACAGAGGGAAGTCTGCACCTTGTTTATCATCCACAGAACAGGGTTGCACGCCGACATTTTCAGCACGAAATAGAACAGGCTGCAGTGAGAGTCTCTCTTGATGGGATATTTAAAAATAGCAGGTTTGTGCATTTAGTCCCCCTCAGGCAAGCTCAGGGGTTTAGTGTTGCCATAGCCCACAGGAACTACACTCCACGACGCTTTCTTTCTCTGAGTGAGGATTAGGATATATGCAGTTCACATTATCTGGTCGAAATTGATATATATATAAACTCTTGAAGATCCACTCATTACTAAAAGTGTCATATAAAAACTAAAGTAAAGGTCAAAGGAGTGAACTGAACTGTACCGTACTGCTCGGTGGAAGTGGGGCATAAGATGTCTCAAAAATATTTGAAGTCAAATCCAGACCAACATTAGCCCCATGTTAACAAAGCCCCTTCATTCATTTGAATGATTTAATGAGGGGCAGCGGTTGTGCACAGAGGAGTCCGGCATAAAACTGCAGGGTCGTCCGGCAGAAACGTTGAACCTGTTTTTTTGTGAACGGCAATCCAACAAGACACTGTTGTGCACAATCAGTCACATGCAAGCACACATTCCTGGTAGATTACTTTGTAAAGTGTAATGACGTGTTTCTGTTATTTAACTTTCAATAGTTGTGACAAAAGGTAGAATAATATTCACTGTGATTACTTTGCACAGGTGTAAAAGCCTTTCTTATATAAACAGTTTGCATATCTGTGACTCAAACCCTGATGTGTAGCTCTTTTTCTCTACAGCACTTCATAGTTCTACCCAGAAACTAGTGAGCACCAATACCTTTGTTTAGGTAACACAGCTCACTCTGTTACCACATGTTCATATTTATTGCCTGGCCCTGAGAAGAAGTGCAAATGTTTTCAGGCTTTATGATCAATATGTTGCTTACTGATAAGAGTATGACAGGTTTCAGAGTTGGACTAGCAGACCTCTGCTTTTGCTTTGAAAATGTGGTATTTTTATTTAATCAAAAACATGTTGTTGAGTCTTCTTTGATGTTCTCCTGCGCTGGATAAATAATTTACTGATCACATCCTATACTGACAGATGGAGCTATGATTTCAACTTTGCCTGTATGTCAGGCCATATGTGCTTTTGTGCAAGGTGTTCTTAACTCATGCTTGCATATTGTCAGTAGATGTTTGGGGATTTTATGTAAAAGTATTGTTTTTTCAAACACTGTCCACTGCTGTGGCCCTGAGGCATAATGTAGCTAGAATGGGAAGTCTATTCACCGAGCAGGTTCAGACATAGCTATGAAGAAAGCAATGTCTACCTTATGCCAGAGCATCTGGTTCCAACTGCCAGTTGTTGTTTTTTTTTTTGTTCTGTTTTGTTTTGTTTTTTTCCTTCCCCTTTGGAGCACGGTTGATGCCATAAACTTGTTCAACAGTGCAGCCTCCAGACCCATTTCCACTGCCAAAGCCAAGGCTGGCAGTTGAGCTTGGCAGCCCCGGCCCTGCACCAGCATCTATAGCTAACGTGACCATGCCAGCCACTGTAGAACTCCTGTAGACGTTAGAGTGCATGGAGAGAACTGCACCAGTACTGCACAATCCAGGCCAAAGTACTGCTGTGGGCTGACTATCTATAGCCAAACCAAGGCCCCTCTTGGCTTAAACAGAATACAAATGTCTCCATTTGCCACAGAGGGCCTGAAGTTTTACAGTTCTGCGCTCATCCAAACGAAGGGTCCTGTCCAGTCGAAATTATGAGCAGCATTCTGGTGGATAGGTTATGTGCTGTGTGTTCGTCCAGCAGTGTGTGTGAGCTGTATCTCACCCTCTGTCATGCTGTGGTTATCCAAAAAAATAACCGGCAACTTGGTTGAAACCAAAAAAATAATTACTCCCAGTAGACTAGTGTTGTATGTGTTATGTTTATATTAGGGAGGATTGGTAGTGAATGCTTTGCAGATGTAGGCTCAAGGCTGTACTGTACCATAAATTCAGGCTAAAATGTTGTATTTGAAATATGACAGAATATCTTAAGTGAGTTTAGTTCCCTATTTGTCTGCTTTTTCATATTTAAGCTATAAAGAAAATGTGCAATGCCTTTAAATACATATTTACCCTATAGTCTGAAATTGGCCATCTTAACTAAACATGTTTGCTGTGAAACCACACATGAGCACAAGAGCACCAATCCCCAGCATGAAGCATGTTGGTGGCTGCATCACGCTGTGGAGATGCTTATCACAGAAAGTCCTGGAAGGCTTGTGAGGGTAGAGAGTGAAATGAAGGCAGCAGAATGGAGAGAAATACTCACAACAAATCCAAGCCAAGTTCTTGATATGAACTGCAATGTAGGGACCAAATCAGAGTGGCCAAATCAGAATCCAGACCACAATTGACCCTTCGCAAAGTTAAAATTATAGGCTTGTATAGGACAGCTACGATGCAGGGTCCGACAACTATACGTTAAATGTTGAGTTACTAAGTAAGCATTTCTATGCTACTCTAGCTACTGAAGGTAAACCGAATAGATACACATGCTGCTTTTGCTGTGTGTGATTAAAGCTCTACCCTGCTTTACAGTGTTGGACAGTGTTGCTCCTACAGTCATTGGTTGCACCTTAACTTTATTGTCTTCTGTCGATCGCAGGTGATGTGGTGGTTCACTTTTAAATGTTCTGTAGCCCTTAGCTTCTACCTTTAACTTTTTAACCCGTTTTTGCCGCTGAGTCAGTCTGACATCCTGAATATATCCTTCAGACACATACAGCTGACCCCTCTGTCTGCTTCTATCTGAAATTGCTTTTTTCCTCCCCAGAAATTACATAAGATTTCGTCAGGTAGTGGAGTTAGTGACAGTGGGCTCCATGCTCGCATCGACAGCTTGATGGACCATTATAAAGGGGCGGGGCTTAGCAAAGGGTCAATTAAATGAAAATTTTAGATGCCATGAAACTAAACAGAGCCTGAGCAGTTTTCTAAGGAAGAATGGGGTAAACTTGCAGAGTCCAAATGACAACCACAAAAACTAACCTCATAGACTCAAAGCAGCAATTGCTGCATCTTCTAAATATTGGGTTAAAGTGAATTAATACTTCAATAACTTCATTTGTATCACACAGTTCATACAGCAAGTGTAATTCAAAGTGCTTCACATAATAAAATGTGAAAATACACATGAAAGACAGTAAGAGATTGAGTAAATAAGATTCGAATACATAATCACACACTCACACAGACACATTCACACAAATACACATAAAAAAATATGAATTAGGTTTGATACCAATTAAATGAATAAAACTACATAAATGCAGGTCTAAAAAGATAAGGTTTTAAGATTTCGATTGAAGCTATCTGCTGAACCAGAGAGTCTGACGTCCTCTGGAAGGCTGTTTCAGAAACAAGGGCCAACGACACACAACACAGCATCACCGTACCTTTTGGTTCTTCTCTGGGGGATATTTAGTAGACCAGAGTTAGAAGATCTTAAGGCTCTGAAGGAAATGTACTTGGCCAACATATCAGATAAATAGTCAGGAGCCAGTCCATTGAGAGACTTAAAAACTTAAAGCAAAATTTTAAACAGGATTCTAAAATGAAGCCAATGAAGAACCTTCAAAACTGGAGGAATTTGGGGTTTGTATTTGTACTTAAAGGAGCAATGTGTAAGATTTAGAGAGATTTAATGGTGTCTAGTGATGAGGATTGCAGCTTGCAACCAACTGAAACTTCTCCCAGTTAGAATTCCTTAATTATTCATTGTTCAGGAGGTTTTTACCGGGAGCCAAATTATCCGCAGAGGTCTCTTCCTCTTGGACCAGGTGATTAAAACACAGAATAAAGCAATTTAATGTGACAAATCTGTGTTTCTTCGACACTGTTAAGCATGTCGGAGACAGGCTACAAGCCCAGCACCTGCTAATGTGTGCTCGATTTTTTTCTCTGATAACTTAAGATCCAGACGTTGAGGGGTGTCCGCAGAGGTCTCTTCGTCTCCAAAACAAATAAACCCGGTAATTGAACTGGTAAAAACACTGAATAAAGCAGTTTCACTTGTCGCAGAGGGGCTGCCAATTATGGTGACCAATTCAAAAGTGCCTGTCTGTCTGTCTTGGACTGCGCAGAAACGTGATGGACTCCGTAAACCAGGACCCGCTCCCTATGTAGATATAAACGTCTCATTCTAAGATAAGGAAAATACAGTGATTCTTGTTGTCAGGTAATTATACACTAAAGAAAACATGCTTATTATATTATATCCCATTTCTGCCAGTATTTCCCCCTCAGTCCTACACACTGGACCTTTAATTTTATTTTCCAATTTATCAGTGTCACAGAAAAATGATTAGAGTACATCCACTTTGTTCAGTGTTGAAAACCAAGAAATGAGACTTAAACACCTTTTATTTGCACTGTATATTTGTGTCCTTTCCTGAATTTTAATGACTTGCTTGTTTGGTCTGCAGCTCGGTCAGATTGACAGCTTGGACTTATTTCCCCCATGCGTGTGTGTCGAGTTGTGTTTCACTGCAAACTTTCCATTTCAGAAAAGTAGTTCAGAAATAAGAAAATCTTAAGAATAAACTTCAGCCAAATTTTGTCAGAAAGGCTTATACAAATATGCCTAGAGCTTGAAATTTATTTAGATACGCTCAAATTAAGATAAAGCTAAAGGCAAACTCAGTGACATCCCCAAGAAGTGATGTTTCTGGCAATGTACGACAGTCGCGCGCACACGCACGCATACACATAAATACACACAGATTGTTGGGATGAAATGAATATGTGATAGAGATTTGGCATTGTGCTGCCAACCCAGGACAGGATTTACTCACTCTCTCTCCCTCACACTCTCTCTCTCACTCTGTCTGTCTCTCAGCCTATTTATTAACTAAAGAGCTTTCTCTTTGTTTGTCAGCGAGGATTGTCCTCAATGGAGATTTTCTATGTAATCATCTGATTATCCATCAATTCCCTAAAAACCCCCAGAGAGGCTCCATAGCCACATTATGCTGAAGGGCACGGCAATGACAGACAGGGGAAGGAAGGGGGGGAGGGTTTCCTGGAGGAAATGATCAAAATGGATTTTAGCTTCGTTACTTGCTACAGGTATCTGCATTTAGTTTGGTTTTAGCTTTGCCTACTTTTGCATTCCAGAAATGTGAGCTTCTCCCGGTTTCCATCTCATTTCTCTCGGTCTCTTTTACCTGCCACAGACCGGGCTTCTACCTACACGATAATGTGCAGCCCCGCTTTCGTCATCTGCACTGTGCGTTCTGGCAGTCTGAGAGAGGGAGAGCATCAGCTTGCATACATTTGCATAGAGCCCTATGGAGATTGAAATTCAGATTGAATAGGTGTTTTTTCCCCTCCTCCTCTAGCTGTGCCTGGCTTGTGTATGACAAATCTGTTGCATTAACTCCCAGGGTAGGCCGGGAGCGGGAATGTTTGTGGAGCGACAAATTACACATCAGAGCTTTATTTAACATTCCCTACATGGCTACAAGCGATGAACTATTAAGACGTCAAATAGAAGAACAGCTAGAGATGCAACCCTGCATGCAAAGATGCTAAAAGCATAGGAGGGGCATAAGGAAGAGAGAGCAGGAGAGACAGAGAGATCTTTCTGTGAAGCTTGTATGCGACACTGCATGTTCTCATGAGGCAGTTCTTAGATACTATAGACACTAATGCCTTTTGTTTTGTATCATGCCTTAGTTTTATGGTGGTGCCCACAAAGTTGGTTAAATTTGAGTAGTGTGTTTGATACTTCTTGCACTTGTGTCTGCTAAAAAAAAACCTGTGGACGGTGGGATGGTTCTCTGTGTTTCAAACAAGTAGGCTAACAACGCCCTAATGTTCACTGCATGCTGGTCTGTTGTGTTCCCTGAGGTGTGAGTGTGTTGGACCCAACGCAAAGCCAGTTATTGTTAAAACACTTGAGGGGATCAAAAACATGTTTGCTCTGGCCTCTGTCTTGTGAAAGGTACAAATCAGTCTGTTGAACCTTGTTTATAAGTCTGTTTTTGTTGAACCCAGCTGTGTTGGTATAGAGCTGCAGTACATCAGTGCTGCACAGGGTGTTGGAAAAAAAGCATGTTATCACTGCTAGTTGGGAGTGCAAGCCAGACTGTTGGTGCAGGGTGGGTGCAGTTGCTTTTCAAAGTATTTTTTGTAATGTTTTAATATAGTAATTTGCTTTGCTGTATTTTTGTGTCTGGAGCCCAGAAATTTAACTGCATTTACATTTTTTGATCACAAGTATTCAGAATGAAGTTTATTCGAAAGATTACGTCAGTTATATGAAACTGAATCCAAATAAACTCCCTTATTGGTTTGATTTTTGATCTGATTTGTTTATTTTGAATGTTAAAAACCCCAATATATTGTATACATCATCATATCAATAAATCATGAACAGACTTACAATGAGAAACATGAATTAACTTTTACAAATACAAAAATACGAATAGAGCACCGACAATAGTATCACCCTGAGTGTGCTTTACATTCCCTCTAATCATTTCCATAACTTGTGAAGATACTGTCTTTGTACCTCTTTTTAAACTGTCTCATATCTTGATTTCTCCACCGTGCATTCCACAAAATCACCCCACAAATTGATATACACATACTTTTTTAAAATGGTGCCATTATCTATTTCTTGTATATTAAATAGCCATAATGTTTGTAGTCGGCTACTATTTTTATAGAGATTCACAAAAGCCAATTCCTGCCTCTTTCAGCAGTCACAGTAGACTGATCAAGTTTTCTTGGTCTGACAGATAACTATTATTTTTTTAACCCCTCCTTGACAGTGTCATTTGCTCATCATTATTCCGATTCGGATTTGAAATCCATCTCACCCAGGCTTTGTACAACCAGAACATCCTGCGACACAGCATGGAAACTGTAAATGGTAAAATTTCAATATGACTGCCTTTGACACATTGCTGAAATGCACTGATTCCCTGCATTTTCTGCTCGTGACATCTTAATACAAAGCAATATCTTCTTATGACCCCCCATCGTAGTGTAGTGTATCCCCATAAATTGTGATTTTCACAGACTGACTGACTTTGAATAATTTTTAGAGGCCTGAAGGTGTAAAACTCACAAAGAAGAAGGCAGACATTGAAAGAAGTCCAAAGAATTCTGTGTAGTGGAATATTGTTTTTACCCTTTCCCTTCCCTCATTATCATCCCACAGCCCCTGTGTGAGTCCTGATCCCCAGGTGGTGAACTGCCTAGTTAGATTACAGTCGTTGCGTTAGTCGTTGCTTTTTAAAAGAGTAATCTATTTCTGCACTTAATTACTCCCAGTGGTAAATAGTTTGTTACACTCTTTGTTTCGTTCCTTTTTCATCACTGCACAACATCGTCTGAGATGCATTGTCACATAATTGCAGGTTAACATAAACCTTACATAAGCCCCCGTATCAGCACGAAACAAGGATCAGGAGAATCAAGACAGCACTGGCAGTAGACTATAACTGCCTTGAAATGAAACTATATTAATACATAAAAAAAAATATAAAAGACGTTGGCCTTCCTAACACCACACAGTACAAATATTAATGGCCTCGAAATAATACATCAATAGGCCTAAATGAAATGATATCAGAGACTGGCCTTCCTAACACTGTTACATGATGATTAAGGGAAAAAACATGTTTAAATGGCGTATTATGTGGACGGCATGTAATCAGCCAAATGCAAACAAACTCCCTTGAGTTGCTTGCTTACGAGTCTATGCTTAGTAACCGACTAGCCCAGCTTATTCTGTGTTTATCACTGAAGCAGTGGTTATATGGCGTGAGGGAGAGATCCTCAAATTGTTTGTCAGACATCTTGTTCCTCCTCTGAGTCAGAGCAGAGACTACCCAGGCTAAAGAGCCTCTCCCTAAGCACACTGGATGGCATAACTCTTGACGGCATCTTTGAATACGTTTTTTTTTTTTCTTTTTTTTTTTTCTCCGACCTGTCTATTATGCTAGAAATTGAAGAATTAATGTAATGCAATTAATGACTAGTTAATGACTAGATGATTACTAACTATAAATGACTACTGAATTGAGAACTACTGTAATTTAGAATTACTGTGTTACAGACAAATGTAATTTTACAGCCAACGTTGCCAGGGAATTTTAATTTTATGGCGTTTCTCTGTGAATGTGTGGATTTATCAGAGCTGACTGTGCTCCTTGACTAAGGTGTCAGTTGTTAACACACTTTTTTTAACCTTTATTTAACCAGAAAAATCTCAGACAGACAGACAACATAGAACAAAAATACAGAATAAGAATGTAAAGCTGTAAAACAAGCATTATAAAACACAAAATAAGAATACTACAAAGAAAGGCCACATGTATGTTGATATTTACTAGAGATAAACAATAAAAACGCAAAAATGGCAACTACACATGAATACAAAGAGCAGCTAAGACACACTGTGACATTGGCATATAGAAGATTGTGTACAAAAATCCTCCAACGGTGCTTTGAAACGGCCGAGAGGCACCCTTCTACAGAAGATTCCACAAAGAAGGAGCTCCATATGTAAATTAGCATTTATGTAAACTTTTACCTGCAGCAGCAAAGACTCAGATTGTTTATTTTTCAATTCAACAGTTGCATGGATGACCAGTGACCTGTTGCAATATTCATCAGTTGGTTATGATGCGCACCTGTAATTTATGCACCCCGTTTCATCATCCGCCGAATGGCTCGGCTACTTGGTGCCCGAAGTATCGGCAAAGTGGAACAGAGGGTATTCAATAGCGAGAGAGGGGCCTGACTGGCCTTATTGCACCATTTGTCTTCTAAGTGTCCAAGGGAACACAGTGGTCGGTCTGCATTCATTGTACTCAGGCATGTCATTTTCTCCTCTTAGCTTTTCCATCCCAGCCCAATTGACCCTATTTCTTGCCTTGCTCTGGCCCACCTCTGCTGAACACTGCTACAACCAAGTCGTTGTCCTGATGATAAGTGCCACATCCTGTTGAGTGAAGTGGCGAGAGGCATCAGTCCAGGTCTGAATAGAGGGCAGACATCGACACACACACAGGCTGCATGTCCAGACAATGGAAAACGCCAGTCTGAACAGGCTCTGATTAAATAGATGGTGATTGAAGTTTCACTACAGACACGAGGATAACTACAGCCTTTTTCCCCAGAGGTGGAGGTTAAGCTTTGTCTTGATTCTTCTCCCAGAGTTTGTTCTTTTGTTTTGTGCTGCAGAGTAAACACCTTTCTGCTTTTATCTTTCTGTTGATCTGACTTGTACAAGTCTTGTACATCTACATTTGTACACCTAAGCACATATTTACACACATTTGTTTTCTTTTTTTTCCCCAACAAAGAGGACAGCCGAGCTAGATGTGCCACGGTGGAGCTCATTTGGCTTGCGTCCCGCTTTCTTCCACTACTAAAAACGTGGGATTTGGAGCTTACTGTAGAGCCACAATGAAGTAGATGCGAAACCAAGGTAGACACTCTCACTATGCTTTAAATACACATCACTAAAGATGGACTAGTTTGTGAGAGTGTCTTCTTTCTTTGTTAAAGTTTAAAAAAAAAAGTCTCCATGCACATTGCACACCTGTCATGAGAGCTGTGATCCCAGATGCAGCAGAATAGAAATAGGCAGGCAAATTGTGCACATCAAAGCACCAATCAGTAGCTCTACTGCCAAAGCTGGGATACCACTCTTCACTGTCCCGTTCCTCTCACTAGTCTTTGTTCTCTTGCCACATCCTCCTCAGCACCACCTTTCACAAGCTGAATGACTGTTTCAAACCCATTTCACAGCTACTAGCTTGACTAATATTCCTCTGCCATGTGTTCCTCCTCCATTACTATCCATGTGACATGTCTGTGATCTCTCTCTCTAAGTTTGTGTGCATGTGGGTGTGAGTATATAAATATGTGTTATGATTTTCAGTGTTGGGCTGTCTGAAAGCACCTCTTGTCTACATTCTATAAAGCAGTTTTCTGTCTCGGCCTGTCTGAGTTGCTTCTGATTGATGTGTAAAATTGGACTGTTTTTGCTCCTGTATATTCCTGAGGCAGGAGATCTGAGTGGGTTTCTTTTTCCTTGCCTCCTGAGGCACACAAAGTGTTTCATGTTCTTGTGGGTTGGAGTCAAACGGAGTACTACACATAAAGGCGCACACTGCAGGTTGCAATAGATTGATCTGCTCCCTTTTGCGTGTTTTCTGTGTGCTTTCCGTATTTTTTCCCATGCGCGTGTGTGTGTGTGTTGTGGGGAGTGTGAAGCTCACTGCCTGTGATGAATTGCCACAGCAGTGGAGACAAATTTGGACGTCGAGGAGCGTTGGTTTTGCTCAGAAATTTGTGCTGCCTCTCTGCTCTGCGTAATGATGAAGAACTGGGCACATATCAGCCAGAGGAGGAATGCAGCGAATGGAAAAAAAAAAGAAAAGCACAACAAATGCACACATAGAAGCAGGCAGGCAAGGAAGTGGGCCATGATATATCCACCGTATGTGTGTAGTTGTAGTCACAGCTTGGCGTGGGGTTCGGGCACAACCACAGCCCACCACCCCGGGGACCATCTGCCCTTAATACAGGAGCTTCAGTGGGTTTGCTGTAAAGGGACCATGCACTGTGGAGCTGATTGACAGTTTTTATAGGTTTGCAGAAAACCCACCATGGTGCCACATGGTACTGTGCATGAAAGAAGATGAATTTTTTCAGTTTGCAGGCCCCATGTTGCAGTGTGACTGTAGTGGTTGTAGTTAAGAGCTCATGAAAGAGTCTCAGATTGAAAGAGATGAGGAGAGGAGCTTGTAGGATCTGACAGAGGTGACAAGCTTCAGAGGTTGATCACTGACTGCATTAAAGACCTTTGAAATAGACCAACGCTATCTGTGTCTGTACATATTTTAAACAGATTACACACATGTTCCCAGATGAGGGGGCCTTTGATTTTACTTGAGCGCAGGACTGGACATTTTACACAGTTTGTTGTCAAGATTAACCAGTGTTAATCGACAATGACAGTCATGTTCATGTTGGCTTGAAGCGAATACTTGTAGACTTTCACAGCTGAATAATATATATTTTTTAGAGCATTTACAGTCTGTTCTTTTAGTAATAAACAGATTTTAATTGTGTATCCACAATCTGTGATGCTGGCAATAAACTGGTCTTGGAGCAGTAAACCAAATAAGACAGTATGCTCTGGGCAGAAACACTGGCTATATAATTTTTTCTCATGCCACTGTTTTTGTTTGTTTGTTTGTTTTTAAAAGCAGTACATTTTTCTACACCTTGAGATGAGATGGCTTCGTTTAGCTATTGATTAAAGCTCAGTATATACTGTAGGGGCTTGTAGACCAGCTTTTGCCCTGCACCAAAACATACTTCAAAACAGGGCTGGGCAATATGGACAACATTTCATATCTCTGTATTTACAGGCTCACTGGTGATACACAATAAATATCTCGGTATTTTCACGAAATCGGCTACATGTTTTCAGTGTTTATCTTTTTTTTTTCCGTGTTTGAAAATATGCAGCTGCACAACAGTTACACCTCCAAAACACTAGCCGGCAATGGGGTTTCTGTGAATCAATCAATTCAATCAATTTTATTTATAAAGCCCAATATCACAAATCACAATTTGCCTCACAGGGCTTTACAGCATCCAACATCCCTCTATCCTTTGGACCCTCACAGCGGATAAGGAAAAATTCCCCAAGGAAAGTAATAATAATTATAGTTATAGTTCTGGCTACTGTGGTACAATATGTTGAAAGTATATATTAATATCTGGCAGTATACATGTCATATGTGTATAATGACAGTAGAAGTATGACTAATGATAACAGCAGCAGCAGGAGGCATCTGGCAGGACCACGGCAGCAGCACAACCACACACGTCACGCTATCCAGGCACCGCTGCGATATGAGTTAATCTGAGAGACAGTGGAGCACAAAGGCTCCGGAGAAGAAGTCGAGTTAGTGACATCCAGAATGGCCGAGTTAGCAAGATGCAGTAATAGGATACGAGCGAGAGAGAAGGAGAGAAGGTGCCCGGTGTATTATAGGGGGGTCCTCCGGCAGACTAGGCCTAAGTCAGCCTAACTAGGGGCTGGTACAGGGCAAGCCTGAGCCAGCCCTAACTATAAGCTTTATCAAAGAGGAAAGTCTTAAGTCTAGTCTTAAATGTGGAGACGGTGTCTGCCTCCCGGACCGCAACAGGAAGATGATTCCACAGGAGAGGAGCCTGATAGCTGAAGGCTCTGGCTCCTGATCTACTTCTCTACTAGTGCTGTAAAGTTTGGTTGATTCAAAACACACCTAAAACACACATTTAACATGGCTTAATAGCGACAGTTTCAAACACAAGTACACAAATCGGCTTCACTAATAACTCTTAGCATTCACAGACAAAACTCTTGTCTTTTGCTGGACACTTCCCCACAAATGCAAAATGCTAATGTTTTTAGCACAAGCCAATGGCATTTTACATTGTATAAATTAGCCTAGCGGCTTGCCGACTTTTCCTCTACTCATATGAAGCCAGGGACGACAGCAACATTTAAGAAAGGTAACGTTACAAAATTCGGCTTCATTACAGCTCACAGGGTTCACTGACAAAACAACTGTCTCATACTAAACATGTTTTCCAAACAAATACAACATGCTAATGTTATTAGCACAAGCCTATTGCATTTTACATTGTATAAGTTAGCCTAGTGCTCATATGAAGCCAGGATAAATCCCAAAGAATAACTACCGGAAGGATAAATCATACACCATTAAATTTAAAGTAAAAAAAAGAGCTCTTGCTTGAAAATATATCTTACATATACTTCAAATATTTTTGTCTCCCTAGTTATAGTTGAAATTTCCCTTTCTTTGGCTACATGCAAAATGTTTAGGTATGGTTAGGAAGTCATTGTAGATATAACTATCACTACAAGTATGATCTGTTTTCTATACCTGACTCAGAATTATGTCAGTCAAATTGGTAGCAACAGTCATGAAAGGAACCAACTTAGCCCTTTGAGCTAATGCATGCTAACGAGGCAAACAATGGGTGAAATATTCAATAACAGTTTTTGCCGACACTAGATGACAAACAAAAGCCACAGACTGTATCATATTTATATGTATAAGTTCCTGTGAGCTGTGAATTCACCACTTCTAAGCCAAAGGCAGAGGATAATGTTATCTCTGAGCCTGACCGGGTCAACACCTCTCTTCCTCTGAAATGTCCCCAGAAGTACACTGCACACTGACTGGCAAAAAACAACAACAAAAAAAAAATCACTGCTAGACTTCAAGAATCTCAGAATTTTCATCTTTCAGGGGGCAGCCCTGTGTTCCGACTGAAATAAGATGAATTTACCACGTGATACTGTTATATGAACAGCAAACCAATACTTTGTCTAACCCTGTTTAACAGGTCATAGAAAGGACAGTGCATGGTGCCCCTGATGACCAATGGAAAGTAAAAATAAATAGATAAAGGGCCCATGGCCAAACATAATTGCTTTATTTTTTCCTACTTTCAATATCATAGTTAATATTATTATACTGAACATTTTTTACTCCACTTTATCCCTCCACCCCATTTTTATGCATAGAGTTTTTGTCAACATCTCTCTGACACTGTCAACAAAAACTTTAAGCTCAACTAAGGGAATATTTATTGCAGAGGCTCCAGATTGCATTAGCTAATAAACTTCAAATTCAGTGTATTTGATTGCAGTATAATCCAACAGTATAATCATATTTGGGAGGCTACACATTTGCACTCTGGGACTCTCTTCTCATAAAAGAGGCCGGACTGTCCGGGGTTACTGTTTGCATCGTTGGCTATTATTAAAGGCTGCCCCAGCTCAACCGTCTGGCAATATAAGCTGAACATGTATTCATTCTACCTGCTTCCAGTTTGCATGGGGATGTTTTGGATTTCAGCTCGACTCTGTTCACCAAAACTGCAAAAATCTGCCTGAATTTTTCTCGTGTGGTTTCCTTTGTGCTTGTGCCCAATTTCACAAAAATAGAGCCCCATTTGTTGATATAAAGTGTGATGACATTTGGCTCAGTAGATGGTCTGGTATCATCGTATCATCACAGAGTCCTTGTCTTAGTCATTGAATCTGATTTTTATTTCTCTCTGATGTGTATTATTGTTCCAGAGGGAATTGTCCGACAAAATGGAAGGAGTGAGAAAAACACACACAACCTTAATCACAGCAATGTCCTCGACCCTTTCACTAAATCAGTGGTGGGACCCAGCAGTCACACTGTGGCTGATGGCACAGCTCTGTGAAGCTAATGAAGTTGTAACAACTTTTCTATCACATAATGAATCACTCTTATACGTGCTTCATACAGAACACAGTATTTACGTGCATGTGAACATACAAAATATCGATGTATCAGTTTTACTATATGTAGTGGCAAAAATTGTGATTACAAATACTCTGCCATTAGTTTTGCAGCGCCAGGATCAGTGTGTATGCTCAGTGTCCTTAGATTGCATGTCACAGTGACACGGCTGCCTGATTTTGGCAGGATCCTTTGTTCTGTAAAGCAGTACCAGACGTACAGCTCAGTTGGTGACAGCAAACTAAAAATCTAGAGCCCTTGATTTTGCTTGCTGTTGGAAATTCAGGGCCTGGTGCTGACGAAAATTCACATCGGAGGTGCCAGATATTAACAAGGGTACACATGGTGACAGCAAGTGTCAGCATGTTGCTGAACATTTCTGACATTGTATGTAAAGTTCAAGTTTCATCTGCTTGCCTTTGACAGCTGTTGGTCCAATTCAATTACAGTTCTTCTTTACAGAACCACAAATAATAATAAGACACACAAAAGGCAATTACTTGATGAAAAAGATTTGACATATTGTCTTTTTAAAATACAAAGAATTCCACTGTGCATTTTTAAATAATAACATACAATAAGAGCTGCAGTAAATGCATTTGTGATTGAATCATCGGTCAGTGGTTAAACCTACAAAAGAACAATAATGCTGTGTTCACACTGAACGCGAAGTGAATTTTCATGTCGTGTTACTTGTGTGAATATGGCTGCTGGAGTGTTTTTGGAAGCAAACAGCTAACTTGGTTCCCAGTAAAGCACAACTGATTGCTGGAATCAAGTGATGTGAACGTGGTAAATACGGACGCTCCATGCTCTGACCCAGCCTGAACCAAAATGGCAACCCCCTTTATTATTCTTCATACTGTCACGCCATGGCAGCACATTACCGCTCCACTCCTTCTGCTGTTTACTTTCCACAATAGAAGACCAACTCAAGTTACGCAGAGCATTTTGCTAAGACGCAACCCAACTAATAACTCAAATCACAAACATAATTTCAGAACTTACCATGCACTCCTGTGGCTTCCCTTACTAATTTCCAAACCCTACTTTTTTATTCTGTCTCTGTCCAGTACTGACGTTGAGTGGCAGAGCCCTCGGTGCTCGCAGACGGCGGCCACAAGTTTGCCCTCCTTTCTGATTCTAGTATGGCCTCAGGACGGACGATCTCAACTAAATCTCAGTGCTGATAAGCTTTCACGACACAGCGTCACGCAACAAAGTGCGTCCTCTCGTCACATTTGTGTTGTCTACAGCGTGAATTTGAGTCTTTGGATTGAGTTTATATGTTATCTTGACACGCAAACACACCACACAAATGTTTTTGTCTTTCAAATCGGTGACCAGACCAGCTGAAGTGCACAGGAGGCTCTTTCTTCTTGCTGAAATGTGGTCGCATAGATCAAACTTGCGCTACTGTTTGGGATGGCTGCACCCAAAATGAGTGTTTTCATGCTCATGAATTTAAAAAGAAGAACACCCGCACACTGGTTGCACTTGCAAAAAAAGGTTAAATTTATTAGACAACGTTTCGGTCATGGACCTTCATCAGGTAGATGCTGACAGAGAGAAAACACAGTTCATTTAGTGGTTAACAGATTACACCTTGTGGCTCTGAGTAAACTAAGTAATGCTCATGAATTTAAAATTTGTCACCCAAAATCAGTATTTTTGTATATTATTTAAAAACAAGCACAAGGTCTGTGTGAACATCACATTGCAGTGCTTTTCCCAGCACATTTCCCATTTCATTTTCGTTCTTTCTTTCACATAATAACACAGCACTTTTTTTCTTTTTATCAAATTAGTCTAAAGGACACTAAACTAAACAACAAAATGAGACTGATTGACACCATGCAATTCAAATGGCATCCAGCTGTCGAATGTAATAAAACCACCACTGTGGTTGCATTGTAGCGTGTCGTTTTTAATGCCAGTGTGTCAGCAGTGGAAATGTACAGTTCAGTGGCAAACAGCCCTTCACATCTGCACGGTGGTCGACAAAGATTTCAAATGTTATTGGCAACACAGAAGCATTGTTGAAAAGAAAACACCCCCCACACACACACACACGCATCCTCATTTGCATGACAACCACAGCATAAACTTTTTATTGACAGTGTGTGTTCTCCCTCAGCATTCCCATATACCCACTATCTATTTTCCTTCCCATCCACTGGAGGCTGTTTTCACTGCAAATCACTAGCCTGGTCCATCATTATGCCTCAGGTGTCAGGGCTGGGTTTTCAGCTGTACCAACACAGGGCATGATTTACGTGTCATATCTTCAAAGCTTTTCTCTTCCAACAATATATCTGCATTCTGGTGGCTCCCCTGCCACCACGAGGCAAGGACTTGATATTTTGAGTCAATAAATACACCATGTTGCAAGGTTTCAGTGTTCCTTTCCAGCCTGACAGTGCACTATATGTTCCTGCATATGTGATTCCATTGCGAGTTAATATCCTTTATGTCTGCTACAATGCAATGCACGACTACATCGCTCAAGGTTGCGAACACCAGGGTGCACATTTGCACAGCAGGTTGTCGACAAGAACCTGCCGACTTGTGCATTACTGGATTTGCTTGGAAGTAGTCCCTATCATACACTGGGCACTTGACTTTGTGAGTGGATGTACGTGTGATATAGTAGGTGCTTGTTCAAAGCTTTTTATATTACACGTTATATGCTTTATATAGTGGCCTGCCATTGTAAGTTCCAAATCGGTGCAATCACTATGGCAAAGCTCACCACTTGAAGAAAGTGCACTTTATCTGATTTTGTTTCTTTACCTCTCCTCTGTCTTCCACCACCCCCTCATTCTTTTTCTTCCTTGGTTTTTCAGAGAATGATGAGACAGGTGTGATGGATAGTTTGCTGGAAGCCCTACAGTCAGGAGCTGCATTCAGAGACCGCAGGAAGAGAGCGCCAAGACCCAGAGGTGAGTCTCATATCCTTTACCTACATTTATAGACAAACAAAGGTGCACACACACAACACCTTGTACTCGTTTTGTGTGGGGGAAAAAAATGAGGCCAATGTTCTGATTCCAGTCAGATGTTCAAAATCGCAATGAATTTAGGTCCTAACCTGCCAACTGGATGCATATTTTTCTTGTTTTGTTTTTTAACAGCTGAGTGAATTGAGCGCATCCTTGTGTTCTGGTGCCTTGGCTCCACACACTGTCATTTTCAGTCACTTGCAAAACACACTAGTTTGTTGTTTGTACACATGCTTGCTAGCAGCACAATGCCAGAGAATCCTCAGCCTGACAACATTACTACAACTGTTTGATGTTTGGATCTCCGTAAAAGGCAATAAACACCCAGTTTTTTTTCTTTCTGGCAGTCTTAAATCCAAATTGAGGAATTAAAAAAATGGAAGAACAAACACATGTCTGACTGGATGATTTTGAATGGAGTGCCCGTTAAACTTTAGGAGCAATTGACAGCTGTGCCCTTAAACAGAGTATGTCTGTGTTAATAAACTTCTCTTCACAGCCATTTCTTCAGCTTGCAAATGTCTCCTCATGACCTTTTTGATCCCTCTTAGTACTGTAAGATATGTCGGCATCTTTTGTCCCCTGCCCTCCACAGATAACCAGCAGCAGACGATCAGCCCCAGCTCCTTCCGCCAAGTTCTCAGGCCTGTTAACCATGGTAAAGCAAAGACTTAAAAAAGTCCACAAGGCTAAAGCCTAAAGCATGCTCAGCTCTGTCTTTTATCTGCTCTTGGAAGCCGGTCTTAAACATCTCTATCGCGTATTGCAAATTCCTCTCGACAGTTCATATGTCCTGCTTTTCTTTGTGTCCAGTGACCATTTCAGTTGTCCTTTTGCCTCTTTGTGACCTTGTGTGGGCCTTCTGAAAGTGTGAAAGGCCATTGCTAAAAGAGTTTGAGGCAGCGCGATGTGCAGACTGTGAGAGAAGCAGGGTTGAGATTATTTGAAAGCAGTGTGTGGGCTGCTCTGGCGCCTCAGTTTGACAAGGTTCCTAAATTGTTCAGTAACTGCAGCATTGTGAGTTCAGCTCTATGCTTTTGAATGCAGCTGGGGTCTTTCACATTTTTTAAACCTTATATAAAGGATGCTGCAGATGTCTGTTCGCAACAGTATGTAAGTCAAGTGTCCTTTAATTTCGTGGCAAGAATAAAAAAATTTTGTTTTTGTTCTGAATGTCTCAATGCTGACCTGTGTGCTGCTGTTTCTGAAGAGCAATGAGACATGTGCACCAAGATCAAACAAAGAGACTAAATGAAGAAATAAAAATTGCATGCGAGCCTCTTGTAGCTTAGACCTCTTCATTGTTCATTTAGAAACTTCCATGTCCATATATAAATATAAAAAGATCAAGGTTTGTCTAAACGAATGACTTCCTGGGAGTTAAGATTGCATGGGATACTAAATATACAAAAAATTTGCCCTTTATTTTTCACAGTTGTGAACAGATTTGTGCTTTAGCCGTTGGTTAAATAAACAACAGCTTTCTTCTCTTGTCAAAGGTTTTTGTTTTTTTTTAACAATCATTACCGCGGCACTTAAAAAATTACGCTGTAACCCTATTACCTCTTATTACTTGTAATTGGAATCCCAGTGGGCTGGGTACAGGCACACATGAATAAAATTATTCACGCTCAATCCACCCACATCATTGATGGCAATGATAAAGGGCCTTGCTCTGTTGTTCTGCTACGACTTATCTGAAATTAGATTGGAAAGGGACGAGAGGGAGGGAGATATACAAGGTGGGAGGAAAGAGACAGATAGAGGTGGCTGTAACATACGAAATGGAGAGAAATGGTGTGAGGAAGAACGATAGAGCCAGTTGGTATGGGTGAAACTAAGGAGTAATGTGTGTGAGAGAGACAGAGTGTGTGTGAATGTGAGTCGGCAAGTATAAGAGAGAACAAGCCAGAGCTATGTTGTAACTGGGGATTAGAGTAGAAAGATATTACGGCGCACGAAAGAGCCGCTGCTCGGTGTCTGTGTCGCGAGAAGACCCCATGGTGTGTCGTACAGGTAAGAGGGTCCTGGAAGGTTGCTGGCCCAGCTGCCCCCTGCTGGCAACTTCAGACATGGCCTTGTTGACTAATAAAGCTCAAGGCTTGAGCCTGTCACTGCAGGCATCATACTCACTGCCAGCCTCCCAGAGCAAACACAGCTAATTACTTTTCTCTGCCCAGCCCCAGCACCAGCTCAGCCCTCTCAGTGCCCATTCATCTTAATTTCCCCCTCTCTGCCATCTGCCTCCTAAATAACACTCCTCCTCATTTCCCTACCATCCCATATCCCCGCTGTCTTCTTCTATACTCTCATGGCCTGACAATGGCCCTCCCCAAACATAATTGCCTGTTATTGGTATGGAGTCTCTCTCCACTTCTCCTGCCGCACCCCTTCTCTCCCATCTCCTTCTCTCCTACGGAGATCCAGGCCTTAATTGCCCCGGGTTTAGTCGCCGGAGTGAGTGAAACCCACAGGATGCTCTCCGTTTAGTTGGGAGGTGATGAAGTTTAGTCTGCGGCGGCACAGGCACTTAAACAGCTGCTTTCACTTTCACACCACCCAACCACCTCCTTTTCCCACAGTTTTAAATACCCTTTAATAATTGATCTCAGGGGTGTTGCTACACTCCAGTGGAGCAGCAAAGAGAATTAAAACAGAAACATCTGTGCCAGAAGATACTGTAATTAGTGGTGAAAGGGAGAGATTGGAATGGTCAATCTGAACACGCATGGTGCCATTAAGCTTTCACGTCAAGGGAGACTCAAGTGCACCGGTGTTGTCTGCGCAGGTACACTTTTTGTTGTCTGCAGAAACAAATCAGACGGCCGATAGATTGCGCTCCCCATCACAGGACTTGGATGAGATTTTGGAGTAGTTCGATTATGGCTATGGTGCTTCGTAGTCATGATGAGTGTGATTGCCACACAATAGAAAGAGGATTAAAAGAGTCCTTGCAGTGTACTCCATTTTTTGCTGCACAACATGGGGCACACATTGTATCCCCCCCCCACCCGCCCTCCTCCTCCTCCTCTGCCTTCCTGCTCTTCTTTGGTTTGAGTAGGGGTCCTGGCCTGGGTTCCCGGCATTTTTCCCCGCTTCCTCTGTCTCTCATCTCCTCTTCTCCCTTACACCTAAATTGGCTCAGCACACTTTAACATGAGCCAGCAGCTAAGGTGTTTAGCTTGGTCTGCAGTCTCCCTCAGCACACATACACACGGACACATAAAAGTACACAGACACACCCGCAGACTTTAGGGGATGAAGGTAAGCAGGCTTTGTGGTGGCTGTGGCCTGGGTTAGGATAAGGCTGCGGGGCTCTGGGGCTCCTCGACACTCTAAATTGGATTGGGCTCCACAGAATGATGGATCGATGGTGGTTAGCCACACAGGTGTAAGAGACTTGAATCTGCAAATTGAATCTATAAAGCAGCCATGGCTTTTTAACTGTGTCCTACTGAAAACATCTCTCCAGACACTGTCTGGTCATTTCAGCCTTCTAAGCAAGCCTTCATCACAGCCTCACTTACTCACAAGCTGGTGTGTGCATGTACATGTTGAGGGGGCATCACATAACTACACTTTTTTATTGTTGCATTTGACAGAGCAAGAGCCTCAGAATGAGTAAACAGCCCGAGCCAGAGGTACATTATGAGTGTATCTGCATGTTATAATACCCTTCGTGTGGAGGGATCCATTATGTTGAGTGTGGGGGAGAACAAGATCTATGAAGGAGTAAATGTCTCTGTCTTTAGGAGCAATTACCTCAGATGTCTTCAGTGAAACCCGACCTAACAATTATCATGTGTGATAAGGCTCTGAAGTAGAGCTTGAAATTGATGTAAAGGTCACTTGAAAAAGTCGGCGAACCCCTTTACCAAATGGAAACAGGAGTTATTTCTCCTCACTTGAAAGCATTAAGGTTTTCACCCTAAAAGCAAGCCTCCAGTTATTGGAGATGTTGCTTGCTATGTATGCGCCGTGTCAACTCCATGACCCTTTTTGCTGAATTTATGTTTCTGTATATAATGTTGGATTCTCGGTTCATGCAGGCAGCTATTCAGTGCAGACTTTTAATGGCTTGGGTATAGGTGTGAATGGTGGTAGGAGATGACTAATAGGCTTAATTTGAGACTCAACCCACGATGTCTTTCAGGCGTTGTGCTGCACAAAATCATTAAGACGAAACTGGGGAGAGTGTGAAGTTGAAATGAAAGTCAAAAAAAAAAAAAGTAGATAAAAAAAGGAAGTTTGTTTCCTCCTATCTCTGTGTGTTCTGTGTGCTCACATGAGAGACATTTGTGAAAAACTGGCACTGAGAGTCAGTCACTCTGGCTTCCTGAGGCAGGGATACTCTGGTGGAATCGGCTGTTAGATGCTTGCCTTTTTGATTCGGCCTCTTATAGACTTGGGTTTGTGGATTCCACTGCAGGCTACTGTATCCCGCAGATTGCGTTTGTGCTTTCTCATTCCTCTTCCACATTTCTGTCTCTTCATATCAATGTCAATTATGGGAGAAAGCTACCGATCCTTCCAAAGTTCCTCAGTCTACTCTTTACTTTGTTTGACTTTGTTTTGTCTCCACTTTATCTCCTCCCTTTGCCTTGCTGCTTTCCCCCAGACATCATGACATAAGCAGAAAAAAAAGAAGGGGTTATTAAATCATTTCAGTGAGCCCAAGACAAAAAGAAGAGCACAGACGCTCTCCTCCAAAGATCTATTTGAATTGATGCTACACGTCATTGTTTCAAAAACGTAACTGTAGAAGTTGCTGATTTATCTGCATTTGGTCACAATGCATCATCCACACATCACATACGGCCCGTGCGTTTTTCATTAAAGTGACAGATTATTGCCAAAGAGCTCCTGTTCCTGAACACTGAGTGCTAACTCTTCCACTTTCACACTTACATGCCCATGCATACATGCATAGAAATTGTCAGTTTAAACCCTGTGTTTTAACGATGTGCAGGCACAAGGTTAAAGGCCACTCCTAGGTCGGGGCATTAGCTGTGTCTAAGACTTGGACAGGTGTACCACTCTCTGTATTCATGTCTGCAATCGTCGGGCCACTTGGAGTCACAGTGCCTCTCTTATCGCCACACTTGATTGGTGGTTTAGATGTTTAACTGTTCTTGTAGACAAAGGCATATCCAGATGGGGAAGTGTACCTTGACCTGCCTTTGTCTGTCTGTCTGAAGTGCTGCACTTGGTGCGCGCGCACGCATGTTCGAGCCTGTGCACACATGCACTGAACAGATGGAGCAAGAGGGCACCTTAACAAAGTGGCTAGTGTAATTAGGTTCAGCCTGTGCAGTGAGACTTATGGAATAGTAATTGAGGAATGTAGAGCAATGAAGACTTTATTATTTTTTTTACCTTTTGCTGAGAACAATCCTCTCTTCTCCTGGAATGCCCCGCCGCACTCTCACACAGTTACATTCAGTCACACATGGAAGCTACCCAGTACAATGCAGTCTCATCTGCTGGCCACTTAGTAGCTTGTCTCCAGTTGGAAATTAATTGTCCAAGATTTTTTTTTTTGACTGGTCTGGCGATTAAACCAATGGCTTCCAGACACAAACCCCTCGCTTTTAGATCCTTTAGCCTGGAAGCAAGACTTTCTCTTACATGTGCCGGTCATTTCAGCTAATCTCTATAAACCGATATCTGCATCAGTGTTGTCATGATACTGGAATTGCTAGCTTCAGTACAATATTTGTTACCATTTTGAATACTGCAAGATATTAATTAAAAGATAAATATAACAAGTCTAGTAAACATAAACAATACAAGAAAGCGAAAAAAGAGCAGCTGGTACTGGTGTGTCAGTGCTGCAGAAAATGAGGATGGAGACCATTTCAGATATTCAGAATAGTTATATATCGATAAATTGATATTTTTGACAACAATAACCTGTATGTGAATGCAGAAAAATTGTTAAAAAGCGTCATCATACGATAGCTGATGGTTCAGAGATTGCATTTTGGCCAGGTCCTTCCATCTCACTACAAACCAGAATGCTTCTGATACCAAAATCTTGTACCGTTACCTGTAGATCAGGTGTGTCAAACTCATTTAAGTTCATGGGCCACATAAGGCCCAGTTTGATCTCAGATTGGCCGGACCAATAAAACCATCACACAATAACCTATAAGTACCATCAGCTCTAATATTTAACCTTTCTGTGTAAAGAATTACAAGTACATTCTGTAGACATTCGTCCTTTTACAAAACAGATAAACAGCCTGAGATGTCTCAAGAAATCCAGACATTTCCTGATCCAGATTCTGTTGAACTAAAGCTGCTGATTGACAATATTTTGCACAATGTTCAATATCTTTAAACATGGTCACAGTAAGTATTCATTGCTATCAGAGAACCGTATCCTAGCAGGGTGGAATTCTGAAGCAGAATTTGACATGAAGTAGGCAAAGCATTGTTTAACTTGCTCCTGAAACCTGGCAGCTCTTAGTCAAGTCAACTAGTGGGCCGGATTGGACCCTTTCTCATGCCGGTTCTGGCCCATGGGCCGTAAGTTTGACACCCCTGCTGTAGATTCTGCATACATATGCAGATATTTTTAAGAGATTAATCCTTGGATAACTAAATGGCATTTATTTACAGAGACACCACGTGCCATATGTGTAATACAGACAGTAATTAGCATGAAATGTGTTTCTGTCTGACAACTTTTGGTTATAGATTATGGTTTCCCATGTGGCGTGTCACTCAGTGTGATTGTGGTGCTGTTCACTTGTTTGGTTGCCTTGGAGGCGCGGACATAGATAATGAAAAATGGCTTTTAATGGCTCCCGCTTGTGCTGTTTATAGCAGTCCTGCCTCCTGATTCAGAGGCCTCTTTCAAGGAAACGTGTTAAATGTTGATGCGCACACATATCGGGTTGTATTAAAACTAATAATGACTGTATTAGCCTATGTTAGGAGGGCAAGCTTAACGTACCTCTAGCAAATATAGCCTTATTCATGAAACTGTAATCTCTGTAATCCATGCTCAGTCCAAAATGTAAGAGGATGAGAAAGTGAGACGGTGTGCCTTGTATTCACTTGACTGGTCGGAGAGGTCAGCGTGATGGATGAGAGTAGAGTGGACACACAGGCATGCACAAACACACACAGGCGCCGTGCTGGACTGTGCCCACTCAGTTCTAATAGAAAACAGATGATAACGAACACCTCTGCACTCTGCTCTATGTCGCTCCGCTGTACATCCCACGTTTTTAGCCAAGTCCTAAGCCGATCAGGCTCCTCAGATATCCACTTTTAGCTGGATTATGAGGAAGCTGGGCTGTAATAAAGGCTGTGGATCGTGAAATAGAAACTGGTGTTCAGCATGTCGAGCCAAGGACCCTAATCAGCCCATTCACACTAGCTCAGGCCCCAAACTGTAGGTGAAGCTGCTAATGTAGGATTGTTATTCAGCCGGCGCCTGAGATCCCCGTCTTTTCTTTTCACATGCATATTGTCTCCTGCCTGCCTTGATACCGATGTTATGGTCAGGAGGCAGAGACAAAAAAGCCAGTGGGTGAAAAGTCTGTAGATTTATTGGGGATTTATTTTCGATACACATCTCAGCATTTATAGGACTAATGTGTCATTGTTTTCCCTCTGTCTCGCCTTCTCTCTTTCCTTGTCTCTCCTTTTCTCCAGCCCTTTCTCCCATGAAGCGGTTATGTACATTGATTGAGACTAGGCTCTTACATAGTACTCTAGTTAATAATGCAGTGAGAAATGAAGTCATTCTCACCATGGCTTTGTGCTAATTAAATTTTACAGCAGCCTTATCGCCAAGCCACACACATTCCTGGTCCTCCCACATTTACCAACGCCAGCAGCCATATCACGTAGTCGTCAGGAAGAGAAAGAGCAACGGAGATGATTATATGAACTTCTGTTGTTACAGGAGGGAAATGGGCACTATCAGCTCTTTATATCTATGCCCTCTGCAAAGGGAGGTGCTTGATTTCTGTCCCTGTGGTAAAACCTTTTGGTAAAGGAGCGTTAAAAGTGCTATCGCAACATTTTTCTTCTCACAGTCTGGCTTCCATCTTGTCACACATTTGTGTTATTCCTTTATTTGTTTATCTTCTCCTCAGGCTGTCTGTCCGGTTTTGTGCTTCGGGCGATCGTTGGTGACTGGTCACACTGTGGGCCTTGACAAAAAAGAGCCACATCTCTGTTTGCATGTGTTGCTATGGTTGCCACTAAGCTGCCTTGACTCAGAGGTAAAGCACAGAATTTAGGTAGGAGTGATAAAAAGGGGATAATATGTGATTTAAAATTCCACTCACCTTCCAACCAATCTGTAAACAGCCCCATATCCAGGTATCATTCTCCAGTGCACCATACTCATACAGAAATAGGAACAAACACCAAGGCTCCTGTTGTTGATGATTCCCAGGGCCACTTTAGTCTGCAGTGATAAAATGATCACATTCTTCCAAACTGCCTCATCTCTCCGTCTCTCTCGCTGGCTGTCATTTCTGCTGCCACTCCACCTGCTATGTGTCTCCTCACTGATCCAGAAGCTCTAAGTGCAGCGACAGGAGTTTCCACGCTGACAGAGCGGGAAGGCCAGCCCTCAGGCAGCAGGATCTGTTTGATGCTGGATTCCCCTCAGAGAGTGGGATTTGGGGTTTGCTGATCTGCTATTATACCGCCCTTTTATGCCCATGCACTCACTCATTCCCACGTTTGACTGTATACAGCCACATGCATTCACTCCAGCACGTACACACACATCCCCTTGTAGACACTCAGCCTTGAGTCACAGGGCCATGTAGTATGTGTCTCTGGCCTCTGGGCTTAAGGGCTTCATTAGTCTGGCACTAGCTTTGATTAGCATCCTCGGGGGTACAAATTAGCAAACAAACTCAAGTGATCCTATGAAGAAATACTCACTCCGGGACTTTTTGCAGATGATATGAACACTTCACAAGCATGTTATTATCCCTGCCATTCAGGAGAGAGTAGTTTTACCTTAAATTAAGTTTTGTTGGAGTCTTTCACCCTCCAGGGGGCAAGAGAAAACTGGCATTGGAGTGTTTAAAGGCTGGTTACACCGATGACATGCAGTAATGCAGGAAGTAAATGCATTTACTGCATGTGTGTGTGTATGTATTGTATGTGCTTGCGAGCATGTGAGTCACATTACTCTAGCACATGCGTCTGGGTGTGAATGGGTTCATTCACTGCCTCAGTAGGGGCATTAATGTGTGGAGATGTAGCCCGTGCAATGTGCATTGTCCGAGACTGTTTTTCATTCAGGTGAAAATTCCTTGAGCTGCTGCCTGCTCTATAATAACCATACTTGACATTTTCCTCTCTTCCAGCCTGTGGAGACTAGCACATGCTTTCCATTCCAGTTGAACCCATTAAGGCCTTCTCTTCTCTACTGCATCCAGTAGCCTGTCCTTTGGCAGGGTCCTCCTGAATGTCAAAACTCACTGTTTAGCATCACAATAAAGCAGATACGGGGCAGAGGAGTAAAGGCAAGGAAATGGCTGCTGGCAGGCAAAGGGCATGGACAAAAAGATTATTGAAAAAAAAGCCTGCCATTGCTCACTCAGTGCTGTATAGCATTTTTTTCTCCCCTCCACCTTCTGCATATTTTCCTTAGACATTAAGTTACTACTCTAAATCTGCATAACTGGTCACTGCTGACTCTTCTTAAACAATGGATTTTGATTTTTGTGGAGGAGCTGGCTTTTTTTTTTTTTTTCCTCTCGATACCATAAATGGATCTGTGCCAAAATATGTGTTGTTTGCTGGAGTTCATATTTGCTCAACTTCGGTGTCATACTACTGACTCGCTTGTTGGATGGCTGACCCTGAGGTTGGAAAGTTGTCTTGCTGTAAATCCTGCAGTGTTTTTAACAGCTGTATTGCTGTTACAATGCAAACATACACTTGTTATACTTGCTAGAAACAGATCTTTATTTTAGCCCCGCCACAGGGTGTTTAGCATTTCATTTTTTTTTTTTTTTTTTAAAGGGATGCAGAATATCATTTTCTAGAAGAGCCCTAGACCCATTGTAAAGTGGCATAGTAGCTGAAAATAACACTTACTCTAGCTTTCAATTTGCTGCTCATCACATGCATAATAATGAAAATAGGCGATGGCAAATTACAGCTCACACTTTTTTATACAATCTGATGGAAACTTTGTTGTGTGTGTTGTTAAAAAAAGAAAAAGAAAAATCTGACCCTGCTATGGCTTCCTCTCTAAATTATTATTTTGACTCCAAAGCTTCTGCGTTAAAAACGTCTCTCTCCAAACTTCACAGAACTTCTTTTTCCCCCAAGTAATTTCCATCCAGTGTAACTAATGACGTAAAAATTGTGGGGGACAGTAAAAACCTATTTTGTAAACAAGCCATATTAATTACCCCTAATTAATGAATCACATTAGAGCCCAGTGGGAATAGGGGTTAGAATTTGTACCAAATTCAAAATCACAATTGATTGACAGAATATAATGAATAATTTAGGGATTTATACAATAATCTTTGGAAAACTAAATGATGGAATAATTGATGACTTTAAATCTTAATGCAAGTTTTGATTAAATGGAAAACATAATAACCATGCCCCATAGACGTGATTATTGTTTTGGTTGTCAGGCCGTGGCGTCTGTGGCTAGTCTTGATTTGTGTACAAACCTGATTATTTTTCTAAACGGGGAGGTAATTAGCCCGGCTAGTTTGAATGGTAATTACAATGTCACACAAAGAGGAAAGAGGATGTCTAAATGTATTTCACAGATTTCTGCATTTGTCCTCACAGGCAGCCGCACACACACTCGCACTCACAGACACACAGATTCTATTCAGCATGCAGGAACATCTCCGGCCAAACGCAATTATTTACAACATTTGTTTTGATATAACGTACCTCACATTTGCAAGCTAAAATAATAGAAAACTGCTTATTTGCTTCTTCTGTATAAAATTGTCTGAATCTGGCAAAAGCACACAGCGGGTTGAGCAGGGTTGTTGGGATAGAGCCGGCTGTATTGGCTATATTGTTTTATGTACCTCATTACTCTCACTTTGAGTTCCGTTCATAATGCTACTTCTGCCATTGTTCTGCACAAGCATCTAAATGCTGCCAGAATAAGTCATTTAATTTTCTTCAAAAGAACAAACAAAGACATCATGCATACTACGCAGCCATATCCCACTTAAATCTGGCCTTATAATATATCCTTAAGCTTGCATCAGAAGTGAATAAATTAGATACAGTGCGTTCTTCTAAAGCACATACCCAACACCAATTATTTACACAGCATGGCTATCGGCCATCATGGACAAAACTCCAGGACACTTTGTTTCTCAAATTTGCAAGTAATAATGTGCAAACAAAGATCATTCCCTAGGTGCTCAGATGTGGATGCTGTTGAGACTAATCCTCTTTTGATGACAATGAGTGTGTTTACTTGGACAGTTTAATTCCCTTTTCATTCGTAATGAAAGTTCATTCCTATTAAAAGTGATCTTATAAACACCTAATTCATAATGAACATGGCCAATGCGATTGAAAATTCAATCCGATGTAAGGGGCTGGAATATTCTGTTTCTAATTCCGAATGAAAGAATTTCTCGCACTTGTATACACTCATTCCTCTTTAAATTCATTCCGGTCTTTCTGCACATGCTCGTTTCCTTGCCCCTCTGGCGCGATGACGTATATAGCTCGCATAGCAACAGGCTGAGATCGAGCAGCCAGACTCGTTGCACTCACCGGTTTCCATTCGCCACAGCACGGTCATCTATCTCCCTTCTTCGACCTTGTTGTTGTTACCATACTGCTGCTTCAAGAATATAAGCAAAACAAGCCCGAAAAGGGCACTAAGAACGGCGGCGTCAAGCATCTTGTTTTTCAGAACGAGGACTACAGTGTTTTCTTCCGGTAAATGTAAACACGTAGCATCTGCCCCGCCCCCTATCCAATCAGAAACCTTCCCTGCCCCAAACCTTGCGCAGACCGAATACAGGCGATGGATAGGCGATTAAACTGATCTCCCATGTAAACCCTCATTCGGAATGAATATTTCCCATGTAAACTACCTGGAAAGACTTTGCATGTGCAACCGGCCCCAGTGGGTTCTCAAACATTGGAAGCAGGGAGGTTTGGTTGTGTCTATTTATAAGCATTTCTTAAAGCGTACACCTTTCATTCACTCCGACCCTGTGTCAAGACCGCTAATGTCACATAAAGGTCACGCTTGTGGAACGACGGTGTTCACGCAACATTGAGGACAAGTCCATGAGGTATTTTTGTAAACGCAGTTTTCCTTTCTTCTTCCCTAGAATCAGACAAGCACTGTTAAAAAAAATATGAGTACAAATGAACATGCAAAACAAAGTTCTATCAAGAGCATGCCACATCAACAGGCAACTAAATAACCGTCACCTCAAAGCCATGCAAAGAAAAACAGGTTGTAGTTTTCAAAGCCTAAAAAAAGCCTTGTACCAGAAGGATTCAGGAATCAGGATATCCTCTTTATCCCTAAGAGGCAATATGTTGACGGCATACTGAGTTAGTTTAAGAAAAACAATTAAAAAATCACATAATAGGGTCATGTGAGACTGTTTGAGAAGCCAATGGCTTTTGGGACAAACAAGTTTTTTCCCCTGTTTGTCCTGCAAGCTGGCATTTTATATCTGTGGCCAGATGGAAGCAGCCCTGAACTCACTGAATAAGGGGTGACTGGAATCCGCTAGGACCGACTGGGCCTTTTTCAGTGCTCTGATCATGTACACATTAGTCAGAACATTTAAGGTTGTGCCTGCAATTGTGCTGCAAACCTTCACAATGCCCAGCAACCTGTTTCTGTGCTTGAAGTTACGTGCCCCATACCAGCAGTTAAAAGAAGAGGTGAGAACTGATTCAATAAAACAGGAATAAAACATCCTCTTGAAAGTGCTGTCAACATTAAGACATCAGAGCTTATGGTAAGAACACATGCACTGATGAGCTTTTTTTGCACACAGCGTCCACCTGAAGCTCAAAGGTCAGCTTGTCATCCAGAATGGCTTCCTGTAGCAGTGACCTTCGTAGTGCATTCTGATGCCTCTGGTCTTCAATACAGTGAAGGAGTTATTGTACATGTATGCATAAACATTTAAAAAGTCCTGTTAAGGTTAGAACCAGCACTATTTTGGTTAAATCAGCCATTGCATGAAATGTTGCCTCATTTGTGACACCTTACAAAGGAGATAACAGCGCACACTGTGACATATCAACCTGAAAACTGTGTTTACTCTTTCTACACTTCAACTCTGAAAATGAAGTTCATGAAAATTTTCCCCCTGGATGGAGTTTTGCAAAAGATCTGTTTTCAGTGACCTAAAATGTAGTTTGCAATATGGACAAAAGGCCAAAATGCATAGAAAAGCCACGTTTTCAAACATATACAATATGGTTATGTGTGGACAAGGCCCGAAGCGACTGTCTATACCGGCTCTGTCTTATAGTGTTGTCACTATCCTGGGATTTCTAACTGCAGATCACAAAGTATAATCTAGTGTTACTTCTGAACCTTTGTGTTTCTACTGTCGACAATCTCCACTAGCTTTTCCAACATATAGGAGAGGATACCGGCAACCCAAGCTGACCAGTTTTGGGATGTCTATGTGGTATCTCTGCAGACAGTGTAGCCCCAATGTGATGGATAGATTTGATGAGGAGCACATACGCTATAACATAGTTTATGGCTACAACAGCTACATACAGGCTCCATGACTATGACAGAAGTCATACATAGAAATTTGGCCAACCTTTATATTTTCTTAAAAAAGGGCTGAACAACAGAGCAGGAGGCTCTTACATGAGGTCGTCTGAAGTAAGCCTTGGTTTCTCAGCTCTGGGACTTAGACTAGACTACAGTGGAAAGCTTTAAGAGGATAGTACAAAACCCTTTCCCCCCACACACACTCAAAGTGGCCCTTGGATAACATCTGTCCTTATTGTTCTCTTCTTACTACATAGACAAAGTGTAAGACTGTCCAGCCTGCATGGGGCTATAAGAGTGAGAGGGTTAATGAACAAGGCTTATCCACCAAGGAAGGTTTTAGAGAGGAGAGGCTGGCTGCCTGTAAATCATCCATCAGCCTCTCCAGCGAGCTGAGCCTGAGCTCTGACAATGTAAGGTGTTTGGGCTACAGCAGAGGGGACATGATTTATCAGGGAGGTGAGTGATTATGCGAAGCCTATGTACGTGAGAGAGACGGGCAGAACTAAAAGATGATCCCATAGCGTTTCATGAAACATGCAAAGAATAGTCAACGGGTGCCTGTGAAAAATAGCCATGTGAAGACACTGTGGATAAATGAACTGTGGGTGTGTTTAAGTTGGAATAAGGAACAATGTAAAGGGTTCGACTTCAAAAGAGACTGTTTCTTCTAAAATACATATATTATAGCCAGCAAGAGCTAAAACTATTCTTGATGACTTGATGTCATTTTCTAGCTAATTACTATAATCACTGGCCTTCCAGCTTGTCACTCTGCTGTGTCACATTTAAAAACATCTTGCCTGGAAAGAAATGACTAAATGTAACATTTCTTCCATTTTTTAATGGATAATTATCTGTCTCAGGTGTTAGAGAGGGGAAAATGATGGGCACCAAAATAGATCAGGGAAAGAGAAAAGTCTCTGATCTTCTCCTGGCAGTGTAGTGGAATCAAATAATGAAACACTTAACGTTAAACCACTGCGCTTTTCATGTGCAAATTCAACTTCACACATTGACAGTTCTCACTGGCTCTGTAGATGACGGTTTGGATCTTACTTATGTCATCTTTTTTTATTAGATGTAAGTCATTATCTTTTGTTTTGTCCCAGTTCCCGAGACTGTGAAGGATTCATACTTTGATGAAAGGGGGGTAAAGGAGTTGACATCCACTTTAGTAGGCTTAAGTGATCCATTTTGAAGATCCAAACAGAGACAAATAAATATCAACAAACAATGACTACAGACCAACTCACCCCTGATACAGCTTTATCAAGATTTCAGAGGTGGTTGATAGACGCCTCGGAGATGGAGAGCGATAGAGCTATGAAGATGAAATAACGTGCGGAGGTGTATCTGCCTGGAGACTGTTTGTGTATGTAGTGTACTTCTTTATGGAACCCTTTCAACAACAGCCGAGCTGTTTCAACTAGTTTGTCAAATGGAGGTTGAATAGTATTATAGATTTTAGCTTTTACCTCTCCAGCTTCAGGCGTAGCTTTAAGCCTAGAGCATACTATATGATTGTCTAACCCTCAAATGGCTTTATTCTTTCACCAACATGTAGTGATCATCACACGACACAATGCAGAGTAAGTGGTGGCCCCATGCAATAGTTCTTGACAGATCACATTAAAGTGAGGAGATATGTGTTCTGCAAAAACAAATGTAGCAAGTGGCAGATTTTTAGGTGGCACAAATCAAGGAGCGAGCAGCTTTTTGGCCTCTGTACTAATTTGTGCAGAAATTAAAAGTGGCTCAGGACCATTATGGATTGTGTGTTCAGAAGAGAGTGTTGAAAGTAGGTTGATGTTGGGATTAGCCCTTCTTTAGTCCCGTCCCTTTTCGGTTTGTGCTCCAATAACAGTTGAGCATGCTTGGAACCTGGCAGAACCTTGGTCAACTTTCTCCTTTCCTGTTATACTCCTGTAGACTATATTCTAGACCCATCTGTGTTGAAAGGAAAACCACTGTTTTAAAGATGGTTAAAAGCTGTGCCAGGGAGGTCTGTTACAGTCTTCACGCACGTTACATTGTATGTCGTCACATCGTAAGTTGGCTACTATTGGCAAAAAGCTAACTAATTAGCTGGCTAACATATAGCTACATCTAGAGGAGTTAGCCTAATGTCAAATCAACAATGTCAAGCAAGTTTGCTTCCTCCTTATTTCTGTGGTAACATTAAACAGGTGTGGTAAAGGACAGATAGGTTGCTGACATATTTTTAAGATGACACGAATTATCGTTAGCCAGAAAAGATCATAGCTAACATTCCTTTGTTTATTTCCTGGGTCTTCAACAAAGGGTCCGTGACCTCTCTGGGATCCTCAGAGTTACTGCAAGGGGGGCAACCAAATTAGTGTTTCATTATTTATTTTAAGTTTTAACATTGACATGAATCCAACATATTATTTTAAAAGACCAATAGACCTACTCATAATAAACCTGTACACAACATTAGTGTTTGGCTTACTGTTACCCACGAATCCTCGTTTAATGTGAGCTAGCTAACACTAAATAACTTTGCGGCACTCGTCCATAACGGCGAGGTAAACTAGTAAGGTAACTTTAATGTCCTATTGAAACATATTGGCCAATTAGCTGTATTATATTACAGTACAATTGTACGGACATTCTTGTGAGCCACTGTGGATTTTGTTGCAACTTATTGTACAAGAGACTCTGACATACCATCCAACTCAGAAACCACTGGCAAAAGTGAAGAGAGTTATGCACCTAGCCATGCCACAACTGCTGCTGACTTAGCAGCTACAGGCAATGATAGACAAAAAAAGACCTAAAAATTTTCAAGTGCAGCTCTGTCTCTCTTTCAGCCAAGGGGTCCTTGGCCTGAAAAACATGGTTTATGTTATCTCTGTAAGGCTTTGTGCCTCCCCGAAATACCTTTTTACAGTAAAGAGACACTAACGTTAGGTTACCACCATGGTGTGTATTCGGTAATAAATAGATAAAGTACTTTACTGATCCCCAACAGGGGAAAATGGGACACATACCCGGCAGTGCAGAAGCAATGTTGACTGATAGTCTTGTCATCTTCTATCTCCATTTCTCCCTTTTTCTTTGAGACCTGAAGCCTCACTTTGCATCATTTTGCCTTGTTCATGAAAGTTAACATTGTGAATATTTCCTTCCATCATATACTGTAGTCCCTGCTGTTGGCTTCTTAAAGATATATTGCCTGACTCCCAGAGACTATCTAATAAACACTGCGGCACCCGGCTAAGCGGAACCGACGTTGCCATGTTTCTTTTTGTCAAGCTTGTCCGACATCACAACAGTAACGCAGTGGGGCGGGACTTGGGATCAGTCAATGGTGAAGTTCAGGAACCCTCTACATTCTTCATTGTTGTGCTTTGCTTTTTAATTTGTCCATATTGTAATCTCTAAATGTAATTCAGCTTTTTTCCTCTTGGCCCTCAGAAGTTGTTTTCATATGTAATACTACAACATGACTGCAAATCATGTGCCGTTAAACTCGAACAAATATCAGGCTTAAGGCCTTGATCAGTGGTATCTGACCTGCTCACATTTACTGCAAATGGTGCGAATGTGTGGAGTGGGAAAGTAATCTCACCGATTGGTCACAGACTGATAAATCCCGGATTTTGTCATATAGTCTGCACCCAGCCTTACAGGTATCAGCTGTGGCAAAAATAGGTACATCAGGGAAGCTGCAGTATATTTCCAGCATTACTTGACATCAATATCTATGTGTGTGACGTTCAGATGGCCTTTGCCAGGAAATCTTGAGTGAAAGGTTATTTTCGAGCCTCGACCAATTTAAGACACAAATGCATCAACTAATGAGCCTTCTTGTACTAACAACCAGTTTTCATTCAACAGAAATGTACTTCCCATTTAATCTTACCTCTCAAGGGTCAAGGGATCAGTTTGACCAATTCAATTTTCATTCATTGTATTGGTGTAGCAGCAGGAATGTCAGAGACAGATATCTCAAATCCCAGCAGATAAAACTGGAACTGTGTGCATGGCTGGATATCACTAGACGTAAATGGAAAAATATGTCTTTTTGTAATTTGTGTGAATTGACCCTTCAAGGTGAGTTACAGCACAATTCTTTTGAGTAAAGCTGTCCTGTCCTGACCTTATACTTTGTGATATGGTTCTGTACTGCACTGCCGATAGGTGTGTCTGGGTAGGCATAGAGGGCCACGATGGAAATTGAAAAGGAGAAGGGAAGGGACAGGGATGCTGAGCTAAAAGTAAAAACAAATGGAATAAACAATGTTAAGAGACAGGTGTCTATTTCTCTCTTTTTTGTCACTCTCCTCCCCCTCTCTCTCTGTGGCTTTCTCTGTCTCTCACTCTCGACTGATGAAATTGCCAATGATTTATAACAAATGTCAGTGGCAGGCGCGGCAGACTGCTGTTTTGTCCCTGTCAGAGCCAAGTAGAGCCTGAGGTAGGCAGCTTTGCTTATCAATCAAAGCCTCTCTCCTCTCTTCCACCACCACTGTCAGTACAAAGCTTACTGGATCACCAGCTCTCCAAACCCAGGGCCAACACGGTTGTCATGGAGATAGTACCGTATGGCGACACAGAAGCTGAAGCAAACAGGAAGTGACACAAAACCTTCAAGGTATCACCTTGTTGATAGAAGCCCTCTGTTTCATATACGGATTGTTATGTGCCTTGTTGGCGCCTGCCCAGCTTCTGTCACTACTGGAGCCAACCACCCCACATCCAAACACCTCGCCTCCTCCCAAACCACATCTACTGAGGTGTGGTTGTGCATGAATAATTGTAATAAACACAACGTGTTTGTGATTGCCTGAGTACTTCTGAATTTCAGATTCACTGATAAACAGATTTCACAGGTGATCTGTGTTTCCACTCGTGCAACAGTATGGCATAGGCATTCTTGTCTTTTGTTTCTCATGAATACACACACGAATGCAAAGTATCTGAACTATGTTAATTATTTCTGGAATTGCAAGGATGAGCCGCCCTTAATTATCTATCATTTACAAACCCTTGGCATTGCATCTACAGACAACAATTTGCTTTTTCTTTCTTCCTAATTCACACTCCATTCTTAGTTTATGATGAGGTCTTGCAGCTTAATTACAGACATATTTGAAAGGTCTTTGCCCGGCAAACGCTAATTTGTTCGATTGTTTTGTCAGATAGAAGACATAAGTTTAAGGTCAGTGTCATTTGCTCTTAGCCGCCCAAGTACAGCCTGCTCAGGAAAACAACAGCAAGTCCCTTCGAGCATGAAAGGTTGTGAACCGTGAAAGGCTGTCAACTGTGTTTTTAGGAAGAATTATTTGTCAGTTTGGCCGATTAATCGATGCCAATAGGACATTTTACAAATTACAGTTATGAGCAGAACTTGGTTCACATAGTAGCAATGGCTGCGCAGCCTCTACCAGTCACGCAGGACTTACAGTGCCGACCTAAGCTGAAGAGAGGAGGGTTGTGTAAGAACAAGCAAGGACTGAATGAGTGCAGGTCCCTTCTGCTACGTGACTCAGTTTGTTGTTCTTTATTTTAACATGTATTTACAGTGCCTATGCTGTTGCGCTAGTAATGCTAGAGCAAAAACCCTAAATTCTTAACAGAGTGATTGCTGCCACTTCCTGTTTCAGATTTAAAGTCTTCGTTTCAAAATAAAAGCACTCCAGTGGTCCATACACAGTCCAGCCATATACTAGGCTTTGACCTAGTCCTATTTTTTGTGAATTATGGAGAAAGTACTTTAAAAAATACAAAATGATTCCACTCTAAAGTCTATTTGCCAATGAATTGGCTGTCTGCTTTTTCCTGCTCCAGACTATTGTAACTATATTGGCCTTAGTAGGTGCTATATCGTAGGCAACTGGACTTGCTTGCGTCCAGTTGCCTACGATATAGCACCTACGATTACGATGACCTGGATGACTGAGAAACTTCACCAACAAGATATATCGGCCTTTAATACTGATAATATCTTTATTTATTAAATGCTTTTCAAAACAGTTATAAAGTGCTTTACATTTCAATGATTAAAACAGACAACACATGAAAACAACAACTTTAAAAGAACTGTTAAAGTCAGTTTTTATAGCGTATAAAAACTGAGGAAATAAAAGACAGTTTAAATTAACTTAAAAGTAGAGTAAAATCAGGAACGGCTCTCCGATAAAAGAATGTTTTAAGAAGGGACTTAAAAGAGATCACTGACTCGGACGACCTGATTTCCTTGGGCAGACTGTGCCAGAGTCTCGGGGCCCTGACAACAACCGCTCTGTCCCCTTTAGTTTTCAGCGGGGCCTCTGGAACAGACATAAGACCTCGGTGTACGTCCTGGCTTGTATGGTAGTAAGAGTTCGGAGATATAGCTGGGAGAAAGTTTTTACTAGAGGTTGACCAATATTGGCTTTATACAGCCAATATTGGTCAACCTCTAGTGAAGACTTTTCATTCTTTGGTGTACAGATAACTATTTAAAGTTAAATGTGAAAGAAAAAATATGTGAATTGGTTTGTTGTTCCCTTATTTCAAAATGATGGTGAGCCTGTGGTAGTTAAATGAGTTCCTATGATAAAAAAACAACAGAACTTGACAGCAGTCTCTAATGTGCATATTGTGCAGCATCCATAATGAGAAAACATCAGTAGGAAATAATTTAATTTAAATATTAAACATTGAATGTTTCCAAAAAATTTAGGCCTTTCATATGAGGGTGTTGTTTTGATTCCAAATGTATTTAATCTGATCAGCGATTCTTATTAGACAATTTCCATGTGCTAAAAATAAAAGAGATCAAAAACCGATCATAGTCGCTCGATGATGCACACCAATAGGACAGATCCAGGACTCCAATTTGAAAATGTCAGAACTGCTTTGGATTTTTTTTTTCATTCTGATGACATTATAAGTGAAACAATGTGGTTTCTGTAAATGCAGCCATTGTTACATTTGTGTTGCGTACAAAATACTGCCAAGGTTAAAGGCATTTAGTATGTGTGAAGCTCTTACTTACCACTTGCATTTGAGCAAAATAATTGCATTGTAGCCTAAACATGTACAAAGTGCTTTAACTCCTCCGTATATATCTATTCAGTTCAGACAATGTCTTAGTGCATTGTGTAAGTGCTGTTTTACTGTATATAACATATGCTAAATTGCAGAGTAAACAGCCAAGACATAAAATGCTAAACAGATGCACTTACTTAATGTGAAGGAATATTAACACAGAAAGTACCTTTTTACAGTTTGCTACAACTATGCAAATTGGCTGTGGCCCCATCCCCTCCCAGCCAGCAACAGAGGATGTTCTCTAAGAGCGGATTAATTGGATAATGGCTTTCTCCTTTTTCCCGTTACTTCTCCTGCTTGTCGTCAACAATTACTGGTTCTGTCAAGGTTGATTGTCCATTCTGCCGCACCTCGTTAAGAAAATACTGTGCCTTAGTAGCCTCAATTTAGCGTTTTCAACGTTTTTTAAAGCAACACCCTCTTAATTGCGCCGTAGTCTCTGGTTCTTGTGTTGGTGCATTTTGACCCCAGCAGATACACTGTATCTGCTATTTTGTGTTGTCCATACTCATTTGATTTATATTTGATATTAGGATAAACACAGTGTTATATATTTTTTAATATCTAATTTTGATTTTCACTAATTGATTTTCATTTCAGATACAAGGTTCAAAGACATCGGATGACAAATGATTATTTATACAATAGTATATATAACCGTATACTTAAGTACATGCATCTAAAGCTATTTTTATTCATTTCTCATCTTTAAAAATGATTACCAGTATGCATTACATGTCACACGTCTGGGTGTGCATATACAGTACATGTTTTGAGTACCAATGTGTGGGCCTGGTGACAACAGTCTCTCATGAGGGCTCATTAAGTAGAAAGACAGTGAGAGTGTCAGAGAGAAATATCTCATATACTATAGCATCTATCATACATGAAAGAGGAGCATGTCTTTTATATGCCACAAAGAAAAAGTGTGGCTCAAATATCCGGATGGTATGCTGGTCATGTCCTAGCTTCACTTCTAGTAAAGTCCATAGGGCAAGTGGTTCAGTTTAACGTTGTTTATAGGGAAGAGAATATTAGCAAGTTAAATATGCAGGTGCAGCGCTTTTAAGACTTGTAGTGTACATAGAGACCACCGTAATTGCTTGATCACACCACTGATTAGTTCACAGTCACTGTATAATGCTCAGCTCTAGAGAGCAAAGTGATTATTAAGGCAGGTATCTGAGAATCCCTGTTCCATATGTTCTGTGTCACTGAAAAGGCTGCAGCCGTAGTATGGGATAGGGCTGTCCCAAATACCATTTTTTTAACATTCGGTCCTTCGGCAGAATTTATAACGGGTGGGGCGGGGGGGGGGGTGCACAGCGGCGACCGGATCTTTACATTATTCTATGCTTTCTTTTGATTTTCACATTGGCTAGTCATCCTGTTTAATTTGTCTTCTGATTAAATCGGAACCGTTGAAACAAGTTGTAGGAAGCCTCTGCAAGTAATTGGTTGCTGGCAGACACTCTGTGCTGCAATGAAATGGTTAATCAGCAGTGCCGTGCACTGTAGAGCCGATGCGCTGCTGGTTCTGCCGGCCTGAATAGAATATAATGTCTGTAGCCTTACTGTTGTGTACAGCCTTATAGACTGAGCTGAGTAGTGATGCGCGGGTCGACCCGTAACCTGCGGGACCCGCAAATGGACCTGCGGGTCGGGTAGCAGTGATCGTCTGTTAAATCGGTCTGTAAATGATATTTGACATTATTGGCTATTACTGTCATGGCATCCGAAGGTACTGATGCGTTGAGCAGGTGACAGTCCGTGGCTGTTTTCAAAACACACTTGTGTCACACACTCCAAAAGAAACGGGGGAAACAAACGTTGACAAAAACGGTTCCATAATTCATATTAAATTCAAAAGATAACGAAAAAACAGCTGCAAGTTAGAGGGAATAGTGACAAAGTGGTAAAACTTGGCATTGATCCACAGCCTCAGACGGATGCGCTCAAGCGTGCCGTGCGCACAAGCTCAGTTGGTAGGCGATACTATATTTTCACATTTTTAAAAATGCAATTTAAAAGTTTTGATTTATATTGATAACCTACATTTACCAACAACAAAAGACTACATTTAGCACCACAAAAATATGTTTAAAAAAAAAAAAAAAGTACATAAAAAAACGAATATTGAATACCAAATTTTCATAACGAATACCTACCCATAGAAACGAATATCTGAATATTTGGGTACAGCCCTAGTATGGGATGTCTATGATGTTAGTCCAACTGTTTTGGAAGTAATTGTTCTATTTACATTTTTCTGTTTTTTTCCTGCACATTTTTAAGAATGAAGTGATTCAAGACATTGCCTTTCATCACTGTAAAACTTCAGTAAAAAGCCTAGTCCCAATTAAACACCCAGTCCCCTCTACTAGCCCAGTGTGGTTACAGATTTTGACAAATAAACACCTGTGTCAATTAGATGCCTAGTTCATTTTTTTTTTTAGAAGTTCTTTGGATATATAAAACCATGTTGTTGGCTACTTCAAATTATGTGTCCATTCCTCCATTACCCTGTAAGTTACTCATATTCCTTTGGTCCTTAAGGGTCCTTAGATCAAAAGAATCAAAAGGTTTTTCCATAAAAAATTAATCAAAGTTGTGAGTATCCTTTTAACAGGACAAAGTGGTGGTGTTCCGGTATGCCGGGTGCCATAATCCTCGAGTGCCGTAACTTACTCTCACTGATGGGTTGTCTGTCAGAGCTATATCAAATGATGGATTCATGACTGATATGTTATCTGAAGCCTTATTTTTAAACAAGTAATATTCATACTGGTTTGAATAAACAGTTTGAACATATTCCCCATCTTTGCTGAGCCAGAATTTTATGCAAAATGAATTAAAAGCCTGCCCCAAATATAGGCCTGATGATTTCAGTTATTTAAGCAAATTAAAGCCCCGGCTATTAATTGAAGTTTAACGGTATATTTTCATTTTATAAATTAATAATATTGCAAATGCAAATCAATACAAAATAGTCCACTGGATACATTTTCCTTCAATAAAAATGGCTGAAGTGAGACGAACAGACTTTATCGTAGAAGATAAAACAGACATTGACAAAGTTTTCCTTTGGGGACATAATTTCAAGTTAAAAAAGGTGGTAGATTGAAATATACTGCAGTATATGTTATTGCAATACCCAGCAGATTGCAAACTGATGAAATCGCTATGGAGTATACGAGCTGTTACCATCAGGCAGAAGGTACAGGGTGCCAGCCCTCCGAACCAATTGGGGGTCCGTGCCCACCATTGAGGACGCTGCACCTTATGATATGTAGAGCACTTCAATACGTGGTGAATAGGTCTATAGCATTGACGAGATGCTCTGTTGTTGTCATCCTTGGTGTTGTCTTGTTTATCTGACGATTGCTGTACGGCATTGAATAAATTCTCAAAGAGACTAATAAATATCTGTAAATTATCTATATCGTATCGTGATGTATGTGCCTTGATATTATCATATCGTGGGGCCTCTAGTGATTCCCTCCTGGACATTCACTTTGTAATATGCATCAGCTCGGCTTTGAGACTCCGATTTTCATTGATTTCTGTTACTTTCGTCTCTTTGATTGTTGTTTTACTTTTGTTATGTTTTCCATTGGCCATTGTTGTTGCCTTATAAGGTAATCCACTTTCCCAATTCATTAAAAAAGCTTGACAGTTTGATTTGAGAAGTGAAAAGGGGGTATTTTAAAGTTCAAACTAAGATTTGAAAGTGTCCAGCAATTGATTCGGCGATGCAGTACAACCAACAGACTAATAGATTTCAAACTAAATGCGTTTTTATCAGAGGTTCACCTTCAAGGAGTGAGGATGATGTCAAGGCAATGTGGCTTTCTGCTGTGGCATCCAGTGGCCAATGGTGTTTTACTCTCAGCACTGCTTGATCCCTAATGCTGAGCCTAGATATTTTTCTCTCGCTAGTGTTAGAGGGTTTTTTAAAGCACAGAAGCTGAGCCGAATTTTTCAGATAATAGGTTTTTGCTTCTGTGTGTGTGTGTGTGTGTGTGTGTGTGTGTGTGTGTGTGTGTGTGTGTGTGTGTGTGTGTGTGTGTGTGTGTGCACATGTACAGTATGAGGTGAGTTGAAACAAGAGTGAGGTTGAAGAAATGCTGAACCCTAGAATAAGGGAAAAGGAAAAGAAATTTAAAGAAGGAGGAAAATGATGGTTTGTAAGGGAGGTATTAGAAAGCCAAAAAGAAGTTAAGGCTTTACTGCTGTGTGAAATGTGATACGTTTATTGTGGTCCTGTTCTTCTGTTGCTAATGAAAACACTGGTTAATATAAATCTATTATAGTTCTAATCGGAAACACAAGGAGCTCTGCAGAGCTCTGCTTAAGATGAATAAGTCAGGGGATCCTGCTGCTACAGTTTACTTACCTAACACAGGCAGAGTCTCCAACCACCTAATTTCTCTTCATTCACACCGTATCTATCCAGCGCGATATCTGTTCCTCCCAGCTGGCAACCTCCTCAAGTCTTTGTTTCTGCATTTGTTAACCATGTTTCTTCCTGAGATTCCTGTGCTAAAATACCAGGGAAGCCTTGCCCAGTTTTAAATACATAAGCCCCACTCAAGCACAAGTCTGAATCAGGAAAAAAAACCCAGCCAGCATGCATTCAGTATATTTTGCAGCGCATTTCATCATTTACCTATCTATGTATGTAACACAACCACAGAGCCGGCACCTTTTTATTTTATTTTATTTTGAAACCAGGATGAAATCATTCACACAGCACACTGTTCAAAAATGACTAAGGCTCACTGTCAAAATTCTTATCGTGTTTCTATTAAAGTGTCTCCAATACACGGACGCATGATGGAAAATGAATAAATTAAAACTGCAGCTGTGGGAATTACTTCTACACTGCACAGGTTATCATTGCATTGGAATTTTTCACACGCGTCTTGCTTTTATTTTTATCTTGTGCAAACTGATGCAACGTCGAGCACATTGCTTCTGCTTCATGCTGTAATGAAAACCTGCTTATACCAGGGAGTTCCCTGGTATGTTTATTTATTCTAAGATCTTTTTAAGGTTTTTGAGCTTCATCAGGAGGATAATTGTTTAAGAAAAGTAGTAGCTGTGTGTGTTGTGAGAGCTACTGTTACTATTTCTTGAACATACAGTTATTTAATCACAATGGATAAGCTGAAAGCTCGAACTATGAAGCCGTGCAAACTTAAGTCACTTCATGAGTTACCTGATGGTTATCAGATAATCACTTAATGATTCATGTGGGTGAGAGAACATTGATCTGTATGACGAGGGAGCCTTGTGAATGAGAACCTGTGACAACAATAACACCTTTGTCTTGCTGGTAAATAGGATGCATCCACATGTTGTGTGTTCATAGTTGTTTCCTAGCGAGCTAAACTGTTGTTCCTGTAACTGTCGGAGTGTATGACAGAGTGTTTTGATGTTAGCACCAGCTTTAGGCTTTAAACTTTAACAAGTACATACACAATTCTTACAACAGCATTAAAGATAGAGCTACTTTAGATACTTTTTCTTAAAATACACATTTGTTTTCAACTGTAGTGCTTCGTCACACCCTTTGGGAGAGCCTCCTACAATGCTTCAGCTCCATATTCAGTAAAGGACACCACTTACGCCTGATACACATCAGAGGATTTTCAAATCATAGCAAATTTTAAAAACATGGGAGACCAGCACAGACATATCTAAACAAAGAAGCTACAGGGAGCAAAAACCTACTTAGTACAGAGCAAACCGTTAAGGCATTTTCAAAAACAACCAAGATGGCTGCAGCTGATGTGGAACTTTTCATTGAAGCCACTATTGCGTCAAACGGTAGCACTCGTTCACATGGCCATCAATCTTGGAACCTGTTAATGATTGGTCTGACAATGATTAGCCTGTAAGAGCAACAGCTAATATTTCGGGAGATCCAGTAAAGCCAGTGGATATCTGAGCTAAGGTCATATCCACACAAAGACGGAACCAATTTCATTTTTTAAGTTAAACACGGAATCGTCTCAAGATATGTGTATGTAAACATGAAGCCACTGAAAACACTGTAGTATATATGCAAGGCCTGTAAGTGGCGCTGCATCGCTGCCAAAAGCACACCAAAACAGGGAATAAGAAATAGAGCATGCGCATAAAACTCGTGCGATGTAAACAAACGCGAAGAAGAAGATGGCGGAAAATACAAATGCCAAAGGAGCCCACTTTGTATGGACTGACGACGAGGTAGAGCTGCTACTGCAAAAATGCTATGAGGGTCAGTAGCTTCTGCAGCACAAACGCAACCACTGCGTAGTCAGCCATTGTTGTTGTGGCGCCTTTACGCCTAGCGCATGCGGGAGAGGTGGGGTTATGGCGTCATCGTTTCAGAAAAGAGGCGTACTGTGTTGTAAATACGGAAACACGAAGGTGGCGTATTCAGATTTTTTCACTCTGGGACCCAGTTTCAAAAGTTGGCGTATTTTAAACGCTGGTTCCGTGTTTACCAAAGATCTATACGATAAAAAACCTTTGCGGATACACCTAATCTCGTCTCTGTGTGGACATGGCCTAAGACTTCCCTTCCATGCATAGGTCATTTTGGCTGATCTCTACAAACAGATATCTGCATATGAATGCAAATAAATTACCAAAAAAAAACTCCCAACAACTATTAAATGGCTAAATCACTGTCATACGATAGCCAGTGGGTTCTGAGATTACATTTCAGCCTATGCATCCCACCGCACCACACCACACTGCTTAGCTGCTGCTCATTGGTCAGTACTACTTTGACAGCAAATGGAAACCAGAACGCTTCCGTTACAAAGATCTTGTCCTGTTGCCTACAGATTCTGCACACATATGCAGATATCAGTTTGCATACATGTGCAGAATCTCTTCACGGAGATCACAGAAATAGTGATGCTGGACCTTCACAGCTCATTTCTACATGCTGTGTAAGCTGTTCTGATTGGTTGTAGGTCTATTCAATTGTGTCTAGAGGCAAGTTGATCTACAGCAAATAATAACACCCCTTGTATATCCAAAATGAACTGAGAGCCTCCGGACTCAGCTCGCATTTTTGATTTAGCATTTGCAATTAGCATTTACTGATCCCCTGACTTTTTAGCTTTCCCATAATCAGGTCAGAATTTTGGTTTGTCCTTTAGTGTGACCAAATAAAACCATAGGCTGGAGAGATAATGGATGTAGCTCCTGTGATGTCACCCACTAATTAGTGGACTACCACTCTGAAGCCTTGAGTTTGAGACTTCTGCTGTTGCTATCAGTGTTTTTAGAGCCAGAAGTGACCATAGTTGGGTGAGAGACTGGTGCTGTGGAGGAGCGAGGGGTGGTTTTGACTGAGAAGCTGAGAACACTATTGGCAGCCAGCCTGTCACCCAAAGCGGCCCGTTCTTACTTATGCGTACCTAAGTTTCAGTTTGACATTTTAACATGGGTTTCTATGGGGAATCGACTGGCTTCTGGAGCTTCTGACTATTACTGCTACTGACATTCCCGGCAGTCTCACAGTGATGGGAACGACAGATTCTCAGACAAATATGTTTACATGGACAACTGAAGTGGTGAACATAGTAATTATTATACCTGCTTAACATCGGCATGTTAGTATGGCCAAGCACAGCCTCACAAATCTGCCAGCATGGCTGTGTATTCTGAACCTTGTTTAAACAACAGTTTACCTAAATTAATATTACGACATGGTTCTATCCAGTCCATTAATATATTATTTAATTCATAAAATATGAGGAGGAAAGAAATTCATGACAGTATTTAGGATGTCTAAGATGTTTGTTTTTTTTTCTTACATTGAAGCAACCCCCAAAATATTTGAGATGGAAATAATTTTTTCAGGAATGATTTAACCACCCCAAATATGTGCGTTTGACCTGCGGGTGCTGAAACTGTTATAAATCTATCTGTCAGCTTAATATTAGCAGTGGTGATTCAGCAGGTTCGGCAAGCTTACCAGAAAAGTATCAAAATATCAAATGTCAAAAATTGACAAAGCAGCGTCCTGAAGTTATTAAAAACTTACAGAAATATTAGTGCTGTAGTTCACCTTCTCCCCTCTCTGTCACTCTTTCTATCTGCTCTCCCTCACACACACACACACACACACACACATACAAAGCCGTAGCACTCAGCCTCTATCCAGCCTGTTCTTACTCCCAACTCGTCAAATGCCGCCATTTTGTCAGTGGTTCTCAGCGTCAGATGAAAACATGTTTGTGTCTCTGTCCTCAGTCCTGATTATTGTGCTACTATAATGCATTAAGTTTGCGGTTTTCAGGTCGGGTCAGGGTTGGGTGGTTGATTAACCCATATTGCTTAGAAATATTACGGCCCTCGGACAACTCTAGTTGATGACCTCGGCATTGAGTCTATATGAATTATGAATCAAGGCATTTAAAGGACTTAAATGGAAGCTTGTGCACCTCAGCCTTATTTGTATCTGAGAGCCCCCGTTTCCTGTTATTATTGCTTACTGCAAAAGAGATTACTTTTTCTTTACTGAAAAATAAAGCCTCTTTGTTCGGCTGTCACAGTTGACTGTTTCAAGAAAAATAATGACAATGTCTGTTTCAAGAAAAATAATGACAATGGAGGGAGACGGCAGACATGGTCTTCAGAGGGAGAACGTACGCAAGTATGAAAAGAAATTTAAAAATGTGAAGGTCAGGAGGAGAAGAGGAAAAAATGCGATATAAGAGACAACAATAATAAGAAAGGAAATAAACAGATGTTAAGAAGTAAATAAAGAAGTGTAACAAGGTTAGTTCTAAAGAGAAAATAAGAGAAACAGACAAATGCCTTTTACTCGCCAGCGTCTTTTGGGAATATACACTGTCTTGTTTCTATACAGCCATTGATTCAAAGTGCGTGTTTGTGAGTGTGTATTCCCGTGGGTTGTAGCTAATCATCAAACAGTGGTGTGGGCCAGACTTTGCTCATGATAGTCTGCCAGCTGATGTTCATTAAACATTTGGCACACGACTGGCTGTCTGGACACAGGGCTACCCATGCCAGTGCGTGTGTGTGTGTGTGTGTGTGTGTGTGTGTGTATGTCCTTCTCTCTCTCAAAATATATACACATATATGTGTTTGTGTGTGTGTGTGTGTGTGTATATATATATGTTTTTGTGTGTGTGAGATAAATCACATGCTGATTCAAACAGTGCTTCACAAGTACCAATTGAAATGCCTGATGTGGGCTAATATCTAGGACATTTTGAGCTATAAATAATTGGAGACCAGAGAGCAGAGTGTTTAAGACAGCTTGTTGTCAAGAGGTCATTAACTTCAGTGGATGGAGACAGGTGGAGTTGCTGGCTAAAGGCAAAGTGACAGGGAGGAAATAAGGAGACATGGTGGACAGCACAGTCGTGACGTCTTCTCATGATGTTTCTGTGCACTAAGCTCCTCTGGCATGGAAAGCGTCCAAAGGTTCGTTAGTGGTTATCAGTGGACTGTGGTGGACATGTGGTGTGTGTGTGTGTGTGTGTGTGTGTGTGTGTGTGTGTGTGTGTGAGAAATCTGCACTTGCTTTCCAGCAAAAGGCCGGACATCAAAGAGACATGATAATCCAGCCTTTCTTTTCGGGAGTGTGTCATCGTCTTGACCACAAAAGCGTACTTCACAGCAAGCAGTCAGTCTATAAAATGGTGGAGACAAGCGTGGATATCACTTTGGTGGCATCAAGCGGATTACCAGGCCCCGGTGATTATTCGGTGGTATCATTTGTCATCTTTTAATCTAATCATACTACATCAAAATGGAGGTGACAAATAATAAAACACTATTCGAAGGTTCAGCAGGCAAAAACTGATTAATTAATTGAATTTTTTGGCCATTTGGGGGCATCAGAAACCAGTTATTAACACAACACTGATGTTAAATTGATAGGGGAAACTTGTTAGCAAACAGCAGCTTATTTACACATTAAGCAGTTACGGAGCAGCATTATTATTCATTTGCAGTCGTGTTTCAGGCCACCTGGCAAATCTAACATCAATAGTCACTCTCTTTTCGCTCTGTGTGTGGTCTCTGCCAACTCCTGAGAGGGAAGTGTCTGGTTCTTTTGTTGTTAAATGCTCCACTATGTTAACCACGTAGTTGCAAACTCTGCACTGTTCGGTGCTGAGCAGTTAGTGTACATTGAGTATAAGTGGGCCGAGAACAATGCTATGAGAGCGGTGAGACCGAACCAGAACAATAAAGTTGCGGGCCATACAGCTGAAAAATGAGCTGAATATTGATGTAAAGCGCCATAAAGCAGAGGGGAGCTGATGTTTCAGGTGATAATTATCTGTAGGTTCATCAGTTAGTGTGACCCCTTTGATATTATTATTATAGAATATTTATTATGGCTGTTTTAAATTCACTTTATTTGGGAACATACATTACTATGACTTTGGAAGATTAAATGAAGATTAAATTCGAGATGAAGCACTGAACAATATGACTGTGGTTTTGTTTGATTCTTACCTTATGCGAGATATAACCCTGCACTAGAACTTGATACCCACCTATATTTTCTAGAAAACCAGATAGTCTTCAACGACTCTTTCAACGAGCTGCTGATGTCATGAAAATGGTTGTTTATCTTATTACATTGCAACTAACATAACAAGCCTAACCAAGCGGTCACATCCACAAGCCCCCTTATAACATGATTAACATTATTGTCATCTAGAAGCCAAGTCAAATGTAGGCATCAGTAAAATAAACGCTATTACTCAACATCAGAAGAGCCGTCGGGTTGGGGCGTCACTTGAACTTGTCCCATTTCCCTGTGTTTAAGGTTAGAAAGCTGGTGGTGCCAGTTCGGTTTTGCATTCTTATGCCCATCCTCTTCTCTGTGTACATGATAGAATGTTATCCTTGATGTGGAGACACCACCAAGATCTTGCTGGCTCCTTGGTAAAATATTGGAAACTAAGCGCTCCATCCTCAGCGACAAACATTGGCTTCGCCTTAGATCATAAATCCAAATTTTACTCTGTTTACTCCTCTCTGCTTTTGCAATGGCTCCTCTCCTAGTTTTTCATATCCATAAAAGTGATCCCAAACTCCAATTCTTCCATCAAAATAGCAAGCAAGGTTGACCTGCACTCTGTACCTGCACCACCACCACCACCACTAGGACACCAGCAATGCAACGTGTGTCCTACCTGCCGGACGCTAAATAACTTCCTGTACATTTGTGCACTACTCTACTCATACACAAGCAGTGAAAAACATTTTGAGAACAAAACAGCCATCAAAAGACTAAACATGCTTTACAGTGCCAGGTTTACCAAGCCCAGCTTAACAGCTCCCACTGGCAAACAGGCGGACGCCAGATACAAACCATTCTTATGACGCCACCAGCTAGCTTGTTGAGCGATGGCTACACCCTGCTGGGGGTGCACCAATGCATTCGCCACACATCGGTATCAGCCAATATTCAACTTGGTAACTGCCATCTGTCTATTGACAAATAAGATGGCGGTTGCCAATGTTTTTCTGTTGTGTCACATCAATGTTGTGCTGACTAAAAAGCAGGGCTTGAAACTAACATCATGTTGTTGTCGTGAGATCTTCCCTTGGACGCCTTCGGGACAAAAAGACGCAGTGAACACTATCAATGGCTCCAGGGATGCACCCTATTGTTTCCTTGATAATGCTGCATTGTGAACAACAAAATTAATTGTTGATAGAGGTTGCATTACAATGCATTAAAGCAAGTAAATTGTAACGTCATGCTGTGTTCACAAATTTAGTTTTTGGCAAGAAACTTTAATTCATACTGTTGTTTGAAGGGAAAAAGGTGTGTTTACAGCAAATTAAAACAGATATTAAAGAGGGAATATTGCTGTATAAAAAGAAAGAAAGTCATATTAACAGTTGCAAATACATTTTTATGATTGAATTTGTGCTCATTCAAAGTTGTACAAAAGGCTGAACGACTTTAAAACAGTTCAATTATTTTTATTTATGACAAAGACTTCTGTGTTTCCCTGACATAAAAAGGGGAATAATTAACAACAAAAACAAAAAACAGAAACAAAAAAGTACTGGATTTAAGCCACATTGTTATCGTAAACATCGGTATCAGCCCAGAATTTCACAATCAGTGTATCCCTAGAGAACGTGTGAAATGCTGTCTATTTTTCGAGGAAGTCTAGGTGGATAAGTATGATTGCAGTGTCATACATTGTCTAAAGTGAAAGACAAATAAAGCACAGTCATATTGTTATGTTTCATTCCCTTCTTAAAAGTCCTGTATGTAACTTAGGAGAGAGGTGGTAGATTGTTGAGTCTCATTCCCAGGTCGTCAAATATCGACGCTATGGGTTAGTGGATTGGTCAGACTACCAGCCCAAAGTTTTAGTATTTGACGACTTGGGAATGAGACTCAACTATCAGTTATCTTTTGCCTGAGTTATAAACAACACCTCTAAGCAAACGAGACTCAGACTCTGACTCAGCACTCATTGCCACCTTTCAGTGCTTTTCATACTCTATGCTAGGGACACATTTTGGCCATTACTTAAAAAGTACTGACAGTTAATTCCCAGCCCTCAAGCTTCATAGGGGCTCTTGTCATTTTTAATGTTAATGCATCACACTGTGTACTCAGTCCTACCTCAAATATCATCAAATGAATAAGACACATTCAGCTGTGTTCATTAGCCCTGTCTACTTTTTACTTCAAAGTCTGACACCTTGTCGTGTCTTTTTCACCCTGCTCCGCTCAGCCCACTTTGTGACTAACATCTCTCACTGCATTATTAAATGAGACTCTTGTTTGTGGATTTTTATGTTGGCAAAAAGAAAATCGCACCTATTTTTTTGCCCTGGGTTTAACAGTAAAATACAAGTGTTCACATATAGAATGTGTATGTGTTTATTGTTTGACACTACATATGGTACAAAACTCTCTCCCTCATGAAGGGAAGAAAAGCTTTGGGCCAAGGCCAACTCACAGGCCTCACCACACCACAGCCGCAACACACACACACCACTTATGAGCACACATTTTTAAAGCAAACAATTGCTTCTTCCCTTTGATGCTTCAGCAGGACTCTATTGTCCATCTAAATTGTATCAACCCATTGTTATCTCAAAGCATGATACATTTCACAGCTTTTTCTGCCTCCGCCGAGTTCTAATGATGTACAGTGTAGGCACAGGAACACATGCCTCCACATTGTTGCTGTTCACCACAGCATTGATGCGTTTCGGGATTTTTGTCATGAATGCATCAGCAATCTTTCTCTCTCACTCATCCTCTCCTCTCTTTCATACACACACACACACACACACACACACACACACTCTCTCTCTTTCATACACACACACACAGTTTTCCCTCCAACCTGCTCCTATTCCCATGTTGACAGAGATGACAGTTGAAACCACTCCCTAACTGGTTGGCCGTCAAGCACCATTTTGCCCCTGTCATTCAAATGTCTTCACCTGACTCTGTCTATGTCAGCCCATCTCAAATCATTACCGCAGGGTCACAGCTGTTCCATTTCAATTCCAGGATGTCTTTGTGCTTTTCTGAACGTATAACACTCAATATACAATGAGTGAGACGAAATGTTCTGTTTACCCAAATAGGTTTCCTTTCTGACGGAAATCTTGCTTCAATCGAATCATTAGCCGTCACATAGTGAAAGATGTCATTGAATCTTTGAGACACTGTTGAAAGATGATGCAAAGTAATCTCCGCAGTATAGTCATAATATTTTAAGACAAAAATATTAGAGTTGTTATTTCAAGAAAATTAGGATAAGTTAGTCATGTTGTCAAAGTTGTTACATGCTGACAAAATATTATAAACTCAAATTCCGAGTGTCAGAAATTCTCACAAAAAAGCAATTAGCCACACTAAGAATCAAACGATGGAGAGCAGAGACAGTTCAGTCCACAGCTCTCTCCCTCCCTCTCCTGTGTGTCAGTGAGCAGGCGGTTTTAACCCTTTTCTGACACCATTAACTTGTGTTATGGCTCGGTGCTTGTTGGCACAGCTTACTCAGTCCAGTTTAAGCCTCCAGGCGCAGCTCTCAAACATGTCGGTCAGGCATCCTGTATTTGGGTGTTATCAATCTTTATTAAAGACGTATGTTTTTCATAGCAAGGTACTCATCATCTGATATTTTTATGGTATGAAATGAAGCCCAGTAAAGTCAGTGTACAAAATTTTACGATGAAGAGGTGTTGAAGTAGCAGATGAAACTTAGTCCAAAGCATAACTCTAACAGACACCTTCCTCATTTTGATACATATACACAATCAGACCTTTTCCTCCTAATATTCTGGAAATATTGAACTTACATAACTATGACTTTTCGCACATAATATTGCTATTCCAATATTTAACAATTTTTCCTCTCTTTTAAAATAAAAAATCACACTCGTATGACTTTTTAAACTGCATTTTTTTCCCCCAAATTTGCCTTAAAAAATTAGGCATTTATTTTCCTTTTTTTTATTATTCTGGTACACAGAGTGAATAGTTCAATATCTCCTATATATCCCCTACAAATTTTCATAACTTGTCCAGCTTTACATATGATTTCCTTGCCTTTTAGGAGCATTATTTCTCCACCTTGCCATCATCGTTCTTTGTGTCCTTGCATTTCATTGACAGTATTTTTTTTCACCACCCGCAAAAAGGCAAGTTATACAATCGGGGGCTTTGCCTGTCAGGCCACTTCTTCCCTGTCATGATGCCCAGCATGACTAAAATACTATCAAGACTCCTCGCTGCATCGGATTACGGAATAATGGAAACGCTTTTGCTAAAAAAGGTGGAACATGTTTTCATATATAGCTAAATAAATTGAACAATTGGTCAAACTGCTCGCAAACATAAAGGCAAAAGGATGAAAAGGGGCAGCGAAGGAGAGTTAGATTGATAAATAAGAGATGACAGCAAGGAAGAGGAGAGAGGGAGAATAATGTAACAGCGCCAATCACGCCCCAGTGGCTCTACTAATCATACAAACAAGGTCACTGTCCGCCAGAGCCAAACTGGCAGGCTATATACATGCATCTGAGGCATCTCTCTCTTCCCCTTCTGCAGTATTTTCTCCTTCTGTTTCGGTCAGTCAGTTAATCAGTCGGACATGTCGCCAGCTGCCCACACACAAGACTCACTGGAATACCCGAGTTATTAATTCATATACAGTACGTACAGTACGTGTTATGTATTGCATTGTTTAACCCACATTTGATCAGCGGGGGGACCAACATGAAACATGGCACTTTTTATGAGAGCATTGGGCTGTAAGACTGACACATTAAATAATGCCAGATTTCTAGTTCCAGCTTCTCAAATATGAGGATTTGCTGCTTTGCTTCAGTTTTATTTCATTGTAAAGTAAATATTTAAGTGTTAGACAGTTGGTCGGACAAAGCAAGCAATTTTTATACATCATCTTGGACTTTTTTTTTCTGTTTTCCGACTTTTTAAACGCACCTTTTTTCACATCTTTAGACCTTTTTTTATGACTGTTAAGGTAGTCACGTGGGCCGAAAGAGTTATTTTCTGGTGTCTTCATTTATTACTGCTTAACAGCGGCTTTCATTCCAATCACAGAGAGTACCTTCAAACTTACTCAGGATTTACATATTGTTCATTACACATAGCACAAATGCATGTTTTACTTGCAACAGCAGATGACAAATGACAGAAAACACCTGCGGTCTCGGTTTCATTTCCTCAAGCGTGTTTGTAATCGTCAAATTTCTCTCCCCCCCTTTCTCTCTCTCTCTCTCTCTCTCTCTCTGGTACTCACAGAGACACACAAACATGCACAGTTACAGCTCTCTTGACAGAGAATCTCATGTTCCCCTGCTACCCTTAATTGGCCACACAATAAAGGGAAGACAACGTTGCAGTTTTCAAATGTTAGTGGCCATTTTTGTGTGGAGTTCAGTAGAAAGTACAAGAGAATAATAGGAGACCCAGGAGGCTCAGATACCACGTAAAGTCATCACCTTCCTTTTCTGCCTGCGCCCTGTATCCACACAGACACTGTTCAGAGTGTATTTGCCTGTTGGTGTTAAATTAGCCTGAGAACAGTTCGGACACAAAGCCTTCATGGAAAGGCTTTTATGAAAGGTGATGAATTAAGTAATTTTTCCATGTTATTTTTCTCTGCCTTCTTTGATCCGTCGTTGAAAAGAGGATCATTTTTACCTCTCAGTCCGTCGTCTTCGTCATTAGTTCTCGACTGGAATTGCATCACCTTCTTCGTTTTACTCTCCTTCAAGATGTTGCAACAATGTTATAAGAAGTGTTTACCAGCTACAGCTGTGTGACCAGCATTGTTTTCAGCCTCTGAGTCTGTGTGTGTTGTCTTGACGAAATCTGGTCCTGGAGACACCTATTGTAGTGGAAGCTAGGGCTGCCCCGGACCAAGAATTTTAATAGTCAACAAATAGTTGTCATTTAGGGCCATTTGTCGGCTAGTCACCTGCATGTTTACGATATTAATTTAATTATTAAATGATATATTTTGGGCGGGGCAACACAATGGTTTGAGTTGAAGGTGTGAGAAAGAATAGTATCAGTAACATTGTTAACACTGTGCTACATTACAGAGAAATACAAAACCGTACTAATGAACTTTAATTAATATAGGCCTATATTTTATCTACAAGTGCACGTCACACACTGAGCGAGCCGCCTGTTAATGACGCTGTCGGCAAAGCAGTAATGATTGTGCTAAGTGGCTAATGGGCATGTAGCTACTTCCATGTTTCAGATGATACGTCATGTTTGTAGTCGACCAATGAAGATGAGTTTACATATCACCTTGGGTTCGTCCTTCACCTTCTCAAAATGATCCCACATTTTGGATTTCCTGCCCGACATGTTATTAACTAGCCTGTGGAATAACCGCAGGTACCAGCCCTGGAAATTAGAGGCTGTATACATGTTGCATCTTTAACCACCTGGAAAACTTGACATCAGGCACTGGGTGCTATTCTTGTGCTTTTTTTGTGCGAGCTGTCAAGAGCGCAACAGCAGGTTTTGTCTGAGGTTGCTAAGCAACCTTAACAAGCATTGTATAGCCTATTTACCTGAAATCCTGAGTGCAGAGCTGATCTTCTAACAGGCGCTGTTTATAAGTGTGTAGGACTATCGTCCGTGGGACAGATGTAAAGCTCTGAGTAGCCCTGCACTAACATGATCAACTTTTCCATGTTTATCAGACTAAATATTTACAGAAGAAGGGACATATATCTGTCAGCTGTGATCGGTTTGTAACGTGACTCCTATCTGACTGCTGAGCGTGGCCTCTTCCTGTGTCTGTCCTTTCAAATTAAATTCCCACATGGTTCGGTCATATAGGTTTTGATTTATTTTGACGAGGTGCAGCTCCTAATAGAGTTTCACATTTGTTGGGTTTTTTTGTTTTGTTTTTCTGCGACTAAGCAACCAATGAAATCTGGTCGACTGACATTTGGTCGACTATTAGGGGGCAGCCCTAGTGGGAACCACCCCAGAAGCAGCTTTGAGTACCTTACCAGTTGTTTAGATGTCTGTCTGTGGACAGATTTTGTCACCGCGATAGTGTCACAACCGTACAAGATTCTGTCACAAAACTTTGCAGGTGTGAAGTTGACATTACAATGAAAGCCTTGAACAAAGATGGGTGTGGTCCAAGCAAAGGTGTCAGTACTAGGTGGGCGGGGAGAGGGGAATGGGCTATTGCTCCTTCACTTTACGCCCCTGGACCCTATCTGATTTTAGTTGCGGATCACTGTATCACGGCTGGTGTGATCCCATTGCAAGAATTGAGTAGTTATTATAAGGACATGTCATCGTGATGACTTCATGAGAATATCGAGAATCAACTCATGTAAGCTTTGAGTTAGTGTAAAAGTGGTTCTACGGTTTGCTGGATATTTCCTGACAGCTAATGAGATGTGGATGTGTTGTTCAAAGAGCAGTTGTCAGTTGGTAACCAGGGGTATGAAACCAAAATAAAAAGAAAGGCTGAGTGTTGTTTTTGTAATGATCCTCTGTTTGTGGAAAGCTGCCCACACTGCCACCAGACACAGTTACCTGTGAACCATTGTTACAGTGACAAGTAGTTTACTGGTAGCCACAAGTTTGCGATTTCTCAAGGAGGATTACATTCAGCTTGTGTTATGACATGGTCAACACCCTGATGAGAAACTACATAGATGTGAGGAATCATCCATCACACACAAACACACACACAGACCAATATTGTCCCAATGCCCTGCAGGCAGAAGCTTTGAATGTGTTTATGGCCTTAAGTGCTGTTGACAGGTGAAAATAAATCCCACTCTCCTTTTCTTCTTCCCTGCGCCTTCTCTGGCTGTGCACTTTTTCCTTTCCTCTCCCAGTCATCTGTTTCCATCATTCATAAAGAGCCTGCTTTCCCTTTTTGCTCGTTCATTTTACCCTCGCTGTGTCTTCTTGCTCTCTCTTTTCGCGCCTTACACTGTCATGTATTACTCTTGTATGTGCTGTACGGCTTCCTCCCTTGTTGGTGCTGTCACCAGTAAGAGCTGGATAATTTATCAATTTCAATTAGCCAGTTACAGTTGTCACTTGAGCAAGAGGAATCAGCAGTCCCTGGCTGAAACATTCACCCCTCAGAGCATTTTTAATAATGTGGGCCATAATCAAAATCACAACTTTCGTGATTATAAAATTGAACTCGAACGACAAGTGCACAACCAGTTACACACTACTTACATCCGCAGTCCAGGTGGACAAATGGTGAAGACTCGACGTTCTGCTCCCTGTTCAGCGTATACAAATGCCAAGCAGACAATGCTAAAGCCCCTGCCACAAAGGTGCTTTGTCCTTTTGCCACTAAAACGCCTTCTGCATGACAGAAAGTGGGTGAGGAGAGGAGAAAGGAGGAGAAGTAACAAGGGAGATGCTGTCAGGATTTGTCACAGTCCTGCTATTTGAAATGCCACCAGTATTTTGAAACAGGAGCCACAGGGGAGGAGACATTAGCATGATGTGTGTCTGTGTATATGCCTGGCTGTGTCTCGGGGCCATTTTACTAATACAGCATGTGTACAGCTGTTTTCAAACAGGCCATCTAATCAGGTTATAATGAGATCCAGGTAGTTGGATATAAAGGATTCATAAGCTACAGCTGTGTACGAGGCACTAGGTGTCTTGTTCCTGTTGCTATGGTGAGCAGAAAAAAAATTATGTATATAGTTGGAAGTGCGTGTGTGTGTGTGTGTACGTGCATGCAGAAATGAACGCATCTTTACATTCACCTGAACGTGTGCGATCAAAGCCGTGCCGCACCCTCTTACCGCATGTCAGGAGGTCGGCGTCTGTGATGAAAGAGAAAAAACAGGGTAATTCTTGCCATAGCTCTCTTTTTCTTTGTTTTCTTCTTTGCTCTGTGTCCTCTGTGTTTTATTCACAGCAGCGACTGTGTACACGCTGAGTGGAAAACACAAGCTCTACAAAGATCATCTCTCCCTTTCTTCTCCTCCACCCACCTATGGCAACGAACCATTAGTAGTCACCATCCAGCGCCACACAGCAGCCTGCTCCAGTAGGTGTCTGTGTTGATTGCACTGGTTCAGTTCCAGGTGTACCTGTTTGTCAGGCTGTGTGTGCCTGTGTATACATACCTCAGCTGAGTATTCTGGTTAGACCTTGGTGATTACAACCCAGCTCCTTTCAGAAATAGATACTTGTAGATTTTTTTTTATTGTCTCCCATCCTCTAAAGGCCGACTCTATCTACGTTCTTTTCCCAGTTTTTAAAATGGAAACTCCCACTTAGCGTTTTATAAAACTAGTGACGGAGGTTACAGTACTGCTGCCCTCCCACAGCCCCCACACAAGCAAATCACTGTCAATGTAAACATGGAGAGTGAGGAAAGTGTAAGCTTGGAAGATCTGAGCTTGCTATTTTTAGATAGTTCAACCTTTTGTTCAACCAGGTGAAGTCACAGGATTCAATTTAATATAATACTGCATTTATATTGTGTATTTCAACTAATATTTATATAACATATACTATTCTTGTATCTGAACACATTTGTAGAGCCATAGTTAGTGTTACCTACAGTAGATGTGTGGTCCGTATGCTCTCAGTTTGGAGAAGCAGTCAGTATACTGGGGCACCAAAGCAAAGCAATGTACTGCTGTGGACATCACGTTTGTTTGGTTCTGCCAGTCACTCAATGACACACAGCTGGAGTCTGTCCCAGCTGACATTGGGCAAGAGGCAGTGTAAACCCTGGACAGGTCGGCAGACTATCACAGGGCTGACACATAGAGCCAGACAACCATTCACGCTCACATTCACAACTACGGACAATTTAGAGTCACCAGTTAACTTAACCTGCATGTCTTTGGGCTGTGGGAGGAAGCTGGAGTACCCTGAGAAAACCCACACAGAAGGGCTCCCCCCGAACCTGAACATTCTACCCTGTGATCAAACCAGGAACCCTCTTGCTGTGAGGCGACAATGCTAAACACAGCACCACTGTGCTGCCCAAGTTTAAATGTTTGGATTTGAATACATAAGGAGCACTACTGAGAAGCTATGGAATGAGGGTTATTAGAGAATATTAAAACCTTGATGGAACTGCCCTTTAATTAGAGAGGTTAAAAGAGGTGTCATTTGTATATCCTCTAACATCACATTCAGTGAAGACACTATTCGAAAACAGTATCAGTGCTTAAATCATTTTATAATCTTCCCCTGTGTTTTGTTGTGACTGAAGTCATTCATACACTGTGAAGTCTGGGACTTAGCAGTAAGTCTGCATCCACACTGGTGAGTTTTTTTTTGTTTTGTTTTGTTTTGTTTTGTTTTTTTCTTTTTAAGTGGCGCCCTCATTATATCATATATAATACATGTAAAAACTATATGCAAATTTCTCAGCGACACCTCTGTAGCAAAAGCCATTCAACATACATTGTGATCTCTATATGCTGGTCTTTGTATAGTTTTCCATTGATGGTGCCAGGAGCTGATACCCATGGAAAATAAAACAGATGCATGCAATTCCTGTTGGCACAGGAAATAATGTACTGTATCCAAGCACCATACTGCTCGGTCTGGTCGTACTGCTAATCTTCGCTCGTGTAGATTCAGTGCACGTTGAGATTGTCATTTAGAATGCATCACATGCACATCTCATTCCAGTACATTACTGACAATATTGACCGACTTATTTTATATTTTATATATATATATATATAATATATATTATTTTTGTATGAGTAATTATTTGTGCAGCAGCTAACAGATAGCCATGTTTTGTTTCATAGTAAACCATTAGATTATCTACGCCACTTCCTCTTACTGTACAAGAATGATGCAGAAATGCTGACGTTTGGAGCCAGAGTCTGCACAGTAGTAACCTCCGTGGTATCGAGTTCCTGCTTTCTTCTTCTTCTTCTTCTGGCGTATGTCCTTAGACCTTCAGCTCCGTTGAGGCAAGCTAGTCCAGTGTTTCATCGTCAAGGTCAATTAGACCACAGTCGCCATTTTGTGGCCGGTATTTGGGGCAGCTGGTCAGTATGTGTTCCACAGTTTGTAGTGGATCCCTGCATTGGCAGTGGGCACTATCCACGAGACCATGCATTGCTGCCCCGAAGGGTCCTACACCTGTGGTCAGGCGGTTGAGGGTTGTCCATTGGTTTCAGGGCGTGTGCTGGCCTGTAACATCTGCGGGGTCTTCATTTGGCGCCATCTGCTAATCATGAGCAGTACCATTGATTGTGAGCACACCGATTGGCGCACACAGCTGTCAATCATAAGGTTGAACCCTCTTTTGTTAACATCAAATACTCATTCAGCCAAACTAATCAGAAAAAGGAATGCTTGAATGTGCATCAGAGTGGGGTGGCTGGACTCAGCCTTAGAGATAGGGTGAGGAGCTCGGACATCCGGAGGGAGCTCGGAGTAGAGCCGCTGCTCCTTCGCATCTAAAGGGGTCAGTTGGGGTGGCTCGGGCATCTGATCAGGATGCCTCCTGGGCGCCTCCTCCTGGAGGTGTTTCGGGCAAGTCCCACTGGTAGGAGGCTCCGGGGCAGACCCAGAACACGCTGGAGGGATTACATCTCTCATCTGGCCTGGGAACGCCTTGGGGTCCCCCAGGAGGAGCTGGAAAGTGTTGCTGGGGAGAGGCATGTCTTTTTTTTTTTTTTTTTTTTTTTTTTTTTTTTTTGGGGGGGGGGGGGTGGCACCACTAAGCCACCAACGCCCCGGGGAGAGGGATGTCTGGGGTGCTTTGCTTGGCCTGCTGCCCCCGCGACCCAGCCCCGGATAAGCGGATGAAAATGGAAGGATGGATGGATGAATGTGCATCAGCGTGAGAAGAACTACCTAAAATTACAGAAACTATCATTGTAAAATAAAATATTGTTGACATGTACTGTCATCTTTTTGTTTGGCCCATGTTCTATCCTCTAACATGGACGGCGTGGGGTTTATGACCTATACAGTCAGCCACCAGGGCGCGATCAAGACACACACAAATTAACACAGCTGTGTTCTCTTTAATTAAAACACACTGTATAATGCATAATGGCCCACCACAAAAATGTGTTAATAAGTAACTACATTATTGTATAATAATAGTGCCCCTGGGAAAACATGGTTCAGCCAAAGAAATTGTCACCGCATTTAATATGCGTACTGGCAAAAACGTACCTTGGAAAAATCGACTTTGCCATTCTGTTGAATTTGGCATTATTAAAAAGTAAAGTAAAAGCTCTCGTGTTTTTCATCATCATCCATCTACAGTGGCTGAACAAGATTACTGTTGCAGACCGGTGCTAAATGTGTGTATGCTGTACACCAGGATAATACCCCAGGATCTTACCGGATATGTAAGCTGGTTCTTCTCCTGTTATCTTCCTTCTGGGTTTAGAGATGTCTGATTATGTCCAGACTCAAGCAATTCCAATAACAATGTAAGCTCGGCCTCCTCGCCAAGTGGTTTGGCAGATATGAAATCAGTGAAAACAAAATCTGATTTGTGCATGCCCAGAGCTATAGCCAAGCATCACTGAAGTGACTACTGTAATTGTAGTCATGGATGTATTACAAGTCATGTTTCAGGCCAAGTTTTGCCTGTACTTTGTTCTGCCCCCCCTCAAAAGCTGTTTCTGCATTAATTTAACTCTCCGGCACCATGTCTTCTGTTTACTGCATTTGCATGTGTGGGAGGCAGAGCTTGCAAAGATCCCGCCATCAGTATATCAGTTTTCTTTACCATTGTGATGATGTCACATGGATTGATTTTAATTAACCTACAGACAAAAAGACTCCTCCGGAGAAAAACTGTATATTCACAGGTTTGCAATTGATGATGCAGACTCGCTAGCTCATTTAGTTTGGAGGGGAGAGAGTGGCAAAGTCTAGATGAAGTAATTGTCTCAACTGAATGAACATGTTATCTACCCAACAATTAGCTCTGTGTGATCATTTCTGTCACAGCACAGGGAAAAACTGTACTATGTAGTTAAACCTGAATAACAAATATTTAAATTTAACTTTTCATAACTACCATTTAAGCACTGGTAAGTATATATTTGTTTTACAACCAGTGTAATTTACTTAGAAAAACATTTAGATCAGTCACATTTGCACTAATTAGATTTTCCCCCTTTAAGCACCTGTTGCTTGTTGGAGCTCATGGAATATTTGCTCTCCTTTCACCTGAAAGCAGAAAAACAACCAGTTGAATTCCTCTGTATTTTTGCATAATTGCTTCCGCTCAGGTCTGCTGCTCAATTTATTAATGTGACATGTTGTTTTTGCTGAGGCAAAACTCTCAGGCTGGGCTGGTGTTTCAGTAATAAATACCTTGCTTCACGCCCTGTCCTGTACCCTCATACACCAGTTGCACTATTATTATTATGCTTGTGCCTTTACTTATGCAAATCATTTTTAGCACACACACATACACACAAAACCACATGCATTTTTGATGTAGAGTTATTTTTCAGTGTGTGTTCTGAGTTTGTCGGTAGTGGTGTCGTTAGGATATAATATGCAATTTTTGTTGAATACTTAAGTGTACTTCTTGGCTAGACAATTTTTTTCTGCTAAATCATAATGAGGCAGCTATAGCTAAAAGTAACTGTCATTTAACTAACTTTCCAAAGCAGTTGGGAGACACACACACGCACGCACACACTCCTACATAGCTTTGCTCTCGCCCCCTGTTTTATATATCTTGTCTGATCAATGCTAGCAACAGACAACAGCACCAAAGCTTCCCTGATTGTTCGCAGACAGAGGGTGTTACATGCTGTCATGGTGCATTGTCTTTTTTCTGAAGTTATTTACTTGTTTGTTTCCCCCTCGGTTTCTTCTTTGTTCCTGTGTTTGTCTTGTGTGTTTGCTGATTGGTGTTGTGATAATTACAAGTAGGATTGTGCCGCAGGCGCTCCTGTATGCTCTGATGTCTCACACTGAGCCATTGTTCTTTTCATTGGCTGATTAAAGAAAACAAACACTATTTTGTACATCTGATTGTGCTGAATAAGTGGCACAACTGTGCAAGCTTATAGTACAGGTGTGTTTCTCCTGCACTGGCAATATATTCAATGCATATTTAGATAAACTGTAAAACATTCCATAAAAGGCAATAACGCGGCACCAACCTGTATTGATACAATCCAGTGTGATGCTGTACGATACAATTTAACAGAGCCTCAGGTACATTTTACTGCGCTTATTTAGTTTCCTGCAAGTTTCAAGAACATTTTTTTGCTGAATCCAGTCATATGTAAGAACAGGATGTGCAGTAAAATGCCAGATTTTATGGAAATTATACTTTAAAAAAATACATAAATAAATAAAAGATTGGGCATAATATCAACCTATGTATGTATGTATGTATGCATTGACTCCAGTAATCAGTTTCAACCCGACAGAGCTGTTCCGCATTGAGCACAGAGCGACATTTTGACATCTTGTTTTTTGTAGGCAAAGGAAAGCAGTAATTCCATCTCCTACAGAGTGTCACGTCATTAGAACAAGTTATGTTAATGCTATATGTAATTAGGGCTGGGTATGGATACTTGATACCTTTATGGTATTGACTGAAATAACCCAGTGGCAAGTAATATCGAAATGTCTCCACTAAAACGATACCTGCATTTGATCCTTTTCGCCGCAGACCATTCCAACTCCCTGTCAGATCAGCAAACTGTCTGTTGCTCTCGTCTCTGGTATCGGAGCTGCTCCCCTCCTGGCGGTCAGTTCAACATTTGCCCAGTTACAGCGGGCTATCGCAGCAGCAGCTAACATCTAATACCGAGCTGTTTAACTGTCCTAACAAACTTACACCAACCCCAAAACGGCTCAGCTCTGACATTAAACCAGTTAATAACTGTTAGGTAACATTAGCCCTGTGATGCTAACAGTTAGCACTGTCACTGTGTGTGCGGCCAGCAGACTCACAGAACTGTTGGCAGTTCAGCGTGCTGAGATGCTACCAAAACGCTCGAAAATACAGCTGTACTGCGTCTACTCCTCAATACCCAATCACCTTATGGGTATTGAGTCCTCAAGTCCTCAATTGGTGTTGGCGTCAATACGTACTGGCATTGGTGCTAGTATAATAATCACAACTCAGCCTGACTTGTAATGCCACCTGAATAGTTCATGAGGAGTCACAGCTTGATCAGGTTTTACAGCTGCATCATAAATATTCAAAGTTTATTTTTCACTGGATTTCTTTTTGGCCAAAACCCCCTGACAAAATAAATGGCATGTAGGGCAGCAGAGCGCAGAGTTGTTTTTTCCCCTCCTCCTCTTTTGAGCAAGGGGTGGTCAACACTTGATCCGAACTTTCACAGAGCTGACAAGACTGGCAGATACAAGAGGAGGAAACACACAGCGTAAAAGACATTATTAGCTGCTTCTTCTTCTTTATTTTTTTTAAGAAAAGATATGCCTGTCATATCAGGCTTTTCTGATACAGAAATGCCCGCATCGATTCAGCTGCAATTCCCTCCCAGCTTTGCCCTGATTCAAGCAGTTTGAATCGATGCAGCTGTATCTTAGACATTAAGCCCAGCACATCGATTCCAGTTGGTGAATCGTGACACCCTGCGTGTGTGTATGTGTGTGTGAAGACACGTGTGTGTTCGCTTTGATTTCTCTCAAGGTTTTTTTTACCTACGAGAGAGCTGTGAATGGGGGTTTTAAGCATGACTATGTGCAAAGAACAAATTACCCCAAACACCTTCTGTTCCACATCTGCTCCACATGTTTCTGTAGGTCAAGGCTAACAAGAGCATTGAACTAGCAAAACAATTTATTTGCGTGTCAGGAAAGCACTTTGTCAGCAGGACTTTTTTTGTGATTCTCTGATTGTTGATGCAGTAATGTGTGGATGACTGCACATTTTATTTCAAGCCTCTCTTTTTTCATAGTCAAAGCTTTTTACATGTTGCAGCTCTTTTGGCAGTGTTCCTCTGCCGGCCATTTACAGTATTAACCTGTTCTATTGTCCATGCCGCCATTGAGTCTGTGGACGAGACACAGAACATGTCTGAGGGGAGCATGGATTGCTATGTGCCCCTTGGGAGCTCTCAGAGGGAATGAGATGGATGACACACTTACAGTAAAGCACTGCACTTGCCCTAAGGCCAGATCTGTTAAGGATGCTTTTGTGCTAAACCATCAATACATGCACAGATATTACATACATGTACTGTGCCAGTGATGGGATATTTGTACACACTTTGAAGTTCACGAAAATAATTATTAATTGCCTACAGTTACACATCCACTTTGCACACACACACTAATGTACCCACACACACACTTACACACTGAGGTCACTGCTCCAGGTCCCACTCAGCTTGAAAGTTATCCCCTGGGTGTTTGCTAACAGCTGGCCACAAATTGGAGCCGCACTATTCAAATGTGTTTCCTCATCTGGAGAGGACACACACCCCTGTTCGGCTCTGTATTGATTAAAATCAATATGGTCCAATCTCATCAACACCACTGTCCTTGGCCTACTAATGTCTGTCTTGCAGAGGACTCAGGGTGTGTGATGAACTGTGGCTTTCTTTAGGCAGATCCATACCTTTCGAGGTGATTGGGTTAATGTGTTCCCCTGAGCCGTGATGTGTACAACCTCCTGTTTCACTGCATCATTTGTCTGCTGCATTGATTAGAGGTTCATTGAATGGAGCAAGGCTGGCCGGCCATCAGTCCTAAGTGCATGAGGAATATGAAATATGCGTTTGGCAACACAAGGGCTGGGCAATATGGAGGAAACCAAGTATCATGATATTTTGACCATTGTTGCATTCATTTTCTATAGCGGCTTATCCTGTTGGGGGTCGCAGAGGGGCCAGAGCCTCTCCCAGCTGACACTGGGCGAGAGGCAGGGTACACCCTGGACAGGCCGCCAGACTATTGCAGGGCTGACTCATAGAGACAGACAACCATTCACGCTCACGTTCACACCTACGTGCAATTTAGAGTCACCAGTTAACCTGCATGTCTTTGGACTGTGGGAGAAAGCTGGAGTACCCGGAGAAAACCCACACTGACACAGCGAGAACATGCAGACTCTGCACAGAAGGGCTCCTTCACTCATTTTTAATACGATTAAAAAAAAATTATATGGTGCTGATGATAATATTCCAATTTGTTGACATAATGATATCATACTGTTACGCGCAGCAACAACAAGCATGTTCCAAAAAGCGGAGCCACTTCAGTAGTGTGGAGTCAGTGGCATTATCAGGCTTGGGCGTCCCGAAAGTTTTATGAATGGCCCCGGACTTCTCAGACCCTTTTAACGACCTGCTGCTGAGAGTTTGCGGCTTCTCTGGCAGCAGCACAGCATCTCTGCCTACCTCTCCTCTCTGTCTTAACGTCAACAGGTCACTTTGTCATAAGGCTGTTGTAATGTAAGCTTAGGTGATGATGGTCAACGCTGGAGTTACAGCAGGAACAGTAGAGGAGAAATGGCAGAGCGTACAGGTCCAGGTGAAAAAAAAGAAACAACTCAATCTTTTGTAATGAGTTAGTGTATGCTGTTTGGCACATTCCAGAAGATACTCCTTTTAAGTTTAAACCATTAGGCCCCATCAGGGGGCGGCTGTGGCTCAGGAGGTACAGCAGGTTCTCCATTAATCGGATTACTGATGGTTCGATCCCTGGCTCCTCCAGTCTGCATGTTGAAGTGTCTTTGGGCAAGATATTGTGCCAATGGTGTGTGTGGGTGTGTATGAAAATTAATTGGGTAGCAGGTGGCACTCTGTATAGTAGCTTTGGCCACCAGTATGTAAATATGTGTGAATGGATGAATATGACAAGGAGTGTTAAAGCACACTGAGTGGTCAAAAGACTTGAAGGATGCTATACAATCAAACTTTTTGGATTTATCCAAAAGAGAGGGAAAGCTTAGAAGTTAGCCTATGTAGTAATGTTTCATGTATCATGCTATGTCCCTTCTCTATATTCAGAGGTTTTTGTGTGATCGCAGCACAGACAGAACTCTTCATGAATTCCTTTTTAACTAACTAAGAGGATTTTGTGGAGTTTGAGTCACGCTGTGGATAATTGATCAGTTGATTCAATCACAGCTGATCAGATCGGTGGATGAGAGAATCAGCTGCTGCAGAAGCAAGTGAAAGCATTTTTTAAGAGGCAGCACAATGAACGGTTAAGTTTCACATTGACTGCGCCTGGCGTTTAGCGGCTCCATCTGTGCCCTGAGTAGCTACTCTCTGTGCCCAGAGTGTGATGCAATAAATTAACAGAACGGTATATAATACAACAGTGCACCTAATGAACGGTCTGACTCCAAAAATAGAAAGTTAATATGTGGCGTCAGATGTTGATATGGTGGCGGGCTGCCACAAATAAACGTATGTGCATTCACAAAATATTTGCAAAATGAGATTTTTGATGATTAAACATCATTAATGTGGATTTTATGACTGTGTGGGTAAAAGCAAGTAATAGAAAGGCTGGAACGAGTTGAGAAAACTGCATCACTTTACTGTAACGAGCCTTTAAAACCAGGAAAAGACAACACTTCAAATATTCGAATATCCAAATTCTAAGATGATATGTAGTCTCATGTCATGATATCGATATAATAGCAACATGTAGCTCAGCCCTAGGCTACACACACGATGCTGAATGGCTATGTCCATTTACATATGTTTGAGTTGTGTGAATGTATCGTTGTGTGTTCTTTAGGGAGTTGCGTAGGCCATTGATGCATGTATTTTTAATTGCCAGGCCTGTATGAGAGTTAGAAGAAGAGGCCCCTGGACAGAGGCTGAGCTAAACTCAGCCGTGTTGCCCTGTCACTTAATTTGTTTCCTCTCCGACTGCTTCCCTCGCTCTCTTACTGTCTTTCTGTTTCTCTCCCCGCGTTAGTCTGAGTGGTGCTAGCTGACCTTCACTGGGACACAGCCATGATTCTAATTGCATTGATATGTCAGTGAGCTTTAATGGTTGCAGGAGAGCATAGCAATATTACCCCAAAGCACCGCGGTGGTGCCATGTGAATTTCGCTTTCTTTACACTGATGTCTCAGAGAGTCGAGCTGCTGAGAAGAAGGAGACGGACCGATACACACAAAACACTTTGCAGATTCAGGACTTTCTCTGGGGCAGCGTGATGCAAAGGCAGTACCTTACTTTGTCAGTGTGTAAGCATTTAAAGCCCTTCAGCCCAACAGTAGATTGTGGAAAAACATGTTGCGTCTGTGACGTGACCCAGAAGTATCTGATGGGTTGTTTTGAAGCCTGGATGTGGACTCGCTGCTTGCCGCTGTCTTTACTAATTAGTGAAGCCAGAAAATCCAAGTTTGTCTCCACTTAACTACCGTAGTTCATTTGTGTTTCACAGCAACGCCGCAATCAAGTCTGTGGAAGCTTTTACTTTGAAGCAGGTGCATGAAGTGTTGGGTTTGCATAAACAGTATGACAACATTGAAGACTCTAGTCTCTGCATGCACATGCTTTCTGTTCTCTGCTGCTCTTTGTCCACTTGCGGTGTTTTCTCCCTCGATGTTTTATGCCTACAAAAGGGATATTTGTTTGTTTTTTTTGTCTCTAATAGGACCAAACTGTTGGGGAAACAAAACCACCTCTTTATCCCACGTTACTTTTCAAGTTATATAGTCATATATGTAGACTGCTTCTTACCCATGACATCCTCAGCAGGGCAGCATTCAATCTAAAGATCTACCACTTTTATGTTAATAGCGTGCAGTAATTTATTTATTAAATATCACCACCACCCTGTATTGCTCCATCTTGGCCTGATGCTTTGCCTGTCTCTTAATTTTAATTCTGGTATGGGTTGATTTGATCTAATTTTTTTCCCTGCCAACTGGTGGGTGGGTGTTCGCACACGCTCCTGCCCACAGGCGTCTGCATGTGTGTGTCATGTTTATTCATCAAAGATTATATCTGAAATCAAGTGGAAGCATAAAATTAGCATATTGTAAATTTCAGTCGGTAGATAAAATATAAAGCCCTTGTTTTGCTCTGTATCAGAAGGTCTGGCTCGACTTCTCATAAATGTTGTCATGTTAACCAAATTTTTTGATTTATTTGATGCTGAGTTCCATCACCATGCAATACATACATTCAGTATCATTTGGCTTAAATGGGGTGAAACATTGACCTCATTTAACCAGTAATGCAAAGTCAGTGTACAAAAAAGTACATTTGTTTTTCAGGGATACTATTTACTTTGTTTAACAATGTTTGATAATGATTCCCATATGAAGGTATAGTGACTTTGTTATTTCTATCATCATCTATTATATCGTAAATGCAATACTATTTCACAGTGGCTTAGAGGTAGAGCGGGCTGTCCACTACTCGGAAGATTGTCGTCCACTAATCAAAAGATCGGCCTTTCGATCCCTGACTCTTCCAGTCCACATGTCGAAGTATCGTTGGGCAGTATCCTGAACCCCAAATTGCTTCCAATGGCTGTTCCATTGGTGTGTGAGAGTGTGTGAATGGTTACTGAGTAGCAGGTGGCACCATGTATGTTAGCCTCAACCACCTGTGTGTGAATGTGTGTGTGAATGGGTCAATGTGATGTAGTGTAAAAGCGCTTTGAGTGGTTGGAAGTCTAGAAAGGCGCTATACAAGGGCAGTCCATTTACCATTTAGCATAGGTGAAAATGATCTCATTAACAACACTCCTGTATGTAATTAAGTACCTTTTCTTTATTATGTTTTATTCTAAAATCGGTAATTCTGCTTTGTCTACTTTTGTGCTGTCATGGCACATTCCAGAAGATACTCCTTTTAAGTCTAAACCATTAGACCTAATCAGGGGGCGGCTGTGGCTCAGGTGGTAAAGTGGTTTCTCCACTAATTGGAAAATCAGTGGTTTAACCCCTGGCTCCTCCAGTCTGCATGTTGTAGTGTCCTTGGGCAAGATACTGAACCCTGAATTGTGCCACTGGTGTGTGTAGGAGTGTTTGAAAACTCTACTAGGTAGCAGGTGGAATCTTGGACAGTAGCCTCGGCCAGCAGTGTGTAAATGGATGAATATGACATGTAGTGTAAAAGCGCATTGAGTGGTCGGAAGACTAGAAGGGCACTTACACAAGTACAGTTCCATTTACCCTTTCTATTTACCGTCCCTCGTGTGTTCATCTTTGATGTAAGATGTTTCTGCTTATTGGCCTATATGGCCCTGCATACCTGTAATATTGATAACAATTGCCAGTGTCAAGCCTGAGTCAAGCATAATACTGGTTAGAAAAGTCGCTCAGTCTGTCAAGCAATTTCCTAAATATGAGTTTTACAGAACTAAAATATAAACATGGTGTCAGCTATGCTTTACGAATTTATTGTATATGATCATTAACATATCTGACAGTGGTGACCCAAGTAGACATGTCACGCCTGTCTGGCCATTGTAATACAACATGGACGAATCACCTTCTGGAAGTAGGAAATCTACTGACTGGATAACATGATGAACTTGATGTCAGTCGACAGAAGTCATTCTGCTCTTTAAATTGGGTTTAGTTTAATCAGGTTTAATCAATCACTGGTGGCATTTTGCGCTCAGACATAAACTCAGTGTTTTCTCTTTGCTGACAACATCTTCACCTAATCCACTGTGAGGCAAATGAATGTTATGGCTGAGCTCAGAGTCTGCTTATGACATCATTTATATCAAGATAAATGAACTTCTTATTGCTTAATTATGTTATTGTTATTTTATACCCAGACAAAGCCTATTTAGGGTGATAGGGGCAGAGTGAGTGTGAAACTAACCGTTTCTCACATTTTTGATTAGTCAATGCTGATTTTTTAATTCTTTAATTGGAGAGCGGATCATTTTGATCTGCCTGAGACTGTACTGTCAGAGGCAGGCTGCACTGTAGCCCATCTCCACTAATTGTGCTGCAATTCGTCAAATCTCGTGCTTTTTGGGCTCACTTTTTTGAAATTAGAAACCAGGTCCATTGTGCTGTCGTAGGGAAATGGAGAACCATCTCTTCTACCTGGTGGTCTGTGTGATTCCCTAAGAAGAGATGAGGGTGAATGACAGCTCAGGGGTGAGAGTTACCGTACCAATAAAGGGAAGAAATTGTGAGTTCCAGACAGTGAGAGAGAAAAGGGAAGCGAACGAGATAAAGGCGGCAGGAAGTAGTGTGCAGTTGTTTGAAAGAGAGAGAGCAGAACCTGTGTTGATGGAGACAGGCTGGTTACCAGATGGGTTTTGTCAGAGAGAGAAGGGAACAGAGAGAGGGAAATGGTTAAGAGATGGAGGCTGATGTGGCTGTCTGTAATGCGATATGGCAGATGCGATTTTATTTTTAGGACACAAGGCCCCAGAACGATAGGTTTTATAGGGTTTTGAGTGGGTTGATCTTTTTAAATATTCAACTTCAATGAAATATGGAGCATGACTCCGGGCTGTTTGGAATTCATAAGTCTGTTTGGCAGGACTGGCCCTGCATATTGAGAGCTGTCAGAGTCGGCCTGAGTGTTAAACACAAGCCCTCAGCTGGCAGCAGAAACAATGGCAAAAAAGAAACACCTCAGATGGAATACAAAAGAGACAAAGAATGGAAGTCTTCCATTGGAGTTTAAATTATTGAATTACCTTTTGATGTCATGACAGTGTGGGGGATTCTATCTTGTATTGCATTATGGGTGTGAAGTGAAATTTCACATTACCTTACTAAACTGGTGTTGCTAAACAATCCCTGCTGTATAGACCTCTGCATCATTAAATCATTTCCATTACAACCAGGGCTGCACAATTCTTAATTAAATAAAAGTCACGATTTTTTGTGTTAGAATTAAGGTCACACTTTATTCACGAATCTCAGGGAAAGCGTTTTTTTTTTTGTTTTGTTTTGTTTTGTTTTCTGTAACTAAAACAAATTATTGCTATTTGCACTGTTGCATTTTTACTTTAGAAATGTGTCCTACAAAGACACAAAGAAAGCATATAGAGTTATATTAAAAGATGTTTAAAAATACAAACATGGTCAACATCATACGTCCACAACAAAAAAATAAATAAATACATTGGTTTAATAATCTATCTATCCGTCTACATCAACCCACAGCAGCACAAATGGTTTCTGTTGGAGGACATAAGGTCAAAGAGGAGAACAGCAGAGTTGAGAATATTCATTGTTTCGTATTGAACGTAAATCAGTTAACACTTGTTATCCAGTCAAAACTGTTTTAAATAATTTGTGCCGGAGGTGGAATAACAAACAGGATCTAGCAGTTGACACCAAACATAACCGAACTGTACATATGCATCAATGTACACTAATTTATAATTCATTAATGCACAATAAGCAATCTAATAGTGTGTTTTTAAAGCCAAGGTCAAGTTTAGCTGTCGCCTCCGGCTCCATCTCACCTTGTTACAAAACCGAGGGTAGTTTCAGCTATTTAGTTTACTGAGGTTGTCCCCTAGCCTGGAAATCCAGACTTTCAAATCTAGAAATATTTTTAGTCTGGCCCTCACCGATACACCCTTCCTACCCAAGGGGCGGCACTAACTGAGGCATATTAAATACCGCCGCACGCGGATAACACAATAGCCAGTCAGAGCAAAAAACAAGGTGACGTATTCATTGCACTAAGCCCATTTGTTTGCCGACCAGTGAGGCTAACTGATATATTATGCTTTTGCCGTATCCCGTCGGTAAAACGGGAAAAAAAGGTTCTTCCTGGAAGTGAAGGCTTCTAGGGCAGTCTTCTGTTCCTCTCTCACGGACAAAGATAAGTGTAGTTGGCTTAGCGTTTCTTCGGCAGCTGCCATCTTGGCTGTTTACTTTTCGATTCCTACGGCGCAGCGCTGTCCTCATCATGTTACGCCTGCCCAGAGCACGCCTCTGTCAGATAAACTGATCTGATTGGTCCGATGGTGATTCACCAGGCACTGCTCGTCGGGGCCAGATCCCCGTGGAGTACAAATTAGAATTTGCTAGGGGCGGGGCATCTGGATTTCCAGGTTAGTTGTCCCCACAAACTACCAGACTGTGTAAGATGAGAAGAGCCGAAGTCAGTCTACAAATCATATCGTTTTATCAGTACTTTTCATTTTTTACAAGTAAACAACCAGTTCCAATCTGACGTTTTAAGAGAACAGATAGTGACGTTACATACTGCGTTACATACATGCTACATTAATGAACAATTGTGAACTATGCTAGCTAGCTTGATAGCTAACAGTCTAGTCCGGAGCCTCGCCTCCAGAAGCTCTCCCAATTGCTTTTACGTTCCTGCAAAAACACTTAGATGCTGTGCCTAACCCGTATAATGGCAGGGAAAACTCTGAATAACACACATTTACAATAACATTATTGCACGTAAGAAAGCTACAGGCTAGGCTTGTGTCCACCTCCGACATATTTGCGACCAAAGATTTGGACACTCTTTGTAGCAACCCAGCCTGACCTCACAGATAGCTTTGACGCAATTTTGATTGGTTGAGTGTTGGCAAAGTGGTAGGTTCAGGAAGAGTCCTACAGCATTGAACTGTATTCGTGCGTACAGCTCTCCGAAGCAAATATGACAGACCTACTTACTACAACCAGATTTTCATACAAGTTTTAACACTCATATCAATGTGATATTTATCCCAACAGTGGGAAATATAAACAGGTTTTTTGTACAAGATGTTTTTTGTTCACATGAGAAGTACAGCCAAACGTCTTAAATGTTAAACACAAGCAGCAGTACTGGACACTCTATTCTAGCTTTCGGCAGTTGGCAGTTTTTGATACTTGTTGTGTTTAGGACACATTACAGCCATTTCCAAAATAATATTGGAGTTCAATACCAATCCCTTCTTGTATAGACTTGAATGTATGACAATAAATCACCTTTAGGGCACTGGTTACGCCTTGTATTTGGATGTTGGCAAGTGGAAACTACAACAATGTAAAAACATGAGTTCCACTGAAGTTTTGATTTTATAAATATGGAACTGCTGAGTTTTTTTTAATCTCTTTTTAATTACAAAGGCATTTATCAGTAAAATGGGGGCTGAAAATGTGTTACGGATACTGGCTTATGCAGGTACTCCATAATCAACTGCAGTCCGTGTCTGCGTGCAACACACAGGTGTCTATCGGCTGTGCTCCTCATCTATCATATAAACTTCTCCTCAGTCCAGCAGTTCATTAATCCATGTTACAGACTGATTGGAAGCTAACAGAGAAATGTGCGCTTCTGTCTGTTTGTCTGTCCGCGGATGCACTCGCCGGTGCGTTTCAGCTTCGTGTCTGGAGGCGTGTGAAGGATCAATATTTTACTCTCCCAGTGTGACAGGTGTACACTGCTGGAGAAAGCGGCTGATAGAAACCCTTAGTTAGTGTGAAGCCACTGAGGGGAAATACATATGCATTAGACTTCGGCTGCTGGGGATATTTACCAGCAGTAACCACACAAACAACAACAGGTAGCAGAGCCTGAAACCAAGACATGTTTAATTCATGCCAGAGGCAGCAGAGTACACTGGCTGTACACCTGTATCAGTGAAATAGCCAGTGCTTATTAGAAAAGGACTGTGTATATGTGTGCGCGTGTGTTTGCGTCTACTCAGTGATGTGTGTCTGTCAGGCTGTCTTGCTGTGTTTGTTTCTGATGTCTGCTTTTACCTGTGTGTGTGCTTGTGCCTCTGTGTGTGTGTGTGTGTGTGCTGAAGACAGAGAGAAAGAGAAGAGAGACAGAGACCCCAGGAAGTGATGCTGTCCCTGTATGAGGAAACATTCTCAGTCCATTACCCTGCATGTAGGTATAATTAGAGTAAAGCAGGACTAAGAGCCTGGGCTGCTACAACCATCTGCCAGGTGTATTTCCTCTTTGTAATACAGGCGGACAGATTTGTTTATATGGTAAAGGATCATCCCTCTTTCTTTTTTTTTTTTTTTTTTTTTTTTTGCATCTTTTATCCCATCTATTACAGATTGCATATTTGTATAATCGCTGAGCATGGCCTAGTACAGGAGGTTTTTAGATCTATGGATGCATTTTAACAACTCGCAGAGATGTAAAACTTGCTGGAGATGGGTCATTTACAACACTAAACATCATGTTGCCTTTTTTTTTCGCCTGCTCCAGAGTTATGTTATCATGTGGCAGTGCAGTTGAAGCGGGGAAGTCATTATTTCTGCCAAGCTGGTAACTGTTATTAATATAACCTTTATGCTCCCTCAAAAGCACAGTGCAGTAGTGTGGTAATATTTAGCTTATGTGTGGTAAACATGGCAGCTATTACACTGTAATCATAGCACTAGTTTGCCTTGACATCGGATATATCCGTGCTTGCTCAACTAGACATATTCATTTTCAATCATGCACAATTTCTATCTATAGTATATTGAGTTTATTTAAGTCGGGCTGTCTGTCAGTCACCTCCTGAAAAACCCACAAGAACGAATTTGTCATGACAACCATGTTTTTGATGTGTAATGTCATTGCAAAATGTCACATCACTAGCACTGACAGTGGAGATGTAAATTATGAGATTAAAAAAAAGACACTTTGCACTGTTTGCTTTAATTGTATTCTCAATAGAGCAGTGTCCGCAGTGTGAGGCAGTACTGTGTATAGGGTAGCAGTACTAGTGGCAGGGAACCAGGCTCACTTTTGAGGCATTGTTAGAAGCACCAAGGCGTGCTAACGTAATGTCATGCTTGGCTGCAGCTCACAGTGGCTGGGGTTCACACTGAGGGGCAGAAGACTTGAGGGACATCCAGCTCAGCCCTTTCATATCCTCCACATCGCCCTTTTTGGTTTTAAGCAGTAAACCACCCCAACACCCCTGCCCACTCCCTGCTCCTTTTTGTCATGTACACTTGATTTTAATATGGCTCAATCATGTCCACTTAAGCATGGCAGTGGAAATGTGTTGACATGTCTTTATGAGTGTGTTCCCTGTGTACACATTTGTGCTTGTGCACAGACCATTGCCATGTCCAGTTAAATAATATTTATGATCGCTATGGATTTGTTTGTAGTTGAGTCATCGAGGGTGACCTATAAATGTCAAGGAACTGCCCCCACTCTCTCTTTTGAACCAGTCTGCTTCTTATCCAGGCTCCACTGTGTTCATAGATTACCTCAGAGGATGTGCTTAACACCATTATGCTCAGTTCATACTTGCTGTCACCGCTTTGGTCAACGTGATGGGAATGTGGGCGTCCATGTGCCACCCAAAATTTGTGACCCCGCAGACTACGCACGCTCCAGTTACAAAATATATTCTCTTTTTCTAAACTACAGTCCAGTTGGTGGCGTATGCACCTTAAGCTGGTTTGCTAGCTTTTTCTTTTTGCGTTCTTTTTGTTATTCGGCCAAAAGCTACAAACACATGATCTCGTCTTGCTGTTATGAGGTCGCCTTTTTTTTTTAATACCCATGCTTCTTCTTCTTGATTTTTATGGTCGTTGGCAAACATCGTGCATTACCACCACCAACTGGATAGAGTGAATCGGGAAATGCACGAGTGGAATGCCAGATCAACACGGACCTTCAATTAGGGGTGGGCGATATGGCCCTAAAATAATATCACGAAATTTCTGGGTATTTTTGCGATAACGACGTTCTTGATGAAACAACAAATTAATTAAAAAATATATTATTAATTTAAGAAAATAGAATTGCAATAAAATAAGTGATATAGTTTACAGTTTGCCTTCAAATATTCAGTAAAAACTAAACAAAAATGATCTCTCATTGCTTTAGTTTGTAAACAACAGTAACTCAGAGTGAGATTCAGATTCTGTATACAGTAGCGTATTAATACACATTTAAACAGTTCCAAAATACAAAAAACAAAATGTACCCCGGGATCTATATATACAAAACAACAGGTGATTTCCTTCTCTTTTAGCAAAATCGAAAACAATTGAGTTGTTTTTTTTCCACCTGGACCTTTATGCTCTGCCATTTCTCCTCTAATCATCACGCTGTAACCTGAGACAGGCTGTTATGATACCAGAACTATCGCACATTCAAGTATATGTAGTTTTTGTCAAGCTGTGAGCATCACATAGGTTTACACTACCAAAGGTTTAATCACTTGACTAAACCAACTCCTGTGTGCGCACGGCAAGAGAGGAGAAGGAGGGACTCTGTGCTGCTGCCAGAGGAGCTGCTGAATGAGTTCCCTCTGAGCGGTAACTCACTAAAAGAGTCTGAGGAGTCCGGGGCTGTTCATAAAACATTCAGGACGCCACAGTTTATTCCACACTACTGAAGCTGCTCCTCTTTATTTTTTGGAACCACTGCCGAGTCTGTAATAATTTCCCTTTCAGCCATGCTTGTTGTTGCGGTGGGTAACAGTATGACATCAATATGTCAACAAGTTGAAATATCATGAGTATTACAATATGAATTTTTCACATCATATTAAAATTATACCGGTATTATCGTGAACAAGATGATATGGCACACCCCTACCTTCAGTTATAGTATGAATGGAACTGCATGTGCGTCCAACTGACCAGCTGTCTGCGCACGTGGAATGTAAAAAAGTATGTCCAAGTTCGTTTGATTTTTAACTCAGAGCTTTTACACTTGCTTTAACAGCCTACATCTATATCCCAAATATTATCAAACAAAAAAAAAGTATGTGTGCTAGTGTAAGCTCTCTCAAAAAAAGCACCAGAGCAGCATCATTTTCTGCAAATAAGCTTTATAAGTGAACTGTGTTTAAGTGGTGGTTGTGAGGGGCCAACACTGTTCTTGTTTCGCACTGATCATCACTATCACTTAATCAAAGTATGTGCTTCTGGCAGCCTTGATAAGATGTAGTGCTTGCCCTCAGGGCTGCAACTAATGATTATTTTCATTATCAATTAATCTGTTGATTGTTATTAATCTAATAATCCTGCAAGGAGCCCAATGAGAATTCATCAAGTTGTTTATTTCCAACCAAGTCCAAAACCCAAGTATAATCAATTTAGAATGATTAAAGGAGGAGTAAAACCTCGCCATCTTGATATTTGGCTTTTGTGCTTGATTAATGACTTAAAATGATTACTAAAATAGATGTTGCTTTATTAAAAAAGATTTTATCCACTGATCAATTAATGGGTTCAGCATAATTTGTTCCCAACCCCCACATCCAGCTGTTAGCTTAACCAAAACCCTCCAAAGTAAATGCCATTTGGAGGCAGATCTTGTTGTGGTAGAATTAATACATACAATAGCAGACAAAAAAAAAATCCATCATGAATACACTGTGGCACACATCCTCCTAAAAGGCTTCCAAATGATGTTGCTTTTCCACTAACACTCTGATCTATTCTTCTGTATTTCAACAAAGATATTTGGGGTTGTTAAATATGGGAGAGGAGAGATGGCGGTGGGGGAGGGGGGGAGTCAAATCACAGCTCAACAAAGAAAAAACACTTTGATATGCATTAGAGCAGGGCAGGCTTCAGTTACCTATAACAGTGCTGGTTTTCACATTACCCACAGGGATTGTTATAGTGCTCTTTCAACAACCCATCCCCACACCTCCTCTTATTCTCTCTTCCTATGTCTCCTTTCTGCTCCCTCTCTTTTTCATACTCTATTTTAGTCTGGTCCAAATCACAATCATTGCCTCTAAATCATGCCTTTGTCTTGAGGCTTTTGTATTCTGCCCATCTTCTCATCATTCTCCCTCATCATCCCATTTCTTCCACTGTTGTCCTCCTTCCACTCTCCTTTCATTGCTTGTTGCCTCTCCCCATTTTTAATCCTGTCTGCTGTTTTTCTATGTGACAGAGAAGCTAAACAGACCGCTCTACACACACACACACACACACACACACACACACACACACACACAGTTAACTACGACGAACAAGCAAGGGACAGACCTTGTGTTGCCAGGTAATGATCTTTAATTATAGCCGGCCTAATGCACACAGGCAGGCTAACAAGCTGTCTGCGAGCTTTTACCTTTTACAAGGCTCACTGGGGGACATTGGAGCATCACACACATTTATGACACCATACATTTTCAACTCTTAAATGTTGCTGTCCTCTGCGCGTCTCCTCTTTGTATGTACAAACACATTAAATCATAGTTTTCCACTGCGCAGCACACACAGTCTCACGCTCACACACACAAAATAATGAGGTTGTTTTGCATCTGTTGTCTGACCTCAGTGGCGATGTACAGACGTCCATTAGAGGAGAGAAAGTTGTGAGTTGCAGCCCAACTTCCATGTTAAAATCGGACTGAAGACCAGACTCTTGAACCTTGTTTCCAGCAAGCAGGCTGATTTAAGGCCCCCCTTTACACCTGGCATCAACATGCATTTTTTGCGATCGATTGCAATCGGATAGTGCTTGACCACATACATTTATACCTGGTATTAATATGTGTCTCTGGTGTCCACATCCAGATCCGTCATATTCTATGCGCCGCAATAACAACAAGAACAAGATGTTAGTCGCCCATGAAGTCACGTTATTGTTAGGGATGGGTCACGATTTTCGAATTTCAAATAGTCGTTTTATTTTTGAAAAATCGATTTTTTAATGCGACTATTACTATTCGCCGTCTTATTCCCCCCCTTTATTTGACATGCAATTCAGCTCCTAACCGCACGAGGGCAGTATAGGATTGCTACCGTGGTGTGAGATGGGCTACCAGCTAGTTTGATGCTCTTCTACAAACAGGAGAAACATGCAGAGACTACTACAGTCATCAGAAAGTTCTGTGTAGAACAACTTCGACAAAATAAACGAAAATTATTCGAATTATTCGAGAAATTGTCGAATAGTTGCCATGATTTTCGAATAGTGTTTTTGCTTGTGCTGCCCATCCCTAGTTATTGTATGGACACTTTTGTCAGACCAAATGGAGAGCAGACACTTTGTCTCACCGTGACTCCCTCCTCGGCAATCATCCGTGTTTTCTTTTTCTTGGCAGTTGCTACCTGGTGAGTGTTGTCTTCTTCTTCCTTCTTCCTGTGTCCAGTTGGCGCACTTCGCTTACGTATTTTCGCCCCCGGGAGTTGTTGCATGTGGATTGGAGGATTGGTGGATTGTGCATTTGCATTTACACTTGTGTTCGATGTGGTCACAATGCGTCCCTGATCACCTTCAGAAGTGGTTTGGCAGATCGGATAACAATCCGTCCCCAAAGCGTTTCAAGTACTTTAATGTCGTCAAGAGCAATCCGATTGCAATCTGGTCACAAAAAACGCATGTTAATGCAAGGTGTAAAGGGGGTATCATGCATTTCAGTCCGTTACACATTAGAAGGGTTACTTTTGCGTTGCTGTTGTCAAAAGTTGTGGATGGTACCAACAGACCCTTTCTGCTCCATCCTGCTTTTTCGTGATAAAATGGTACCTTGCACACTAATCGAATGCTAAAAGGTGGAGCTAGAAACACTGCAATCCATTGATTAGTCACGAGAGAGTCTTCACTCTTGCTCCACAAGTGCTCAATGCACAAACGTGCAATTTCTGAATATCCTGCTGATTGCACCAGAGATTGTAAACCAATCTGTTCTTTTCTGTACAAAAGGTATTGGTGTGAAACCTCGTTCTGTGGACAATCAATGAGGTGCAGACAGATATCTGCATCACCAGTGTAAAGGCAATACAGCCAGAGCTGGATGCATGGAGCAGTGAGAAACAACAACCGTGCCTGCATATATGAGTACTGTGTGCGTTGGAAATGTATCAGATTTGGTGGGAACGGGGCTTTAAAACGATCATGCTTGTCACCAATAGCTGATAGTTTTTCAAGCTTCTCAGATATGAAGATTTTCTGCCTCAATCTGTCTTATGTTATAGTACATTAGATATATTTTTGTTCTCTTATTGGACAAAAATCAGCAATGTGAAGGCATCAGCTACAGCCCTGGAAACTTCTGCAAGGCATTTGTCTTTCTTTTCTGACGTTTTATAGGCTAAAGGATTAATCTGAACAAATAATCGTTAGTTAAACCAATAATTAAAGCAATCATTAATTGCATCCCTAGTTTAAAATCATCGTCGTCAGACAGAACATGCCGCAAACTGCCAAGCCAGCGTGCTGTGTTGTGATTTATGGCGGGTAGAGAAACACGCGTTTGATCTCGCTAACTTCAACTTGTTGTGTCAGTCACTCCACAGAGAGAAAAAGTCACTTCACTGTCTGTATTTCTGCGAGTCTGCATGACTACTCTTCTTCTTAAAGTGATCAAATACTGCAAACTTCATAAGAGTGGAGGGAAGGGGGAGGGAGCGAGAGATGAGAGGAAAGGCTCATCTGCATCTGTATTAGAAGTGGCAAATGCAAATGGACCAAATGATCTGACAAGAGGAAAATGTGAATTCCTCTCCGCTGCTATTTGCAGATAGAAAAAAAGAAAAGAAACACTGCGTATTGGACAGGGCCTTTTACATTCCTATAAAATGCCACCCTACCAGACATTTAATAAACCACCATGGTTCCATCTTGAAATTCCTGATGATGTATCCAAACCGTTCAGAGCAGCGATTAGTCTGTTTTGTTTGAGATTTTACTTGTCTCATGCGGCAACAGAAACAGTGTCAGTAGCTGGTTAAAAGGCTGTGGGCTGTGAGACTTACAGTTTAAAGACACATTTTGCAGCAAAGCTGAGAGCAAGCAGAGACACAATAAGCACAGTCTGCCAACTCTTTTATCATTGTTTTTTCAAGTGTTTTTTCTTCTCCATTCTGCCTTCCAGCAAAGTTAAGGACGGCAGCAGACTGAGGACTATGATAGACTGGTAGTTTACCAGCATCACAATGTGTTCGTGTTTTACAGACATACAGAAAATACCAATCTCCGGGCTTTTCTCATGTGTTGACTGTTTTTTCTCCGATCTCTTAACAGCTCCTCATGTAGATGATTTCATTGTCACTACAATGGTGGCAGGCGGTGTAGCTTTAACAGTCAGGGAAAGGAAAAGACAGGCACAGCACTGCTGCAGTCCACACTTCATTTTCCGTCTCTCTGCTGAGGCTCCCTGCCTACTAACTTCTCCAAACTTCAAGAGAGCAGAAAAGGAGGGAGGAGGAGGAGGAGAGATGAGTAAAAGCTCATTTGCATCAGTTGAAGCAGCAAATATATAAATGGAGCAAATGATCTTACACGGGGAAATGTGAACTCCTTTTTGCTGCTGTTTGCAGATGGAATAAAGGAATACCTCTCACACTCCTCTAATATTGGACAGGGAATGTTTTCCAATGAACTGCTATTACAGTGAGGTGTGAAGTTTAACTGCTAGGTATAAGGAACTCAATTCAAGAGTGCAAGATGTCGCTATATCAATACACAGATCAAAAAAGTTTAAAATTGATCAGGTTATATTAGTAGTGGGGGAAAAAGTCAGAATCTACTGTGTGTTATACACTGACAGAAAACTTGACAAAAGAGATGCAGCATGCAAAACATGCAACAACTCCTTAAAACCTTTTACGCTGACATCGCCAACGTACTCCTTTAAAAAAACACAGCAGGCAACAAGAACTGTCACAGCTGTCGGAATCATTGCCTCCAGAAGCAGTCAACCCGAGGCAAACTTAACAACAATGCTAAAAATACCAACTAACCCTACTTGCCCCTAACTCCTCCTGGTCAAAGGCAATAACTGAAGCAATAAGCTGTTTTATTTACAAGGACATGCACCCATTTGCTGTTGTTCAAAATGCTAGATTTAGATGGATGACAATGACCCTGAAATTGAGGTAAACAATACCCAGTTGCCAAGTCCTAAGTGAAAAATGCATCCCTCTGGGAACTGTCCAAAATGTTGCCCTTTTTGTCACTACTTATTGTTGAAGGAGAACGCAACCAGTTTTATACATCAGAGTCTATTCGTGGGTCAAGGGGAGCAGTGCTGCGTTATGTGAAAAATGTTTAAAGCCCATTGTGGATGCAGAAGGAGCTGTGTGAAATCTGATAAGCAAAGAACATTGACTGGAAAAAAAAAAAAAAGGATTTTTACGACTCTGACATCACCCATTGGCCTCCTGTTTTGAAGCCGCACACTATTTTGGCTGTTGCCATCTTGGATTTTGGAGCCAGGAGTGAACATAGTTGGACAAGAGGCTGGAGCTGTGGAGGAGCGAGGGGTGGATCTGACTGAGAGTTCAAGGTCAGTATCAGCAGACAGCCTGTCACTCAGAGCGTCCCCACCCTAATCATGTGTAAGTTTGAGCCGTAATGAAATGTAATGGAAAAATTCAACCCCCTGAAAGGAAAAAATAGCTATAGAAACTACTACCATTTTTGTACCAGGCTGTTTCTAACTCCACACACCCATTATTTTTTTTATTATTATCATTATTATTATCATTATTATTATTATTATCATTATTATTATTATTATTATTATTATTTTCATTTTATTATTATTATTATTATTATTTTCATTTTATTATACTTATTTATTTATTTTTAATCTTTTTTTATTATTATTATTTTTTTCTTTTTATTCATCACCAAGGCTGCAAAATGAACCCAATGCAGAAGTGCCAAAAAACGCAATTCATTGAATGGCTACTTGAGGCTGACTCTGGAAGCGAGTCAATCCCCATTGTCAAAATGCCCAACTTTACAGCAGAAATAAACATACAACAGCCAGGTACAAAAAACTGTTTTGGTTTCTAAAGCTAATTTAGACATTCATGACAACAGTACAGGGATTGAATTTTTATATAACTAACCTGTTTACATTTTATTAAGGCTTAAGGTTATGCATAACTAAGAGCGGGCCACTTTGAGAGACAGGCTGTCTGCCAATAGTGTCCTCACCTTCTTTGTCAGATGCACCCCTCGCTCCTCCACAGCTCCACCCTCTCATCCAAATATGGTCACTCCTGGCTCCAAAAACACAACATGGCGGTGGTCGACAATGCCAAACTCTAGGCTTCAAAACCAGTGGGTTACGTCATGGTAGCTGCGTCCATTATTTTGTCTGTGCTCTGTACTTGAAATAAAAAGTGACATAAATGTTTTTAATTAAGTTATTGCCAGTCATAATTTAAAAAACTTACATCGATTTACAACTAAAAATCAATTTTAAGCCTGTTTGAAAAGCACTAACTCTAAGTGTATTTGATTTCTACATCAGATTACTTATCACATATCTAAATCTGTACCAAACTGCCTGAGAGAGATAAATGCACAGCCCCGCCATCACAGTGTGTGTTCAATAAAAGACAAGGGTTTTAGTCTTTTGAATCCCACTTGACTCGTCCTCCTATAAAACCAGTGTCAGCTGTTGGTAAAAGTAGTAAGACCTGTGAGATGAGACATGTTTTACATCTCTCAGACGCATTTTACAGCTTAGATGAAGGCATACGTTGAGAAGCTAGCCGGGCTTCAAAGGAAGGGGCAGCTAGGTGTCACAGGCGGGCAAAGTAAGAAGAAACTGAACTTGCTGGCACTTTGATCATGCTCTCCACTAAAGGCCAGGGCCCTGTTAGGAAGAAAAGAAATGCACTTTTGGATAAGAGGTCTGATTGAAGTGTGTGGGGGGGGGGGTTATCTCTTTTTGAAGTGTAAATTTATATGTATTGATACAGCGCTTTGCATTTTCTTACCAGTAAGTGTTTTTCATATAAAATGACTAAGTGTCCTCGCAGAGCGGAAAATAAAGTGTAATTCATGGTAATAAATGCTAAAATAAATATGATGCTGATGTTTGAATTTTGACAAAAAGTGATGTCTGATAATACCCGCTAGCATGATCTCTTTTTTTCTCTCCGAGAAGACAGGAATGGCATCGGTTTAAAATTTCAACACAAGTGTAAACAAGATATTAAAATGCAAATTGCTGATACCACAATAGATAATTTTCTCAACATCAGAACCTTTAAGTGTGTTATTTGTAAAGGAAATGTGTGTCTGTGGGGCATCGCCCTGTTCGAGCACGAACAAACAGGCACGGGGGGTAGATGACATGTTTTGAGAGGGAGGAGAGGAACGGGACGGGATCAGGGAGCGTGGAGCACGATGATCGACAGTGGGGAGTAATTGTCATCGTTTTAAAGAAAAACAGAGACTGCAACAACGGGAGGAGAGAGCGCAAAAGGGTGAGATAATGAGAGGGGACTTGGATTTTCAGCTGTGGTAAATGTTCAGTCACAGCAACAAGGCAACACACTCCACTCATTTCATCTTTTTAAAATCCCCCACCGCCTCTTGTTTGCCTAACGAGTTTTTGTGCGAACGTGTGTGTGGGCGTGTGTGTGTGTGTGTTCTTCGTTGGATTTCTTTGCTTAATTTCGCAGTCGGTTCTTTCTTGTCTGCTCTCTTTCCTCCCTTTATCCTTATTTATTTGTCAGAGGTTGTGTTCAGGGACGTTCCTTGTCATTCGTCAGCGCGGCCTATAAAACACACTGTCATGACTGACTGGCCACGCTCCAAACTCATTACCGATTGGCTGACAGAGCGGGTCGCTCTGTTCTGCTCTGCTGTGTTTGACTCCTGTTTGCCAGACATTTCAGGCTCAGGAAACTTTAAATGCGGTGGTGTCTTTCCTCGCGCCACTCCTCTCAGCCTCACGCTCAAGGTCACATGAATATGGATTTACCCTCTCCTTCCAGCACACACATACTGATGATGAAGTCTAAGATCTACTCAGAGGGATTATAATTCAGAACGTAGGTCTGATCTGGGCCGTCACTCTGTTCCACTGTCTGTCTGGGGGTGTGTTTTAAGTCGGGAACCAGAAGGGAGGGCAGCAGGCTGAGAGAAGAGAACAGAGGGGAGGGGGAGGTAAGAGAAATAAGAAAGATGAAGCGGACTACTGTAGGAGCAGAGAGCCAAGATGAAGAGCGGAGGAAGGAGAATGGATGATGATGGTGGAATCAGGGGAGGTGGAGCCGGGTGAGGGTGTCATGTAAGAGAAAAGGGAAAGAGACTGGGAGATTGGAAAAGGGCGACGCACAGTGTTATTGAGTTTCTGTTGTGGTTGATCGGCCATATCCATTTCATCATATTGAGCTAGCTGCATGCCACAGTCTGCTGCAGAAAATTTGTCCTCATCAGTGTTTGTATGCACGCTGTACGCTTCCACGGTGTGTGTTTATGTGTGTATCCATCCAGACGAACAGTGTGCACAGTGAGCTCATGTGTGTATGTACCTTTGCTTTATTGTGCATGTGCTGACTCAAGTGCTTCCTCATTATTTACGAATGTTTTCTGTTTTTCCATTATTTTGTGTATGACTAACAATACATTTGATATGTTCCCTCGCTTGCTTTTTTAACCTTTCTCCTCTTTCCTTGTTTGTTATTTAATTTGTAATCTGATTAACCCCTCGCTTCCATTCCTTCCACCTCTCCTGGCTCTCCTCCCTCATGCCCACAGTTGTGCTCACTGCTTTGTCTCTCTGTTTTTCACTCACAGAAAACAACAAGGCACCTTTACAAAGGTCTCGCTCTCGGCAGAATATAAATTTAGGTTCAGCGGTGGTGAAAGCTCCCCCTGCCAAGGAGGCCCATAACGAGTCTGAGGGCCATCCATCCGCTGCCCGGGCCAAGGCTGCTGCGTGTTCCGAGTCGGGCCGCAGGTACAGGAACACCCCGGGTCACAGCCACTGGCAGGACAGAGAAAGGGTGGTGGAGAGAGAGACGGTTAAATCAACCGGGAGAGAGATGGAGGTTAAAGCAGAGCCTCTGGCCTCCCAGCCGTCCTCCACTGGAGCTGCGGTCAGCAGCTGCAGCGCCAACGGAGAGTCCGATGTAGAGGCTCTCCTGGCCAAACTCAGGGCCTTGTGAGGTTTGTTTTCACATTATCTCTGAAATGACATATATAGCCGACAGTATGTTTGTACCCACACATATTAACACGCTCTGAATGTGACCAAAAAGATTTTGCTTCAACATAAACAAGCAGGAATGTAGGTAATGAGACAAAGTCGTGATAGATATATAGCAAGGCAATTAAATTATAACCAAAGCTTTGTAGAAAATACATTTGAATAAACCTTATAAATCAGAGGACTATGCTTTTAACACTCAATGGTGCAGATATCGTCTTTTTCTAAAGGAAAATCCAGGCAGGTAGAGCGCAGATAATTCACACTTGATCCCACAGTATGTCCTCAAAGGATAATATATTTACAAAAGTTGTGATTCAATGGAAACACTTAAGCACAGCAGTGTCATGAATAAGTGTTCAAAAGTGAAAATACAGCCCAAACAGAGTGAACAGTCTCTACCTGATCCTGAGAAGTGCACTGCCAAAAGTGTTTGGCTTTCCTAACAGTGGAATATCACATAGCTTTTCCTCAGATGCAGCGTAGTGAAGCACTTTCTTTATAATCCAGAACTATGCAAAGTTAAATAAAAGTTATATCATATTTCTTTTCACATTAGCGTTTCCTATAATTGCTTCTACTGTAGCATTTATTTTACATCTTTATCAAATTATGCTGTCCTCCTTCTATTTTAGTTTTTAATTACACATCAGTTATTTTCACATACATGTTACATTTTAAAGACTTTACGCTTCCATCTGCGTTCATTACTTTCGGTACTTAATTATTTTCTATGTTTTTCTTTCTTTTTGTCGTCTGTGAGTCTTTTTCATTCCTGTTTTTTATATCCAAATGATGAAATTGTTTGTATTTTCTAAATAAATGTTATATGCATTATATAAAACTATAGAAAGGATCAGTAAGTACGAGTTATGCCATATAGTTATACATTCACAGGTTATAAAAGTAATTAGATGTCATTTGACAAGTTGAGTTTGGCTGTACTAGGCTGCTTTGTCTCTCTGTCATTGCTAGTGGGAACATTTATACACAGTGAGAACAAGTGTCTGAGGGTGTTGTCATAAAAGAGGTTCATCTAGCCACAAGTTATCCAGAACTCATGCTGCTTTTCTTCTACATTCCCACCTGAATTACTCATATCTTAAGCGTATTTGTTGTACCTTTATTTGCTCACTTTTATAGACCCATTTACAATAAAATGAAGCCAAAAAAATGTCTTGTTTTCTTCTTCCTGCATCACAAAAGTTTCAAACGTGTGACTGGAATTAATCAATGTTTGTGTGGCTGTTTGTATTTATTCATATTCTTTGTTTTGTTCTCAGTGTTGCGTATAATTATTGTACTTTATCACTTACAAAGGTAGTAAGCAGAAACACGGCTCACATCCTCGCTACAGCCGTCCTAAAATATTTGCATTGATCGAGTGTACGACTTGATTAGCAGTAAATAGGACTTCAGTATTCAGCTTTCTGTTCAGTTGTTGATGGATCTATAAAGAGAACTGGATACAGCGTTGGAAGCCTGGCTCTGTTTAACTCTAGGAAAGTTGCTTAGTGGCACGTGAAGCCAATAACGCTCGATTTCCACAGTATGAAGTAACCCGGATCTTCCACATCATGGGGCCCATAGAGAAAGCCCACTGGAGACTTGAACTGCAGAGCTGCTAACTTCTAGTTAAGTCCACTGCTAACTTGGATATGGGTAAAAGTGATTTAATTGTGCTGCTGTTCTTGACTTTTTAAATTTTATCAGACCGAGTGGATCAAATCCTAACAGTAAAACGAGTGAGTTCCCAGCAACTGTAACCTTCAAAATGATTTACAGCTACAATGTAAGTCTATGGAAAAAGGTATTTTGGGCCCCACGGCACCACGTGACGGACCTGAACATTCCACGTTTGGCTATTGTTTAAAATTTGTTTCAAAGCCTGTTGTATATGCTTGTAATTGTAATAAGGACATTTTTGGAATTAGTCGCACCACTTGCCAGCTGAAAAGGCTAAAAACCAACACTTTGTCTCGTGTCATCTTTGCTGTCAATCAGTACAGGCCAGAAGGGCTCAGATCTGTGCCCAAATTCTTCCAAGTGAATATTTCCTCTTGCAAGTATTAGCAATACTTTCTTCACCTCATGTACTGTTGCTTTCTGCATCTGCTTGGCTGTGAGGTTCAGTGAGATGTCAATTTCATCACCTGCTAATGTCCATGAGTGGTCTGCACCGACATTCCCTGTGCAAACCAAAATTTAAAACCACGGATATACGGGACAACAAATGTGTGAACATGTGTGCCTGTGCAGGCACCCTCTGCAGTACAGGACCATGTCCCTATCTGTTTCTCTGGATTATATCCATTGCTTGTGTAAGACGATGTGCTGCTATGAGAGAACTGCAGGTGTGACATGTATTTTTTTAGATGAGCACGAACCTGTGAATTACCTTTTTTATGTTGCTCTACAGGTTGATAATTAGGCTCTTTGAAAATGTTGTATCTTGTTTTAACACAAGCTGCAACCACTGGGCTTGAAAAATGAAGCCAATGTGGAAGTGCCAAACCTGCAGTTCTTTAAATGGCCACTTGAGGCTCACTCCTCAGAGTCAGTCCCCAAAGACCACCATGTTAAAATGCCCAACTTTACAGCAGAAATAAACATGTTTACAGCCTGGTACAAAAAAAAAAAAACGGTTTTGGTCTCTACAGCTAATTTCAACATTCACAACAACTGTATGGGTGGTTGGCGGCACGGTGACGCAGAGGTTAGCAAGAGGGTTACCAGCTCAAATTCCAGGCTAGGGGAGCCTTTCCGTGTGGAGCCTGCATGCTTTCCCCGTGTCAGCGTAGGTTTTCTCTGGGTACTCGGGTTTCTTCCCCAGGTTACGTTAACTGGTGACTCCAAATTGGCCGTGGGTGTGAATGTGAGCATGAATGGATGTCTGTCTCTATGGCCTTGTTCAGATTACCACTCCAAATCAGATTTTTTTCATATCCAGATTGTATCTAGCTTGATTTTCCGACAGTCTGGACAGCGAAAAAACACAGGAGATCTGATTTTTCTAAATCTGATTCAAACCACATACGGAGGTGGTTTCAAATGCGTTTCCGATCAGATTTTTAAAGATCCATTTCAATCTGAACGTCTCGGTCGCTCAAATAGGATTTCCAAGTGTCTTCTGCGTCACTCGCAGCGTGACACGAACAACAACAACAGCGACTTAGATCTGGGGAGATGCTTGTTGCCTAACGACACCTGTGGTGTTACAAGTGGAAGAAATAGTCAAGCCACGGGTTAAAAGCATGGAGGAAAACAAGAAACCGTGGACGGACTAGGAGATAAAGTGCCTGATAACTATCTGGGGGGATTCGTGAGTTCAGAAAAAATTCAAAGGTACATACAGAAATAAAGCCATATATCAGGACATGGCCCGCGGGATGGAGGATTTTGGGTTTTGTAGAACGTGGCTTCAATGCCAACGGAACACAAGCTGCCCAGCCTACGAGTATCTTGACGAAATTCTTCGTGACAAGCCCAGTGTGGATCCTAAATTTGTTCTGGACAGTGCAGCAGAGGAAGACCGCAACATTCAGGAAAGCAACGGTCAGGAAGATGAGGAAGAAAGGCTGGATACTCCTGGGACTGGTAAGTTCATAATACTAACATGACTTTTCTTAACAGATTTAAAAACAAACAAGCAAAAAAAACATTTGCAATGTTGAGTAGTAAAAGTAAAAATCCAGCAGAATTTCTGTCATGACGTAGGCCTATAATGCCATGATGGAAAAAAGAGCTGGACTGAAGTTTTGATTTCACTCATTGATGACTCCACTAATCGCTCCACTACCATTCCAGCGGTGATGGCAGCACAAAAGGCGGCACAACTTAGCAGTATCCTCCATTTCTGTCGCTTCCTTGCAATTAGGAGAAAGTTTGCGCCGCGAGTCCACATAACCGCTTGGGACAGAAACACGCACAGTTTGCTGTTACCATTGTTTGTTTTTCCTGGGCGTAGCATGTTACCATGGAAATCAGTGTGGACAAGACTGCCAATATGGACACATGCAGATCAGATCTGTAATGCGAACAGTCAGTCAGTAAGATCAGATTCTGATCAGCAAAAAAATGGGATTTGGGCTGCAGTCTGAACAAGGCTTAAGTGTCAGCCCTGTGATAGTCTGGGGACCTGTCCAGGGTGTACCCCGCTTCTCGCCCAATGTCAGCTGGAATAGGCTGCAGCCCCCCTGAGACCCCTAACAGGATAAGCGGTTACAGAAAATGAGTGAATGTACGGGGGATGAATTTTTATATAACTCGGCCATTTACATTTTATTATTAAGGCTTAAAGCCACGCATTTTTAAGGGTGTAAGTGCTTTGAGTGACAGGCTGTCTGAGGCGTCACCTCCAGGTCTCACATCCACCCTGCACTCTTCAGTAGCTCCACCCTCTCGTCCAAACATGATCGTTTCTGGCCATAGAGGCGACAGTGTGTGATGTCCTTGTAGAGGTTCTTTTGTTTTTTAGAGCATCATTTGCCATATTGAGCTTTATGAATGAATTTGCTTATAAAACTTTACAGTTCATAATCATGTGTACACATAACAAAAATCCAAATTTATTGTGGTTTGGGTGCATCTGCATTGTTAAATCATCCAAATAAAAGGCACACCTGACTCAAAGCCTGCGAAAAGCACGTGTGAGCATTTATCACTCGCTTTTATTAATTAAACAAAACACTGCTGAACACGCTCCTTTAAAACAACTCAGTTGTGCACAAACACACAGCAGATAAGGTCCCGTATAATGTGGACACACTGTAGACAGAGTTGAGCGTTACAGTGAGGGAGAGATCTGACGACCAGTTAACCCACTATCTGACAAGGTCTGCTTGCCGTAGCCTGTCAGCTGGTGAATATCTTCACCACTGGGAGCGACACAACTGTCTCCATCTGGAGCGCAGCCAGAGACAAACACCTCCCCGGTGATGCACTCAGCGGTTTGGGAGAGCGAATCAGTTGTTGTTGCTCCTCCAGTGGCCTTGACTCAGCTTTCGCCGGCTGCCATGTGCTTTTTACTGAACAGTTTACAATCGAACTGCTTTTCTTTTTAAGGTGTTTCATGGTTCTTTGCGAGGGGACCAGTCACCTTCTTCAATACGTCAGCTTTTTGTAAAAAAAAACTGATGCCTCTGCTTCAGAGGAGAGTTCATTTGTTTGTTTTTTCTTTCTCTTTCCAATGCCACGGAGAATTATCTCCATTTCTGTGTCGCTGAAGTTCCCTTTTTTTTCCTCCCAAATGTTATTTTGATCTGGGAGATTACATGTGTGGGTGTTCTCCTTTGCCTAACATAGTGTTTCTGAGGATGTGCCATGGTATTAGTACAAGTTAATTAACGTGCTGTAAACATGCTTCTGTTTTACAAGCAGGTTTTTAACAGTACACCAAAATCAGAATGAATGAATAAAGCATTTAATCTCTTACATGTCTGCAGAAATGTGCGCTGTTCTGTAATTTACAAAAAAAACATTGCTGTGTGTGTGTGTGTGTGTGTCAGGTAAGAACACTCAGTTTAATTGTTAATATAACATGATTGGTTGGAGTACATTTTGTTCACATCAGGAGCAAGAGCCTAGAGCTGCATGCATATTGATAATACATTCTTTTTAATTGCCTGCATGCTTTCAAGATCTAAAAATGATTACATTTTGTTACAGCATCTGTGCAGGCCCGTTCCTTTGGACGGAAAGCAGGAAAATGACCGGCTAAACTCATAGGCACAACAAATTGAGAGGAGAAGAAGAGCATAAGGAGGGTAGGATCTTGTTATGCTGAGGGAGCCTTCATTACTCACAGGCCTGTGTTCCAGCCATGAGGTTTATCTATGGGCCTAATAAAGTGGAGCAAAACATATTGTGTAGCAGATTGCAATCTGGGCTTCTTTGATTGGAGATGAAGTTAAAAATGTGTCTGAGGATTTGTAGAGGAGGGGCGAAAGTACAAAGCAGATCAACAGATTTGTCACTATTTCTTTTCCCCAAGAGTCAAAGAGTGAGCTCTCTGCTGTATTTATAACTGCCTGTACACAACATGCTGTGGAATTTTATGGTGCAAAAATCGCCTTCTATTTTCAGGTTGTTTGGCAGAATCATTTTCTAATCTACCACTGACGGTGTCAGTCACAGTATAGAGAGTGGTTCGGAAGGATGTAGCCATCCATCCCTGTCTCCTACAAAATATGTCCAAATGCTACTAATTTGCCTTGCCAAATACGTTTTGGTGGAAACGCAACTGCTGCCGGGATTACGCTCACTGGCAATGCTTTTTTTTTTTTTTTTTGCAATCCAGAAAGTATGATGTTCTTACAGTGTTGACACAGCCTACAGAGTGAAAGCGGCAAGTCAGCAGCTCCAGCTCTCAGTCAGTGTCTACAGAGGAAGCGTTGAGCCACAGAACTGTGTGATCACAGCACACATTCGCTGTCGTTAGGCGTGAGGCAAATAGACTTGGAGCCTAAAAAGATTCTTTATGTTGGGGTTAAGCGAGTGAAATGTGAGCTATCACATGGCCCACGTGTAGCCTGCTTTATTGATTTAAATTACACCGCATCTGTTCCATCGGTTGCACGTTAGATGGACATGTGAGACAGTACTATTTTAGAGAGGTTACGTGCTGTGCTATTTCTTCCTCCGCTCTTTGCCTGGCAACTGCTCCCAGTAATAGTCGAACATGTAACCCTCATTTCTCCATGCTTCTGACTTCTCACTGTCTGTGCATTTAGGTTCTGAAAGAAAAATTGTTGTAATTGCTCTGTTCATCAATGCAGAAATCCTTGAGCTGTTCCTAAAACGTTTGCTCTCCGCTTCTAATAAATCGAAGTGCTCAGAAAGTGAGTTTGTGTCTTTAACACATGCTTTCTCTTTTCTGTCTCTCACAAGCAAAAAGCTGTATTTTTTTTCTTCTTCCTCTTCTGTGAGCTGTGAAGCTGCACTACAGAGCATCACTCTGTGGCAGAACCTGACTAATCATTGTGCAGCCTGAGCAGAGTCACCTTGTTGCTGGGCTCAGATCCAGGAGGAGACAGTTATGGTGGTAAACCTACACCCTAATAGTGTCACCCAGGGACAAATCGGGCTCTCATTGTTCTTTCCTGTTAATAGATCAAGCCAGACTGGTCTTAGACGAAATGTTCATGTCTGTGCAAAGTGTTTATGCAGTGTTTGTGGTCGAACACTTAAATCAACAATGGATTTCTTCCACCTTCTTTATTATTCCTCCCCCATTTCTGTCTCTTGCAGCGGTGTGTAGTCCTGTCTCTCCTTCACTGGAGCTTCCTCCATCTGTCCCTGCAGGTGTTTTTTTGTGTGTGTCTTGTCTGTATTTCTTTGATCAATGTTGCATTACACCAGTGTAAATTTTGGCCCTCCTTCAGTTCTTTGTCTTTGTTGTTCCGTCTCGGAAAGATGTTTTGTTGATGTTTTTGTTGTTAAAAGCATGAAAGACAGAAAACTCATCCCTCGCTGCTTTTCAAACAAATAGCACATATTTGGCAATCATGCAAAATAGCACAAACAGATATTGAATATCTTGCTATCTGTCCCAATGCACTGATTTATTCCCTCTTCAAACAGCTGAATGCTATCCTGCAGTATGAACTTTCTGCATGTTCATTCACAGCAGTCGCAATAATTGATTAAGGTTTGCCTTGATGTTGTTTGTGTCAGTGGCAATTGATCTTTATTTGTTGGTTTCATGATAGTTTAATAAGTTTGGCTCTCAGGAGTGGAGACAAAGCTGCTCCCAGCATGAGCTAAAAATGACTAAAAATAGGAGTTAAACACTGAAAAAGTCAGTGATACTGTAGATGAGCTGAAAACATCAGGTAAGTGGATGAAGGAAGCATCATAAACATCACGTTTGGGATTTAACGTTTCTGAAAAAATTACATCCATCTGCTGAAGTTAACCTGTCATTTTTAAATGTTGCCATGTTGTGTTAATTAAACATACACCCATGTTAGTCTTTAAGCAGGATTCATAGTCGTGCGACAAACATAGCCTACACTGTTATGAGCATTTATTCTTGTGCGGTGGTGTGTCTGTGTCTCTTCTCCAAAACACTAGTCGGCTGCGGGGTTTCTGTGAAGTGCTGTAAAGTTTAGTTGATTCAAAACACACATTAAACATTGTTTAATTCAAACACAACTACACAAATCAGCTTCACTATAACTCACAGCATTCACAGACAAAGCGCTTGTCTTTATCCGGACACATTTTCCCCACAAATACAACATGCTAATGTTTGGCATGGCATTTTACATTGTATAAATTAGCCTAGCAGCAAGCAAACATTTCCTCTTTTCATATAAAACCAGAAACAACAGCAACATTTAACAAAGGTAACGGCACATAATTCAGCTCCATTACAACTCATTAGGTTCACTGACAAAGCAACCATCTTACACTAAACACGTTTTCCAAACAACATGCTAACATTATTAGCACAAGCCTATGGAATTTTACATTGTATAAATTAGCCTAGCGACAAGCGGAGATTTCCTCTACTCATATGAAGCCAGGATAAATCACACACAAGACTTAAAATGCTATTTTAGTGGAGGCTTTATTGTATTCACAATTTATTGTTTCTTATCTGTGAAATTAAAGTTAAAAAAGCTTTGTTTCCACTGAGGGAATTAGTTTCAGTTTGGAGTTACATTTCTGCACGTCAGGTGACGGCGTGGGCTCCATGTCAACGCAGAGCCTACGCTGTAGCTACGGCATCAATTCAACACAGAAGTATCAATTCCACCTTAGCACCACCCAAACACAATTTGCTAGGTGTACTCACGATTCCCAGGGAAGGAACCCTCTTAATTTTGTGATGTCTTGTGTATAAAGCTAACATTTTGATTAAATGTCACAAAGCCCCAAGTGTCACATTTTAATCTGTTGGGCAGATTACCAGATAGTATATGCTTAATTTGTTTAAGTAGATCAAGCATAAAAGTATATTGTGTTTAATCTACTTAAGACAACTGAGGCATCAGATAATTATGTAGGTCAAGCAAGGCCAGTCTGTGTATAAAGTAGTTCATGTCTTGTATGTGAAAATGAAGTTTGCAAGTGAAGTCAATTTAATTGTGTTAAATTGATGTAATTACTGAGTTAAGTTGACTTTATTTGCCAAAAGCTAGTTAACTGTACTTGGGAATATTATTTGTTATGTACAAAAAAATAAGTTATTTATATAAAGATCAGTCATGGTTGATTTACATAAAAATCTGATGCAAAAAGTTAATTTTAATTTTTTTAGTAGATCAAGCACAGTATTTTTATCAGTTCAGAGAGAAAGGTGAAAACATATATTGTGAAAATTCCTGAAACAGCTTGAAAACAAAAATACTGCAGCTGAAGCTGGTAATGCTGTATTTAAGTTGTTAAATGCTCTAAAGGGAAAAAAAATAGCACTTCTCTCTTGTGATTATAGCCGTACAAAAACAAACATTATAGCTGACTTTCATCGGTCAAATTTAGCTTGTTTGAGTTGAATGTGAGTGACGGTCTAAGTGAAGGACTGTGGTGTGTTTTTTTTAGGTCTGCCACAGTACATAGTAGATTCCCTAAGGGCTATGGCATTGAGCAGAGTGACAACTGTAAAAACAGTACACTTTGTTGGCGGCAACAGAAGTGAGCACATCTGGCTTTGATCACCATGGTGATGACGGTGCAGAGAGTGACAGGGCAAGCAGAGCAATGGAGACAGATTCTCAGGGGAGTCATTATCCTGTTTAGTAAGTCTAATGAGAGAAAAGGTGTTGCACCTCAGCTAACTGCTGTCCTTGTTTAAAACACAGGCATGTGCAACCAAACACACCGAGCTTATAAGATGGAAGTAAAAAGAGGCACTTTGTGTATCATAGATGCAAATACCCCCCCCCCCCCCACACACACAAACACACACACACACACACACACACACACACACTGTTAACTCAAAACCTGTCACAGTGTCATAACTGGTGTTATACTGCTATTTAATATAATATACAAATTATACTCATTTTTTAAATATGTATCAGACCACTCACATAGATGATTGCTTAATATAGGTCTACAAACAACAAACTCTGAACCCATCAGTTTTCAATCTGATGATGATATAGCACCTGGGGCCGAGGGCTAAAGGCTCTGACACACCAAACCAACTTCAAGGAACTAGCGGCATCAAAGGCCCCCTGCTGCATCACCTGACATTGCCAAAAACATTGCACTAAACACATAGCAAAGACTACAGCCGACGATCAGTTAGCTGGTGCGCTCTGTTCCTACATAAGAGGAAATAACTCTCCACACCAGCAGACGGCAGTAGTCTGTAATCGTCATTCAAAAAGGGAAACTGAAAAACTATGCTAGTTCGCCTGCTAGCACATTAACAACCCAATCCAGTGTTGAAAGAACAAAGTATATTTATCGTGCGGCAGGGAACAGTAACACAAAACGTCACAAAACATTTCTGCTAAAAAGCGCAATGGCTAAAAACAAAAGTTCTTACCTCACGTACCTACCAATCAGAGTGATTTCATTCACCACCGTGCTCCGCAGTCACCAATGCCTACTTCAACATGCTGAATCAGCGGGAAAAAACCCAGTTAGCACAGACAAGGGCCAACGGTGTAGGACACCACATTGACGAGGGCAGCAGACACTTACCAACACCCCAACTTTGACCAACGGCCGACCGTCAGCTTGGTGTGTCAGGGCCTTAATATTTGCAGGGGTTCAGATTAGTGGGCCAAGACTTCCTCTTCCGTGCTCTGGCCATTGTTCACTAATCTCTATAAACCAACAACTGCATATAAATGCTGACTAAAAAAAGAAAAGCTAAATCATCGTCAGACCACACATTCTCATTCCAACCTCGTCACATATCGACGTTTGGTCATGGACTTTCCATGTCAAGATATGACGTGCAAGGTAAGGTGCATTGGTTGTTGACGTTCAAGTTCCGCGTAATAAGCCTTGTCTGTTTTCAAAGTACACCTCTGATCCGTACAGTCTAACACTACGTCGGTACAACACTTTGCAAAGACACGCACTTGATTAGGCAACAAAAGCATGTGGTTGGGTTAAGGAAGAAAAAACTATTTGGATTTACAGTCTTACGGGAGCAAATACTGGCCTCCCGGGGGTGAAAGTCGGTGGTTGTTGGACCCATCCACCACCCCTCTTGTCCACCCTTCCTTGGACTTCCACTGCCTTAACTTTCAGTGTTGTGCTGCCGCGTTTCCCCCTGACACTGCTGGGCATCGTTAAACAATAACAGTGACTGGCTGTGTATCGTGCCAACATGAAAGGACGTCTTTTTTCGTCAAAGTCACTGACCAAGCGCCAGATTTTGGCGTCTTCGGAGTGATGCACGGTTGCGTCACAAGATAGCCGATAGGTTCCCAGATTGCATTTTGCCTCTTTTGCTCTCCACACATAGAGAGTACAAAGGGAACAAATGGAACTGTGGGTGGACTGTTGAAGACTAACTGAAGAGTGTTTGATTAGAGGCCTTACAACCTGCATGAGTCAGATACTTGACTGGTAAAATTACAATTATCTTACTCATTCACCAAAAACTTTAAATAGAACAAATTCACATTTTTTAACCACGTCATTACTCCTAATGAATATTATAGAGCAGTACACTACATTTCTGTGCAGCGTGTAGGACTTAAAGGATTTAGTGGAGTGTAACAGTGACAATTGCAGACGTGCCCATGTTCATTGTTTAGGAGGTTTCAAGCTGGAGTCAGATTATCTGCAGGTGTACTCTATTCCTCTCCAAAACCACATGATTAAAACTGTTACAAAAACCCCACACATTCAACTAAGCAGTTTCACATTACAAATCAGCCTTTCTCCGACATTTGTTGTCGCACGTGCTAATGTGTGCTCACCTTTCTTCTGCTCCAGATGTTCAGGAGGATTTTACCACAAGCTGAATTATCTGCAGGGATCTCCTATGCTCCAAAACAAATGCACCCAGTGATTTAAACCAGTAAAACCACTTAATAAAGCAGTTTCACCTTAAAGAATCTGTGGTTTTCTGACACTGCTCATCACAAGGGGGCTGCTAACTATGGTGGCCGATGTGAAAACACGAAAAATGCATAAACACAAATGGCCGTGTCTTGAGCCTGGCTGTTTTGACCAGTCGCAGCTGTGGTCGAAACATGCTGACGCAACATGACAGACAGTGGGTGGATGAGGACCCACTCCCTATGTAGAGATGAACAGCTCACTCAAAGGCCTCATTTACACTGCAAGCGATGCGTTCACGTAGCGCTCGTGAACGGTTGCTGTTTACTCGTGTTTTCATTTCATTTTCAAGTTAGAGCATTCACACCGCATCCGTTCTACGCGCTGCTCGAGTCGCACTGCTTTCGCTAGCAAGCTTGAAAATAGAAGAGATACCATTTTTTTTGCGTAAGTCGCGAGCGAATGGTGGCTGTATTCAACAAAAAATCGACATCTACGGTGGCTGAGAGAGGTCACAACACACGCAAAGGGATGTGGCAATAAGGCTAACACTGAGCCGAATGGGCTTTTTGTGCTAAGGCTAGTAATACAAAGCAGACAAAGAATACTTACCCATTTGTAGTGCTAAATATTAATTCTCCAAGCATTGGAATAATCACTGGCGCGCAAACCTGTCCACCCTGGGCTTTGGGTCCAAACTCACTTCTACTTATTTGGGGTTTATTGGAGATTCGCAAACACGGTGCACTACCGCCACAATTGTTCAGGTGTGGTTTGTATTTTGACAGGACAGCAGCGGCTGCTGCGCGACGTGTCTGTTTGGTTTTGGTGTGAATACACGTGTGCTGCCACTACACTTGTGGACCGCTTTGCGAACGCATTGCTTGTGGTGTAAATGAGGCCTAAGGTGATGAAAACACAAGGATTCTATACAGAAAATGTGTCATATTCAATTTCTGCCATATTGTTCCCCTAAATCCTGCACACTGAGCCTTTGAATGCAAATGATACCACTGGCAGACATTGCAAACTAATATATAGTGATATATATCAAATATATGTAGCAGACAGATGCTACTACAATTAGTAGTAAAATGCTTAAACTTTTTCAACCCTAAGTGTGGGTTTGAGCTGAGGTTGATTTGAATGCATCTCCTGACAAAGCGATGGTCGTGCAGTCCCATGTTATCCCTGCCAAGAAGCATCTGTATGCTACCTATCTTTGCAATGGAAACAGAGCAGCTCTATGCAGACACACGAGAAGATTTGAGACACAACATTCATCCACATGACCAATCAAAGTCAAAGTGCAGCCATCCACTTGCATATTTTGAAAAAAGGTGGCATGCTGGCTGGAAGAGGAGATGACCTGTTCCTGTGTTTTTCCTCTAGTTCCCGTGTCAGCTTGGCGTCAGCTCGGAATCAGTCTTGGCGCATCAAGACACCGAAGCCCCATCTTCAAACTGCACGGTCTCTTGCGTGCCAAGGAACAGTGATGGCTTCAGGGAGAGAAGTCAAGTTTGCTGTCACAAACCCATTTTTCAGGAGAGTGCAGGTATCTGGCAGCACGCAACTGTCACGTCAGGACAACCTGAACGTCACATAAAAATGATAATTAGAGATCAAATTTCAAAGTTTGTAGCAGAAAGTTCTTTTGAAACAGGTAGCCAAGAACTTGTGAGAATAGGTACAGCATAAATTTAGCAAAATAACAATTTAAATGTGGCATTATCTGATTTAAACCGACAATAGATACGATTATTGCTGTGATTATTCAGTTTCAGTACCTGGTGCCACAGACATAATTGCTTGTCACATAAAAACAAGATGTATCTTGTTTTTCTCGTTGCTATATTGAGTACAGTATTTAAAGATTATAATGATGCAGACACCTTGGAAACATGCATTCAGGAAATCCCTCAAACTTGATAAATATTGGTCATAAAAAAATCGATGTGCTCCAGTTTAAACCCCCCCAGAGCCCGGCCTGTCCCCAAAGTAGTTGTTGGTGCTGCTGTGTAAAATAGATTTTTTATACTGTTAAATCTCTTTGTACTGAAAGAAGTCCTTGTTACTTGACATCCTCGTCTTTCTTGTACGCAACAACTTTTTTTGCCGCAGCCTTGAAACTGCATTTCAACATCTCTGTCAGGGCTTCACATCTGAGTCCATCCATCATGCACAATATTTACTTTTTTACTGTGAGCTTTGTCATCTGAGACGTTGTGCGGAAAAAAATAAAAATAGTGCACCTGTTGCTGAGGATTAATTCCTTGCTCACACACATTTGTGTTAACAGAACTCCGCAGCTTAACAAAACAAGCAGTTCTCCATGTGTGGGTACAACAGGAGGGGGTCAGACGGCTTGTGCTGACTGCTGCCAGAGCGAGTGCCGTGGTAGACTGCCAACAACTGTGGCCTGCTTCTTCAACAGCCATTCAACCCCAGTTTGCTTGCCCCAACCCACAGCAGCAGGCTCCCAAATGAGATAAGACAACTGAGTTTCTTCAAATTAGAGCTCTGGCATTAACTTCTGTGCTCACTCATGCACTCGCTGTGTGTTGAGTCTGTTTTTAACAGGAGTAGCGAGATTAGACTCCAACAGCAGTGGACAGCAGGGGCTGTAACTGTTGTCTGGTGAAGCTCCGGTAGACAAGTAAATGGTGTGGGGAGTTTGGCTTATTGAACTTTGTCACAGGGTTTATGAGCATGCAGCTAGGCAAGCCACAGGCTGTACAAATCACCTGGAGCACACTCACACAGGAAGCTGGCAAAGAAATGGAAACACTGTGCTTTTCTGGAGCAGCCTCTCAGGCTAAACAGCCGCTACAGTCACCTCCATGACTTCAAACCTTGTCTACCCAATCACGTACATCTGTTTTCCGGGTCATAGCATTTGCAGACATCTACTAAAGAAAAAAAAGAGAGGGAGCGAGAGAAACAAAAAAATAACAGTCCTCACCTCCTGGCCCCAGAGTTCAGTCCTTTCCCCGATGGTGTTTTTCAACCTCCCAATTCACAGCTCGGTTTATAAAACCTTCCAGCACAGTTCAGGCAAGTTTCTGTTCATGTTCAGTTGCACACAATTCACTTAATGTTGCCTCGGTAACACAACGATCAGATACAATCCCCCTGTGACACGGTTTGAACTGTTGTACACAATTTCCAAACACACTCGCTAACTATTCCAAAAATGCTTTTTAGAAATAAGCCTTTGACTTTTCTATATACAATGATCATAGCTGTAAGTGTGTTGGATGTCATTATCTGACAATAGAAATGCCGTCACGAGATGGAACCTCACAATATAGACATGATAATCCTGTCACGCCCCCACCCTCCTCAGAGGAAGATCATATGATCTTTACGTGTTGTGCAGCAGAGCGTGCATCATTTTTTTTCTCCAGTGATGTGGAAGTGAAATGATCATCTAGCAGCCATGACATCCGGTGGTATTAATGCCTTAATCTGCCTTTGGAGGGTTTGGAGTAGCTCGAGTTGTGTCTCCGATGCCCAGACTTTTACGATCAGAAGACACTGGAGTTGTTTTATAAATATATGTATATATAAACAACCCCCCTGCTGAGCTTATCTTTTGAATTTACACTCTTATACTGATCAATTCCTCAGCTGCCTCACATGTTGCTGTCTGGATGTCAATAAAAGCTTTGTTTCATGCAGAGGGAGACCCCCCGCCCCCCTCTGTATACCAGCCTGTGATCGATAAATCTCATAAGTCTTTTCCTCCAACTGAGCGAGCTTCTGCTTCTTCCCCGCAGAGAATCACTGAGCGTCAGACAGACCAGACACACTCCTCCTAAAGGTGTCTCCCGTCGCATACAAATCCTGAGCCTGTCCTGCCGACTCTGCTCCGCCGGGCTCTGCCACATACGCATTCCTCCCCCAGAGACTAGAGACAACCAGACAAGTAGATAACGTTTTAGTGAGTCCCGGCCAAGAAAAAGATTACTATGGGGAGCTACACATGTGTCTGTGCGCTTACATGCTTATGAGCGTGTTGCTGTGTTTTGAGGCTATACTTAATGCATGCGCTCACATGCAAACATACAATGTTCAATTTTTTATAGACATGTTCGACAAATTGCATTAGTGTAGAAGGAGCTACCGTCGTATTTGCCTAATGAAGGAATTAAGATTAAAATGAAGTTTAGGGCCAAAAGCTACAACATGCGAGAGAAATAAACAGCTTGTCTCATCGAATTTGCAAATCTTGTAAAGTGTTTTGAAATCCCTTTGATTTAGGACCTCTCTGCTCTGCAATGTAAATCAGCTGGTGAATAAATGACTTCATGGCTTCATTAATATGTATGCGCATGTCAAGCTCGCCTGCAGTCTGATGTCAACAAGATTTGGAACAAACTGGACTCTTATTTCAGATAGATGGACTGAGGAGGGCTGAGACGGGGGTGTTGTTGCAACACATGTTTAAATTCCCGCAACAACATTATTACCAGAGATTAGATGCAACGTGAGAATATCATCAAGCTGAGTAGGTAATAGCCACACACACACACACACACACACACACGAAGTCTGTTTTTAGAAGTGAAATGCACGTTGGTTCTGGACTCAGGCCCAGGCATGGGAATATATCCCAACCGACGTCACACATGACTACACCACTAATAGGAGCAGGAAGGTTGTGGTGTAAATGAGGAGTTGAAATAGATGACAAAAGGGTGGGAGGGAAGGTACTAACATCAGGTGGGCAGGAAGCCCACTGATCCTCCCTGAGGTCCGGCAGCCAGGTCAGACAAACCAATGCGTGGTAAGCCTGCAGATGCTCAAAGCGGCAACGCTGCGTTAAAGTCAAAGCTGCGTCTGGTTCAAAGCCAGTGATAGAGAGGCCTAATTACTCTTTCATTATAAGTCATGCTACAGAGTATTCATGTGCAATTAGTGAGTGATTCGTCCAATGTGTTTGTCAACGTATGAGGCCCATATTGCAGGCATGCATGTGAGCAGAGCAGCTCCAGAGACTGAACTTTGATGTGTTTCCTTGATTGTATCCTCTGGCAGATAACACTGCTGTGTGATTTGGGGCGCAGGGGTTAGAGTGTCTGAGTCAGCTCTAGCTTTGCTCTGGGAACAGCCAGTCTCCCACTCGTTTGAAATCACAGTAACGTACAGTTCATCTCAAGAATCAAACCTCCACAGGCATCTCCCAGCACAGTGATGGCTGAGACCTTATCTGCAGCACTGAGATGCAAAGGTTGGCGGGTGCATTTCATTGCATCAAAGACTTCATCAATGCGATCAATTTTTTACTCTGTAGCAATTTAAAAAAGTAAAAAACAAAAAATTTCTTTGTCTTTCATTTGCTGACTGGGTGTATTCTGTCATTAAAGATGCTTCAGTGTGTTCATATTATGCACATATATTATTTCATTGCACACATTTTGCTCTGACATTTTCAGAGGTCACTGACAAAGATGTGCTGCAGTTTGGCAAGAACAAACAAAAGTCTGTGAAGGCGGGTGGGAAGTTTGTACAACTGAAAAACATGTTATTAAATTCTAACAAATGATGTTTATTTCAAAGCAATATTAAGACCAGTAAATTAATAACATTAAGCTGATTTGAGGACTCGAAGAATTTGTGTAATTGCAAGTTTTATGTTGTTGGGCTGAGCAGGTCAAATGAGGGGGTTAGGTAAATAACTGCTAACTACTGATGGCTGAGCACGGCCCCCTGACTGCTGTAAATAACATGAAATTTAGTAAGCAAAACCGTGTTTTCTCTTACTGAATAATATCTGATTATTGTTCCTCCGGGGTGTTTTGTTTTGCTTTTCCTTGGTATTATATTTCACAGTGTTGCTGGACTGTGTGAAATAACACCCTGCTGCCCTGTTAGAAATCTTTGATGGACAGTGTTCTTACTGTTTCTTTTTTTTCTCTTCCAAATAAAACAAAACAAACTTAGTAACGGTGATGAATCAGTCCGTGTAGATGAAGTGGACCTATTGTATGACTGTTGCACCTATGTAATCTGTTAACTTGTTTAATGTGGGCAGCTAGAGAGGCTATAAACACAAACACTGACATGTTGTCAGGTAATAAACATGATGTGGCGGATGTGTTGGCAGTAGGGCTCAGTATTGTGTATAAAAATGTCAATACCAGCACCCTTTAAGTTACAAAGATAGCAACAGAGTTCTTGATTCGATATCCATAATGTGAATGAAGTGGCATATTGTATAGCAGTACTTTTCTATATATTAGTGTCATCTCGGCACACTGAACACTCGACTTCACCACAGACTGTCTGGGTCTTAGCTGCTGCTGTGGGAATGTGAGCTCCACTCTGTCAGCGTAAGAAAGTCCGCCTGCATATACACAGTGACAGGGCTAACTGTTTTAGCATCACACGGCTAATTTCTCTTAACAGAGTCAAGCTGTTTCCTTGTCAGTGTGAGTTCACTGGGACTGTTTAACGACTCGGTGTTGGATGTTAGCCGCTGCTGCTGTGTTAGCTCCTGCTAACTGACCATTCACTGTGTTACCTCTCTCAGTGACAGCTTACCGGCTCCGAACCATAGTTGGGAACACTCTGGCTTATTAACATTAGGTTCAGCTTGGCTCGTTATTAGCTGCTAACTAGCCGTCCAAACCACTTTGCAGATGGCAGGATGGCGAAACATTTTGGTGCCGTTCACCAACAATGCTCTATTGCAGTCTTCACCACAAAACAATAAACATGGCTTTCTCATGGGGTTTAACAGTAGCCCTGAGCTTATCTAGACACTCAGTTCTGCTGACAATCATCTCTCTTTGCCACCGGCCATCTTCACCATGACATGCCAAGAGAGCTGCCCCTCACAGGCCACCACCCTTAAGCCTAGTTCACATTACATGATTTTCACCCTGATTTTGCGTCGCGGAGACTATCGTAATCTTTTGAGTCTTCATACCTGGCGACGTGTTTCTGTCAGCGGGAGTCTCGCCAACTGCGTTACACACCACAAGATTTCTCCACCGAGCCCTCGCCGACAGAGCCCCAGATAATGCAGTGACGTCACCAAACTTGGAGACGACACATCGTAAAGGCATGGATATTCTTTATTATCCTGGGTCCAAACACAACGCGTTCCCTGTGATGCTGTGGACGCCACCATTGTTGTTGTTGTTGCTTGCTGGCCAGCTTGTCTTCCTCACATTTCTTCCGTCCTCCTGCGTGCTGACGTGGAACATATCCCACCTCTCATTGGCTGATGCTCTTTGTGAGTCGTGTCAGCCTTCTCCAGTTTTCTAGCATGCCAGATATCCAGTCCCAGTCACAGACGAGGGGGCGACTTGCTCGTAGGCTTGTTCACACATGAGGACTCGTCGTGGCAGACTATCTGCCGACTCACCTCCGACCCAAGGTGGCTCTCAAGATCCTCTGCGACATCAAAATCGCGGTGAAAATCGTGTAATGTGAGCTAGGCTTTAAAGGGTAAAAAGATGAGCAGGTAACAACTGGGAGGGGAGTGTCTCCGGAGATGGCAGCAACAGAAAGTTTGCTGATCCAGCGGGGAGTCTGGAGGGTGCAAGATCAGATCCCCTCACAAAAAGGATCAAATGCAGTTATTGTTTTGAGAGGTATTGATTCTACTTGATTCTGGCTTATTTTGGTCAATAACTTAAAGTTGCTGAGTACCAATAATCAGTCTAAGTCAAATTTCAGGTGAGCTGATAAAAGCATGTCCAGGAGTTACTCTTGTCTTAACTCTAGCTTTGTCTCCACCAGCCCCTGAGAAAGAAATCTGTCTTTTGAGCTGCTCCACTTTCAAAAGTAAGTCACTAACTTTGGTGGCCTTCCAGTGCTGAGCAGGTAGTGTGCAGCTGGTTTGTGAGTTTTTTCATTAAAATGAGCTGCCAGCTGCTGAAAATACACTGTCTGCCAAAGAAGAACTACAGCGTCCGTCGTTTCAGCAAGTGTCCCAAAACAACATGTTCCAAGTGACAAAGCCCTGAAACCATGTGTTAATTATTGTTACTTGATACTATGACCATCATGAATTTTATTAACAGTGATTTGAAAGGTGCAAACAACTTATGTCGTCCTGCCAATAGGGGGCGTCAGATCAGAAAACGTGTCTGTGTTATGTTTTCGAAGACATGGAAAGAACAGTGGATTTTTTCTGTGAGTTTTCAGGACTTGTTGGCTGAAGATGTGGTTTTTGAGAGCTCCGTACAGCTGAAGGAAACTGCAGAGGTTGGTTATAATTCTCTACGGGTTTGTCACAGGGAATCTTCCATCTACATTATACATAACTTTCATTCATTGTTAATATACATTTTTTGTTACAGCAGCTTAAAATTGGATACAACAAGGAGATACTTTACCAACCTTAACCTAAGAAATGTACTCAGATTACAGCCGTGGTTGCTGAGGAACAGCTACTTTTCTATTATTTTTTGTTACATTTAAAACAACTATCCAATTATTGTCCTTTAATCCAATTACAAGTCTTGTCTTAACAGGAACACAATGTATTCTCCGAATAAATTAAAATCAGTCATAATTTAGACTTGGTCGGAGTGTAAGCACACATTGGTTTCATTGTTTTCATCAAACTTGCTTTCTGGTTTCGCCTGCTGCCAGTGTTCTTGTTTCAAATTACTTTTTAAGCCAGCCATTCTGTCATCTAGCTTTACTGCAGTGTTGTCAACCCCCCATTTAAATATTATTTAGAACTGACGGCCGGAGCAGGGAAAATTAAGCTCTTTGTGAAATAAAATCCACATACAGTACGTTGGCTGCGATGAATAAAGGCATAGTGACTGCCAGTTGCTTTATTCCTCATAAATGGAACTCCAATTAAAGCAGGAAGCTTTGTCTTGCAAGAGAGAAGAAACCAGGCTCATTTACAGTACCGCTTCTAGTCTCTTGAAAAGTCATGACAGATAAGGAACATAGTATTACTGTAGAACACCCAGCCAGTGATTGGGCAGAGACTCTGGGGGCAGCAAAAACAATTCCTGACATAGCGTTGATGAATATTTTCAATGCACAAAAGCAATTTACAGAGGACTGAAATAACATAATGCTCTTAGCTTACAATGCGTTTCTTTGCTAAGTCCCTAAAGGCTCTATTTTCTTAGTCATATGGGGATTGTAATGTACTGTGTTCACATTGATGAAGGGAATAATTTGTGGGTTTTGGATGCTTTGGAGGACTGGATTTATTTCTTTGCACCCTTCAAGCTTGCCTATGGGCAAATACCACTGTGTGTTTGATATTAAAATCACTCAAGAGGGATCTGTCTCAGTGTGGTTTTAATTGACACTACAAGTGGACGAGAAAATGTACAGGAGTCGGACTCTAATAAAATCCCATGTGAAGAAAAGCATTCCAGTGGAGGAAATGAGAGTTGGTATAACACCATGTATTCTCATTAGTGTGCACTCCGTGTTTGATGTGTGTACTGTACTTACCGTCTCCAGGTGCTGTCACACCAGAGGAGCCGAGCCAGACCAAGTGAGCAGAGTTGAATGGCCTTTCTCCCGCCGTTAACACTGCCTGTCTGCCGACATTACCGTGCATATGGTCAGTGTGTTCCCAGGCGGCCCGGGCTGCGCGCAAACATGCAGCACTTAAAGCTGCCATCTTCGCCTACACAGGCGAGCTCGGAAGAAGCACCCGCATGCAGACTGCCTCCTTTTCGTCCGTCTGCCCTACATCCCATGATTCCAGATGACAGCAGCAGACGTGTCACAGCTGGCTCTGAGACCAAACTTGAACAAAGGCAGGTTATGCCAAGTAGGTCACATGTCTTCTTGAAGGCTTCAATCCCCCTTTCCCCCCCACGGGGATCTTCAGAATTCTGTCTGTCTCTGTTAAATTTCTGGTGTCATTTAGGGTTATGGCCCATTTACTGCTCGATAACAAACACTGTATAAGATGTTTTTACATATCCCACATCAGCCTTTTTGCATTTCTAATGAAATTTGGAGGCTTGAAAAATGTCATCACAGTGCTAAGATTCAAGTCGGTCTATCACAAACCTATTCTCTCCTTTTTTTTTTCTTTTTTTTTGGTAAGTTAGTTATTCACTGAGTACATTTACTAGGACATGAATAACCCATTTATGAGGCTTATCCGGTAATGGTATATTCAGGATATGGTCTTCACACGAGCACAGAGAAATTGGGTTATTCATATTCCCCGTTTATAAAACACTAGTAACCTGGTAACACCTGACAACTTAACTGCTAATTTCTTCACTGCTCCGATTTCCAACAGCCGTCTGCTCTGAGCCCATACACCATTTCTCTCTTTCTCAATTTTTTTTTCAAATCAATAAGCTTCAATGGCGTGACATTTCATATTTTATTTTATTGATAGGCACCTTTCAAAGCACTAAAGGACACCATACAAGACACAGTTTTAAAAAAAAACATGCAGCAATGTATCCATAGATCGTAAAATCAAATAATTCTGTAATATACCAAAAAAAATAAAATATGACAAAAAAATGACTACACAAAAATCTAAATTATAAATATTACGATAAAATCATCATCATCAGTAAATCAGACTGAATATGCCAGCTTGAAAAGATGTGTTTTCAGACGGGATTTGAAAGTGGAAAGGGAGTCAATAATGCGGATGTCATGGGGGAGAGAGTTTCAGAGGAGGAGGGCAGAACGGCTGAAGGCTCTATAACCCATGGTAGTCAAGCGGGCACATGGTGATGTGAGTTGGATTGCAGAAGAGGATCTGAGAGTACATGAGGGAGTACAGACAGGAAGGAAAGAGCTTGATTATGAAGAGCCTTAAAGGTGAGAAGCAGAATCTGAACCCTGAGTATGTGATGCCAAAGCACAATTACGATTTAAGACAGTGAAAATTCAAAAGCAGTTAACAGCAATATTTTATTACAAATGCATAGACATAGAATTGAAAGGTCATGCACTGACACATCTTGCTGCATCTGTGGTGCTGACACTATTTTCTCCATGCAGAGTCAGAGAGTGAATCAAAATCTTGGAGTTTACATTTAATTTTTGTAAAGAACTTTAGTGTAGCACATATGAAACACACACACACACACACACACACACACACACTTTGCAGCTACTCACCTAACATTATTCTTGATAGCAGCTATGCTACTCTTATAGAACTGTCCTTCCCTTGTCACTACCACCACAGAAGGCAGAAGAGCATTGGATGAAGACATGCAGCATCCTCTGTTACCAAAAGACAAAACTGAGTTTCGTCATTGCAGAAGCTAGACGCTGTCACTGACGCCTTTTTTTCTTCTCTTGTATTACTGCTACGTCACTAGGCTGAAGCCACGCCCACAATAAACAGCAGCTCTCAATAAACAGGATAAAGTGTATACATGAAATAGCATCCCAGTTTTTTTTCAGGGTACTTGAGGTAGCATATTTGGGTTTCTTATGAACAGGATAAGGGCTTATCTGGGTTTCTGGAAACCAAAACTAACAATGAGAGGATACTATAATAATCATTATTCTTTAAAAAAAAAAGTGAAGATAATAAAAATAATACTAATTCCTAAAACAAATACAAATACACAAACAAAAAGCCTGTGTTTTTAGTTTGCTTTTAAAAGAGAACACTGTTGTAGCAGATCATAGTTCACGTTGAAGAGAATTCCAGAGAGTAGGACCATAATGACTAAAAGCACCATGAGCTGATTGAGAGTTGATTTTAGGCACAATGAGTCGACCTTGATGATCTAAGGGATCTCTCTGTGTACTCTGTGAGCATGTCAGCAACATAGGATGGAGCTAAACCACTGAAACATTTAAAAACAATGAGAGGTATTTCAAAATCAATTCTTTTGATTCAATTCAGACCTTTTACTTTTTGTTCAAACTCTGGCTGCTGCATTCTGAATAAGCTGGAGTTTATTTAACGTCTGCTTTGTCAGTCCAGCAAAAAGTGCATTACAGTAATCCAGCCTACTGGAAATAAAAGCATCAACCAGCTTTTTTCAAAGTCAGACAAAGACTGATATATCTCTGAGGCGATAAAAGGCAGTCTTAGAAATATTAGAGATGTGCTTCTGGAAGTTAAGATCATGTCCATGTAAAGGACGGTGTCATATGCATATACAGCTGCCCAGCCCACATGGGTTTATAAAACACCAAAAAACACTGTTGCAGTAATGTTTTGTTACACAAAAACACAACTTCTTACTCCTTCTTATAACATTAATGCAAACAAAAAACTCTGTCACATGTCCCAGTCTGTCACAGAAAACCCTTCCTAGAACACCACTCATCAGGATATTTTACTAAGACATGAAGTATATTGGTCGTATATTATCATATGAGCATTGGAAAATAAAAATCTCACCTCAAACAGGTCACACAACAAACAAAGCCTTCTCCTCTTCAGGGAAACTATTAAATCTACCTGTTTCTATAGCTACTGGCTATGTACCTGCATGTGGCTGTGCACAGAGGTCTTTGACTTTTAATTAGCTTCTACTTTACAACACTATAATTACTTTTTCATGGGACAATATTTGTCTCTTCTGGAGTCAAGTCATGTCACATTTATGTCAGATCTGGTCTGAAATGAAATATAAAGAAGAAGAACAACTAAAAAACCCTGTTTTTAAATAACAGCTGTCACACTGAGGGACCTCTAGAGACTCTTTCCATGGCTTGGCATCAAATATGCATATGCAATATTCAATTTGAAAATGGAGCAACTGAGAGGAGAAACATCAGGAGGTATTTCACACTTTTGTTCAAATGTGTAACATACTCTTTGCATGAATGACCAGCCTGCCATTAAACCTGCGATGGAGGCTGTCTCAACTGCCATGCGAGGTGCGAGCTCTGGGAGTTAGAGTTGTTGGATTGCAAGCCAGTGTCAGATAACAAGTGTCAAGAGGAAATGACAAGAGGGGCTTCAGATATGGACATGTGGCCTTATCCTAACTGGAATCTATGCTGAACCAACCATCCCTCACCTCGACGCTGATATGGACACAGGTTTTCTACAAGGTGGGACAGGAGGGAGAGCGCTGTTGGAGGGCTTTTGTGTCATCCGGTTAGAGACAGGAGGAAAGAAGAGGCTTTTTTCTGGAAGGCTTTGCCAAATGCAACTCGCCAGTGAAAAGAAAGGTCTTTCGAGGGATCTTCTGAAGTGGGGTTGTATGAGGTCCTTATCCATAGTAAGTGTATTACATACAGTAGATGTTGGGCAGCACGCCCCCAGTTCGGAGAAGCAGACAGGACTACTGCCCCGCAAGCTAAGCAGTGTATTGCTGTGGATGGTGGCAGTAGCAAAGGGTACTTTAGCCACCTTTTATATCAGTTTAAGTGTACACTATATTGAGAATATTTCCACTGCTTACCCTGACACAGACGTCTTGTACCAATGGGGAAGCAGTTACCACTCATGTTCATCTATGCTCTTGTCAAAGCCAACAGACTCAGCTCGCTGAACACAAGAGTTGCTGGTTCAGCGCTGCCTTGATCAGTTATTTTCTCAATGGAGTCTGGATTTGAAGGGTGCAATGTAATGCCTTTATCTTCCTGTTGGAAATCACTGTCTGACAGCAAGATAAAGCGGTGAATATATTCTCAATATAGCGTACACTCAAACTGATCCATACAGCCATACTTTCATCCGCTTATACGGGGCCGGGTCACGGGGGCAGCAGGCCGAGCAAAGCACCTCAGACGTCCCTCTGCCTAGCAGGGCTTTCCAGCTCCTCCTGGGGGACCCCAAGGCGTCCCCAGGCCAGATGAGATATGTAATCCCTCCATCGTGTTCAGGGTCTGCCCCGGGGCCTCCTACCACCAGATGCCCAAACCACCTTCAGTGACCCCTTTTGACGCAGCTCTACTCTAAGCTCTCTCCAGATCTCCTAGCCCAGGCCACGGACACTGATATTGTTTTTTTGTTGGTGGGACCTTTTCTAGGTGTCTAGAATATGTTTTGCTGCTGCCCCTGTGCACAACAGTATATTTCTTAGCTTCTGTGTCATTACTCCTGCCTGCTTCTCCAAACTGGGGATGTATCGACCAGCATCCACTGTAGGAAAGTAACTCATACACTTGAAAAGATCCAAACTATCCCTCTAAGTGCACTTTATCAAAGAATATTTTATCTTGCAAGGTCACCTTATAGAGCTTTCTGTAAAGCATTGAAAACGCCCTTCTGACCTCGAGTCCCTCTACAATATTTCAGTCATGACCTTCTGCCCATCAATAGCAACCAGTTTTGTCAGGTTCTCCTTCAGAAACAGATTACCATCTAATAATGAGTGGCTCATTTCTTTATACCCTTTGTATAGTCTGTACAAGAGCCCCCACCACCACACTGACAGCAATCATGGGTGCACATAAAGAGACATGGAGCTACCAGTAAAACAGCAAACTTTCCACATATTTCTGTATCTTCTTGACCCACCCACGACATCCTTTTTCCAATCAGCATGTTTTCCATCACAGTGTTTGTCAGGTCACTCTGTTCCAAGACCTCTCCGCAGAGTGAGACCATTCAAGGTTGCTCAATTTCTGATAATCATGTTTTGACTCATACTTGACCTTAATAAGGGTCAAGTATTTCTGAGCCTTTTCGCCACCACACCACTCCTTACGTAGACTTCATTGCTCTTTATACTTCATTACCGGACTTCCTCCTTTGCACTCGTCATAGTTACTACAGACACTACTACCACCTATGCTAAATGCTAATATGGGCTGTAATAAGGTACTTGAACACAACACGTTCTCATCCCAAGTCGTCACATTTTGCTGCTTTGTCAGTGGCCTTTCACATCTACATATTATATTGGAATGAGAAAGGGCCGGAACAGACAACTTCTGGTGTCATTTTTTGGGGAGGACTATCTCCACTGTTCAGGGGGTTATTGGTATCCCCAGAGCTCAAACTATTAGTCAATTAATTGATAAGTGGATTAACAGAAAGATAATCTGCAACTAATTTCAATTATCAAGTCGGCGTTTAAGTTAATTTCCAAGCACAGATACCAACATGAGTGGTTCCAGCTGCTCAGTTGTGAACATCTGGTATTTTCTTTGGCTTTTGTGATAACAACTAATCAAAGAACTGAACTGACGATTAAAATAATTGCTAATTAAAGCCCTGTAATGTCATATTCTAATGATATTTAGCTCGTATGTGTCAGTTTCCATCATATATTTCCTCATTTTTCTTATCCGTCACTGACGTTCTGCCACTCTGCTGATTCTCCACAACTTTCTCCTCACATACTGCAGAGAAAAACAAGCACCCCGTCGCTCTCACCATCCTGGGGAAAAAACAACCATTGCTGCCCTGCTGCCCTCACCCTCCTAAAAACACTGCACATATTGTGTTGCATGATAGTCTGAACTGGGCTCTAGCCAAGCCCCCAGGAACAGCTCTAGGCTGTGTGGCAATTTTGGCATAATAGACAGAGGCAGAGCTGCAGGTTGCATGACATAGTCTGGCCCACAGAGACCTCGCCATTATATTTATTACAAACAAAACGTGCTGTAAAATTCAAACAATATCCTGACCATCACACACATTAAAAACGTATTATTTTTTTGATAGTCCCTTTGTTGAAAACATCTAGGAAAGAGAAGTTTGAAATGTTCAGTTAAAAACTTGGATCTCACACCTCTGTCTTGCGTTCTGGGATTACATTCTGCACTTAATCTTAAACCCCATATGCTAAAATATGCAAGGTAATTACAAAGTATAATAAAAGTAAATAGTTGGCCAGGTGGAGCCTTGTGTGGATCAGGATTGTGGAAGCCTTAAAAGCTCTCTCAACCACCTTGAAATGCTGTTTTGAATTCTTTTACCACAGTTGTGGTTTTAGCATCACATGCTTAACCACATGGTTACAGATCATCCAGAAAAAGAAGTATACATTATTCAATATAAAACAGAATATTTTATGAGAGCCAACATCCACAAAATTAGGTCTGTGAATGCCACATTACTGTTTAAAATTTCCACCTGCCCACTCCCTTTCTGTCTGGTCATCCTGCCATGTTGCAGCGTGGCGGTGGCATGTGCTTTTGAGAACACTTCACAACTGACTTTATCTGTGTTTGCTCAGGCCCTATGGACGACAGGCACATGGACAAATGCCTCTCTCGCTGTCACACACTCGCACACACTTATCTTATTGTGACAGTGGAGTCTTTGTGTGACTTGCTGAAATAGTATATGAAAAATGTCAGCGTTGCAGACAAGGATATAAGAAGCCGGGAGATGAATCCCTGGAATTAAGGCTTTCAATCCGTGGCACATACCGCGTGTCTGCTTTGGTTGTACACAGAGCTGTTAAACTAGTTCATGTGAGTGACTTAAAAAACCTTATTGTTGTTATGTGTGGAGAAAAGAGTGCAGAAAATTATTTAAAAAGTTTGATGGAGGCTTAGGTGAGACAGCTCTGTCCCTGACTGAGAGTTGATTGACTGTGCATACAGCATTCAGTCGTTAAACACAAAAAAACACAGGGTCATCGGCACCTTATTCTCACATCTTCAGTGTGTGTGGCAGAGGAATGGCGTTGGAGAGCTGTGGAGATAATTGCTATGTGAAAGGTTAGGCATTTTTATTGACATGTCAGTGTTTTGTGTTAAGCCCTCTCCGGATGCTATTAGTGTTACTTGGAAAGGTCATTTATTTGATTCCGCCCATGTACATCAGTAATTTCAGTCAGTCATTTGGATAGGAAAATAATTCACTGGGGAGCAGTAATAAAAGAGACAGACTGTTGAAGATGATTCACACTGTATAGAAAAACTCACTTGCTTTTACATGAGCTTTTATGCACTGAAAACATTCATCAAGTCTTTGTCAGGGAACTCTTCAGAAGGCTCCATTTCATAGTAAAGAGTGATGCTGCGGGTGGTTATATGGCCCTTGTGATAGTGATGCCAAGTGAGCTTGTCACTTACAGCGAGAGACATACCAGACATCAATCTCAGAAACATGAGACTAAAAATGTTTGCATCCACAAAGCTGACAACATGCATGTGCTACTATCCTCACTGCATTTATTAAACGCTGAAGTCATGGAGTTTACACAGTGTGTCAGTAATCTCAGTAATCATGTATGTACACAATCCTTAAGCAGGCTGCTGAGCCTGACATGCATCTCCCCAGAAATGTAACTACAAGTCACTGCGACGTAGACCTCCTGTTTGTTTTTGGTTTTTGTAAGTTAAAGACCATTTTCCTCAGTGGAAACAATTCTTTAATTTACTTTTATTTCACGCACAAGAAACAATAAATTGTGAAGACAACAAAGACTCCCGAAAAAAGGCATATTAAGTCCTGTGTGTGATTTATCCGGGCTTTATACAAGTAGAAGAAAAGCCTGCTAGCCACTAGGCTAATTTGTGCAATGTATGATGTCATAGACTTATGCTAATAAGGTTAGCATGTGGTATATGTGTGCAAATGTCTCTAGTTTAAGACTCTTGTTTTATTGGTGAACCTTGTGAGATATCATGGAGCCAAATTTTGTATCGTTACCTTTGTTTAATGTTGCTGTTGTCCCTGGTTTTATAATGGGGAGGTGCACATCATTCTACGTAGCCTGACACTCACCTCCACAGAAATGTAACACGACCTCCTGTTTTCTGTCTTTTTTGTAAGCTGAAACAATTTCCTTTAGTGAAAACAATGGTTTTATTTACTTTTATTTCACACATGAGAAACAATAAATTGTAAAGACAAAAAAGCCCCTCTTAAAAAGCATATTAAGTCCTGCATGTGATTTATCGTGGAGAAAAGTCTGCTAGCCACTAGGCTAATTTATGTAATGTATACTGTCACAGACTTATGCTAATAAGGTTAGCATGCTGTATATGTGGGGAAATTTGTCTAGTTTAAGACCATTGTTTTATTAGTGAACCTTGTGAGATATCATGGAGCCAAATTTTGTATTGTTACATTTGTTAAATGTTGCTTTTGTCCCTGGCTTCATAGTGGGGAGGTGCACATTATTCTACGTAGCCTGACACTCACCTCCACAGAAATGTAACTACATGACCTCCTGTATTCTTATTTTTTGTTAGTTTTTTTTGTAAGCTGAAACCACCAAGCATGCAATGTACCGATCTTTTTTCCTGTGCCTATTTTGTGCTTTATTATGCAATTGACAGAACTTGGATATAAGCACTATAGCACTTTAACCCTTATTGTCCAAATATCCTCCACTACCATCCATCGTAATCACAACAAGACCAATGTACTGGACTTTGCATTGCTGCAGTCTCACACTCCATCTTTACACCCCAAACAGGCCCTTCTCCCCCATCTGACTATTACTTGACTGCACTTAAAAACTGGACATAAGCTTACACATGCATAATGTGTAATATGACTTCTATGCCTCACTGAGCAATTTATACTATGAAATTGTGATTGTTATGTTTTTATTTATTGTAATTGCTTCATCTATATTATGGTTAATGTATTTACTTTTTAGGAACTTTTGCCTGCACCATCTGGAGGGGGGGACTAGCAATGAAATCAGGAAATAAAGTTGAAATTGAAATTTCCCTTAGTGTTAACGATGCTTTAATTTACTTTTATTTCATGTATAAGAAACAATAAATTGTGAAGACAAAAAGCCCCCAGATAAAAAGCATTTTAAGTCCTGTGTGTGATTTATGCTGGCTTAATACAAGTAGAGGACAGTCTGCTAGCCACTAGTCTAATTTATGTAATGTATACTGTCGTAGACGTACGCTAATAATGTTAGAATGTCGTACATGTGTGTAAAATGTGTCTAGTTTAAGACAGCTGTTCGGTGGACCTTGTGACAAATTTTGTAACGTTACCTTTGTTAAATGCTGTTGTTGTTCTTTGCTTCATATGAGTAAAGAAAAACTCCATTAGCTGCTAGGCTAATTTATGCAAAGTAAAATGTCATAGGCTCAGGCTAATATTGTTAGCATGTTGTATTTGTGGGGAAAACATGTCTAGCAAAAGACAACAGTTTTGCGTGTGACGCTTGCGAGTTACAGTGAAGCCGATTTGTGTACTTGTGTTTGATATTGTCACTATCAAGCCATGTTTTATGTGTGTTATAGGTGTGTTTTCAATCAATCAAACTTCACAGCACTTAGCTACAACGGTGTTGGCCATTTGTATAAGCTATGACTTTACGTAGCCTTAATGCTGCATGCACCATCAGCCCTGAATGCATGTCAACACACCTTTTTCACTTGGTTTGAATCTAAATGCCGATCATTACCACAGGCAAGAAAAAAAATCACGACACACAAGGTGGCATTATACTCTGAGATGCTGTCCATAGAGAGCTTTATTCTTGCGCAGGAAATAACTGTCTAGCTTCAGTCTGATACTTATGACTGGGAGTGCCTTTTAAACTACTCGTGGGGGTTACTGTGGCATTATTAGACACTGCTCTTTTTCTCCCATCAACATGTTTCCAGGTCAAGTGGATCCATTCCCCACGGGGAGCACTCCAAGCCAAGGTGGAATTTAAGCCCCCTATAATCTGCCATGTTATTGAATTAAAGGCTTATGCCTGCTCTTCACAAGTATGTCAATTATTCTCATTTCAATGGTGCACTCACTCATTTCTTTTTCAATTAAAAAGGTAGATCCAGTCCTTAAACAGAGGGGAATGCATGCGTTGAGTGATGCGTGGGAGGTAGAAAGCATCTAAAGGCAAATGTATCTTTCCGTTTCTTTCACCAGATCTATAGTGTATTAAAACAATCAGCATGTTTGTGTGGCACTGTAGCAGCTGCCTCGAGTGTGATGGTGACATAACTTTTCTCACTGACGTTAACAAGACACCGCATTTCTTCCATTATTTTGTTGCTTATAATAGACTATTAGAAACATGAAAGACGGTCAGAGAATTAAAAGAGAGAAGAATGCCTGTTCTCTTTAATGAGGCCTGATAACACAATTATCTGTTCAGTTTTTTTGAAGATGCATTACAAAGTTGACATGGCCCCTGCTTTTGTGTCTTTTGTAGTCCACATTTAATAAAAGAGGCTATTTATACATTTAAAAAAAAAATTGAAGTGAAATTGACTGTATCGACACAGCAGTGCGTGTCAGTGGGTGTGCAAAGGACACAGAGAGAGACTTTCCACACCTAGCAGGATCAATTTATGTAGGAATTATGCTTTGGTATACTTCATGTATGATTGTGTTGCTTAAGTGAAAGGCAAAAATGGTTTTGGAATATGTTGCACAAAAGGAAATTAGATATTTTATTTCATTTAGTGTTCCCTAATAGATCAAGTTGAGGGTAACAATAGGACTGAGAGGAACAAAGGGATTCCTCTTTATAGTAAGTTGCATAGATTCATTCCCCCTCAGGCTCAGAGCTCTCTGTAAAATATACTTTTTTTTTTACACTTATACATTTTGACACATGCATTTTAGGTCAAGCCTCTTTTGTACTGGCATTTGACATTTGTGTCATGCAGCTAATGTCGAGTTTACGCTACAAGATTTTGGCCCTGATTTTCCACTTGCTGCCAATTTTTAGAGATCTCCAACAAAGCGTCAGATCAGAGGAAAATCAGTGCTCACTTTTGTGAGCGACGATCGGTATGTGGGAATTTTCAAAGGCACTATCTAAGAGATAGATCACACATGCTTGAGATTTATCTAGCAGGTTAAATATCTCGACCTGTCTGCGAGTCCAAATCCTGTAGTGTGAAATTTTTTTGGACCAGCAACAACAGCAGTGAAGACCTAAAGTCTAGACTGCAATATATGGGGCAGTCATGACATCTGCAACAGAACATAGCAAGCACTGTAGACAATCCTTGCTGCTCGCATCTATCCAACCATTCTCTCATCCATATTCTTTTTTGTTGTCCGTGGCTTTTTGCTGTAAATCAGCGCACAAACAACTTGGATTGCAAGACAGAGAGACCTCTCACCTGTTTTGTTGACCTAACATATTTTGGAGATCAGACAGACTTGTTGGGGATTTCCTTCTCCTCCAGTGCAATGCCTTGTAATGTGTGACCCCTTGCCCATGGGTGGTCTATGAGACAATAGTACATACTGAGCAGTACGGTGTGGTACAGTTCAGTTCGGTACGCTGTTTTTCCGTTTCCATTGTAAAAAAGTTGTGGATGGTACCAATGGAACCATTCTGTACCGTCACGTGATCTGGATATTGTAACATGGACCCAGAATAGACCAATAGTTTGGTGTAGCCATAGTAGTTATGTGACGTTCGCAAACGAGCCGAGTCTTTGAACCGGCTCTTTGAAGTGAACGGGTGAGTGGCTGCACTTCTCCCTCACAAACTAGACTCTCTCAACTTGTTCTGGATCAGATAATCTGAAATTAATGGATACAGAGGAAATTAAAGCAAAAAACAAAGATATTAGGAACTGGCTCGTTCACTCTTAAGAGCTGGTTCACTCGTTCACTTCAAAGAGCCAGTTCAAAGACTCGACTCGTTCGCAAACGTCACATCACTAAGCTGGAGTCAGAGAAAAAATAACTTAGTTCATTGGGCCGACTGCCGACAATTTTTAAGGTGGAACATTAACTTTTAATGTTACTCAATGCATGAGCTGACGACGTTCCAGACAGCCATGTGTCAGTATAGCAATCTGGTGATTTTAAATGTCCCATAGTGTCTAAGTGCTATAACTAAAACCATATTTGCTTTGCTGGTTGGAAACTGATTGCTGACTCTGTGTTAACCATCTTTCAGCAGCCTACCAAACAGATTGCGATACTTTGTATGTGTGCTGCTTGATACTCAGCTCTCATTAGAGCAGGCCAGCTCAGACAGACAACCAACAGGCAGGCAGTTCGGAAAGGGAGGGAAAGAAAGCAAATGAAGGCACTATTTGCTGTTAAGCACCCCATACTTAAACTAAGGTCAGAAAAGATGTAACGAGAGGGCAATGAGTTTACCAGAGAGAGAATGATGTTTCAGCTGTAAATAGTATTAAATACTGTGGTTAAGCAAGTTGGGTAAAAATGTACTCTGTGGTTTTGTGGTTTAAACTTTTGTTGTAAAAGGACAAGCATGTTAACATAATGAGCTCCTTATGAGCAGAGGAAATATAGGTTTGCCTCCATAATATCAGCAATACAGTTATTCATTAACATTATCACTGGCCCAGTCCCAATACACCCCTAGCACCTACTGCTTACCCCTCTGGTTAGTTTGTTTACTTCTAGGGTCTCCTAATTCTTGTTGGGATAGAGGGGTAGGGCGACGTGTCAGGGCTAGATCGCCCTTCAAACTGAGGTTTTTCAGAGGCACACTCCAAACCGAATGTTGTGAGAATTAATTGTCAGAGCTGTGTGAGCAACAAAAGAAACCCACAAATGTAAGGTTAGGTCTTAGGTTAATGTTATTTCAATAAAATTTTCTTTGTAAAAAGCATAACAAAAGAAATTGCTAGCATGCTGTGGCTAACACTGTAGCTAACTCTGTAGCTAACTAGCTAACTTTACATTAATACTGATTTGTGAAGTCCTGCATTTTGACATATTTCCATCTCGACCCATCATGACTGAAAAAATACTACTTTATTCAAATATTGGTCAAAGTGTGTGCAGAACTCAAATAGTGTAAAGACTATATGGCTGTCAACTGTCAGTTTTCAGTCATACCCAATTTCATGTAATTGTAAGACTGTTAAGGAACCTCAGTATGCAGAAATAATTTTGAATAATGGTAATGTTAATGCAACTTTGGAGCATTATTTTCCATCAAGATAGCATTAAATGGTTGGTACCAACAGATGCATTAGGTCCTCTAGTTTAATGTGATATCTGTATCTTCAGCTTTAAAACTGTGAGCCCAATGTGCTAAAAAAAAAGGGTCTGCCTCACTTCTCACCTTCAGCTTCACCTGTCATACCTGCTGCTTCTTCACGTTTTTTGTCAGACATTTGGCCGTTGCCTCTCTGCTCCTTTTATTTTCTTGTTCTCTCTGTACCTTGGCTTTTTTTAAGGAGCCCCTGATCTTTGGTGAGGCATTTTGACTTAGCTAATCAGGCTGCATTCTGCTTCATATGTTTACAGTAGCGGCACTTACGAGTTCTCTGCAGACCCCCTGCTGTCAGATGGACTGCACCATTTCACAATACCTGCGGGGGGTTGAAGTATCAGATGGCACGCTGAAATGTGTCTTAATGAAAAAAAAAAGTCATATAAATACATATATCTATCCTGTATTGTCAGTGATTTAAATCAGTAAGTAAACTGTTGTACTTGATCCAATTTAAATGTCAACCATAGACCTGTTCATGGGCCCCCTTCTTGGGCTTGGGTCGAGGTCATCTGTACCCTTTGAACTCCTCTGACAGCGGGCCTGCTGATGACAACTAATGATGTAGCAGGGTCTTAAAGGGTTGTCCCATTTCATAGGGGAGGACTTCAACCCCTAACTCTGTTCTGAGGGGCAAGGTGGTACTCGAAAAACGGGGTAGGAGTAGAAGTAAGAAATGGGATTGGGCCAATAGCATTTATTGCTGTGGAATTTATTTAATATGGACCCCAGCATCAGTCTGTGAAGGCTTCCAAATAAGGAATATACATTCATTAAATTCCACTGGTATATTTCAGTATCTTCATGGTTCCTTACCTGAACAGCATGTGACAAGAATATAACAGAGCTTCATATCTGACATGCTTTAAGGCAAATTTCCTTTCAGTTATGGAGACTGTAACCATCATTTGACCTGATCCACACAGCGATCTTGCCTCAGTGTCATGAGCAATGTGACACTGAAAACTGATACCTTTGAAATGTTACCTACCTGTACATTTACAAAATCTCATATAAAAGAGGAAACTGAAAGACACAAGTGAAACCCATGACTTTTACTACAGTCGAAGCAGCACCTAGAATGAACTATATTTAAAGACTTAAGCAAACTTAGACAGTCTTGTGCTGCATTTTATTCCATGTACTAAATGTCATCTTGAATGTTATTTTTAAACTACACTGAGTGATTTTTTTTCAAATCAACAGTGAATTAAATAATAATGTGTGTAATGTGAAAGAGTCAGTAGTAGTGCACAGCCCACTCAAGAGCTGCTCTATCACTTAACTCCACAGCTCTTAGCTTCTTTTAATGTAATTGTGTTGGCTCTCATATTTATACTGTGAGAGTTTCACCAAACCCTGTAGCCAGAGGCAGCTGTTTTTAAGGAAGCAGCTCAAGGCGAGCTCTAAGTGTGGTCTAAATGTCCAGCATGACAGAGAGCTGAAATTAATACCTGGTGGAAATTAGCAAGTTAAAAGAGCCAGTGGTTTTTCTCAAGACTTAGTGGACCAAACCAAGGACCAACCTAGAAACACAACTGCACAGGGTTGCTAATGTAGCTGAACATCTGCTGTATATGTTAATAGGATATCGCTGCAAAAACATCAGCTAATATGATCATATGTCAGGATTGAGATTGTGTTGCTGAGAGTTTGTTTTCCGCATCCTATTGACAGGTTAAGGTCAGAGGCTATTTCAGTCACTGTTGGCAAAGTTTTTCCTGAGTGCAGCTCACATGTTCTTTTTGTTAGTATTGTAATGTGAATATATGGGGTGGTAGAAAAATGAAAAAAAACAACAACAAAAAAACAATCTTCATTCCAGTTCAGCGAAAATAACTACGAACCTACCATCTGCTTAAAGGTATAATATGTAGTTTTTCCACATAAAAATGTCTAAAAACGATTAAACCAATATCATATATTTTGTTTAGTTGTGTACTTTGATTATCAGAAATGTTTCCAACATTTTTTCAAACCCAGATAAATATGAAATATTAATAAAAGTTACGGACCGTGTCATTAGGTTGCATGTCAATGGCGACGTAACTCCAGTTACCATAGCCATTAAATGAAGGAGAAGAAGAAGAAGCAGACCGGATGAGACGTCAGAGAATGAACATTACTGTTGCTAGGCTAAGCTAACTCGTCATGGATCATGATTATGCATTGACGGTTGCTGCACCTTCTGACACCGAAGCTGTCCCGGTAAACAAGCCGGTAAAACGTAAACGTACGGGTCAACCAAGCGATCCCAGAAGAATTTGGGATAAGAAGAGAGCTGCCACGGTCGGTTTCGGTTTCACGGAGTGAGGAACGTCAGATCTGTATCTGTTATATGACTACAACTCCCATGATCCCACGCTACTTCGTGACGTCATCCAACTCCGTCTTCTGTTATTGTTTTGGTTTTACATATTGCACGTTTAAGTAATCGGGGTGGTGAAGTAAACAGATGCAAGCCTTCCAGGGTAGTAGTACAAAGCAAGTCTGACAGAGCCAGGCTTCCTGGGCATTAGCTGGCTCAACAAAGCCTAAAACCCCAGTCAGTGATAATGGGTAAGATGAAAGTGATAATCAACTTTGCCAAAAAAGTGGATTTTTGGTGCGACCTTTTGCTGCAAAAAATTGGGATTGCGTACCACTTAATTCTACCTATGAAGACTATGAAAAAAGGGGACTCCCTTCTCCCAAAATATGACCACAGAGGTTCTTTTAGTAGAAATTATGACCTGTATTTATGTTCTTTGTTATGGGGCAACACGTTGTGGCCATGAATGAAATAAAATGGGACCAAGGAGTTTTGTTGCCAAAGCCTAACCATGTAGTTTTGGTGTAACAGCATCTGTTTCACAACATTAACCACATGTTTAAAACCGTGACCTTTAATTTATGTGTCATACAAAAGGTATTCTGTCGTCCACCTTGGTTGGTCTGGACCAGGTCACATTTGTACACAGAATGTAAAAATAATGGACGAAGCTACCGTGATGTCAACCATTGGTTTGTGGACTCATTATGAAGCCTCAAGTTTGGCATTTCGGCCGTCCCCATGTTGGATTCTTGGAGCCAGGGTGGACCTGTGGAGGAGTGAGGGATGGATCTAAAGCCCAGCATACACTGTACGATTTTTAAAATCTTGTTGTTAATACCAGCTCACACTGTACGAGTGAATCGTCTGCGATGTGCGGCCAAAGCTCACGATTTATGTGCTCACACTGTACGTTCCGATCATCAAGCACGATCAGAGAGCTCACACTGTACGGGTGAAAACTGCTCGTCGGCCCCTGCTGACTGTCCTGCCCGTTGACAGCTGTCAATAGAGATACATTTGAAAGCTCTGATTTGTTCCGGAAGTGCCGTTGTTGTCAACGTAGCAGGACAAGCGGTTTGCTTTGATGATTTGCGCTATACTGTGTGCTGAAACGTCCAAAAAGAAGAGGCGTCGGCGCATATGGACTCGCAGATGGCTTGAGAGACATGGACAGTATGGTTTGTCCATTTTACAATGAGAGTTGGAGGTAAGCCGGCTACAGCCGGGTGCAACCTCTGTATGTGTGTGTGTGTTGTACCTCGTCTAGCACTCTAGCTTGTATGTTTGTTGCGCTTGCTTGAACATGAGAGCAGAAAAAACTTACCAGGCAGCTGAAGAATATTGGCTATCTCCTGCCAGCGTTTCTCTCGTTGATAGTGGTCGTGGTAGGTGGAAGAAGAAACGTCAAACAGGCACTCATATTGTTGCCACAGCTCAACCAACCTGGCCTCCATATTTAGAGTCCACCGACACGTCGCCATGGTGATCTATGTCTTTGCGCAGGCGCAGTGAGGGATAAATGCACAGACGTTGGCGAATCAGCTCGTGGCTCTGCTTCAACTGTGCGAATGTCTGTGCCGGCCGACCAAAATTTCTGACATGTCAGAAATTCATCTGACCGTCCGACCGCGGTTCTGGAACAGATGATTGGCCCTCGCCCCCCCCTGTACACTGCATGGCAAAAGACGCACGACAAAGCGGAAATCCGGCCCGAGCGTCGGCAGGAGGAGAGAAGCAGGAGGGTACCTAGTGTGTTGTATTTTGACGTGTAGGTCCACTGACGAAGCGGGGGTATTTGACAAGTTAAGATCAAGCAGAAACCTCCAGGGCTGAAAAATGAAGCCAATGCGGGAGAACCAAAAACTGCAGTTCATCAAATGGCCACTTGAGGCTGGCTCCAAAACAGAGTAAATCCCCACAGACTCCCATGTTAAAATGCCCAAATTTACAGCAGAAATAAACATGTTTACAGCCTGGTAAACATATAGCTAATTTCAACATACATGACAACTTTACAGGTGGTGATTTAAAAAAAAAAAACGTACCTATTTACATTTTATTAAGGCCCAAAGTTATACAAATTTAAGGGTGAGGCTGGTTGGGTGACGGTCTACAGTGTATGAGTCAGATCCATTGGGTGACCAATGGGTGACGTTATGGTAGCTACATCCATTATTTATATAGTCTATGATTGGGAAGAAAGCACATTGCACACACACCTGTTTTCTGTCATATTGATTTGCATCAACATCACAAACAAAACAGCAAAAACTATCACAAAGACAATCACCACAGCAATCATGGCCTTTTAAACAGTTCACAACCCTTTGGAAGACAAATACATCTACTAATTGTAACTACGTACCTTGTGGTCTGTTATTAATTCAGCAGCACTGAAATGACTGATTTAACACTTAAAGTCTGGACATAAATGAATGTTTTAACACAGAGGGAAACCTGATAATGTTGGAGGAACAGAGCCTAGTGAGAGGAGAATTGAAGCAGCCTTTTCACAGTCTCAGTATGGATAAGGTCTGGGTGTCACTGCGAGGCAAAGATGAATGTAGCTTTCAATGCCTCCGCTTCATTGGTAGTCCCGTGGCTAAGTGATTTTCTGTCTTGTATTGATAACAAACGCAGGTGCTTTATCTCCTTAACGTTCTCCTGTTGTATAATGCTCTTAGATTATTAAACAACTACATCAGACGAATTCGAAGGTCTTCGGGGATCCTCTGCAACCACAGTTGGCATTCCTGGGAAAGTGAGCAGCCTCCAAGCTGCATCCTGCAACATCATGTTCATCCTGTCGTATTAGACCAGCACTGAGTCATGACAAAGACACTAGAATGATTAAACTCTCCAGCTGTTTCACGCATCTATTTAATGCGCCCTGTTTGAAATCTTGCTACCACCTCTTTTTACAGTATGCTGTGTAACCACTGTGTGGTAAGAAGTAATTACTGGTAATTATTTTGTCTTGAAAAGGACTAGGTCATTAATCACTAGAAGAGAGGAAAAGATGTATACTCAACCCAGTCGCACACACACACATGCAAGGATCCATTTCTGTACATCATAGTGCTATTGATCTGTCATAAAGGGCCCATTAACCACTCTGCTACGCACATACACACACATATTCACACACTATATATGTCTAATTGTTCCAGAGTTTCTGAATGGTTCCTTGGCAAAACACCATGTTTGATTTCTCCTTTAAAATCATGTTAGAATTATAGCTACATGGACATTATCATCCCTGAAGTCTGGGACGTAAAACTGTGAGTGGGCGTAAATAAAATACCACTGCAATAATACCATGTGTATTGCATGAGAGGGCATAGGATCTCTGAGTGCTTGTGTTTCTATCAGCACGGCTGCAGCCTTGATTGATGAGGCGATCGAGGCTCAGGAGTTTGCTACAAATCAGCAGTGTTGTTATGAAGGCTGGCTGGCTAGCCTGCTATGCTTGGATCTCTACGATGTCTCTACAGCTCTGCCCAGGGACTGAGTTTTCACAGCGATGCCTGACCTCTGCGGTCAAAGGACAGCTGAAAAAAATGTTTATATTCTGACCACTCAGCCAGATTGGTAGTAAGAGAGACTTCCTACAACTTGCACACTCATGCAGACACGTATACACACACACACACATAACCCTTATCAGCAGTGTATCACCCTTCTCAGCCCAACCTCTTTCAAGTCACGCAACTCGAGCACACAGGCGCACACCCATGCTCGCTCACAACCCCAGTTCTCCTGCTGCCAATAAAAATATGAAGAATGAAGACAGTGAGATGGAGCTTCCCGCCATGGCACAGGGGGAGTTTGGGTAATATTCAGACAGCTTTGCCTCAAGCAATGAAATCAAACAGAGGCTCCCCACAGAGTTAGATGTCTGTTATTAAAGGCTGTTCTTTTGCTGTCAGGGTCAGCACAGACCCTCTCATACCCATGCCCAAAACCACAATGGTAGATGCCGTAGAAAAAACAAAACAAAACCAAAAGCACAGGTTGTGTGTGTGCTCGGTACACACTTTTCAAAAGGTACCCTGTGAAATAAGTTGCTGCCCTTGAAAAAGGTGGAATGATGTCTACATCTTTATGCTTTAACTCATTTGCCCCCCGTATTTAGAGGCTAGGTGCTGTCAACAGTTATATAAAAGAAGGTAATCATGAAGAGTTACCCATCTCACACTAAAGGAAGGAAGGAGCTGGAGTAAACTTGTTCATCAGTGCGGCTAGGTCGATTGTATTCAGAAAGTGTACTTTTCATTTTTATTATGTTGCAACCTTATGCTAAAATCGTTTAAAGTCATTTTTTCCCTCATCAATCCACACTCAATACCCGAAACCGACACAGTGAAAGAATAGTTTGAGAATATTTTTCAACTTTATTGAAAAGGCAAAACTGAAATACAACATTCACCTAAGTATTTAGACCTTTTACTCAGTGTTTAGTTGAAGCACCATCGGCAGTGATTTCAGCCTTGAGTCTTCTTGGGTATGACACAACAAGCTTTGCACACCTGGATTTGGAGATTTTCTGCCATTCTTCTCCGCAGATCCTCTTAAGCTCCGTCAGGTTGAATAGGGACCAGTTGTGGACGTCATTTTTTAGGTCTCTTCAGAGGTATTCGATTGGGTTCAAGTCAGGGCTCTGGCTGGGCCACTCAAGGACATTCACAGAGTCGTTCCTAAGCCACTCTTGCATTGTCTGGCTATGTGCTTAGGGTCATCTTCCTGTTAGAAGGTAAATCTTCTGCCCAGTTTGAGGATCTGAGTACTCTGGACCAGGTTTTTATGAAGGATATCGCTGTACTGTGCTCCGCTTAGCTCTCCCTTAACCCGAAACCCCAGTCCCTGCTGCCAAAACTACAGCATGATACTACCACCACCACCATACTTAACTGTTAGGATGGTACTGGGCAGGTGGCCAGTCAACAGACCAGTCCACCTGAGAGTCCTTCAGATGACTTTTTGCAAACCCCAAGCAGGCTTTCCTGTGCCCCTCACCGAGGAGAGATGTCTGTCTTGCCACTCTGAAACAAAACCCAGATCTGTGGAGTAGCAGTGATGGTTGTCCTTCAGGATGTCACTCACATCTCTTCATGGGATCTCTGGGACTCAGCCAGAGTTACCATTGGGTTCTTGGTCACCTCTCTTACCAAGGCTCTATTCGTCCAATTGTTCAGTTTGGAGGCCGCTGCGCTCTTGGGGACCTTCAGTGCAACAGATTTTCTTTTGCAGCCTTCCCCACATCTGTGCCTTGACACAATGCTGTCTTTGAGCTCTGCAGGCAGTTCTTTCGCCTTCGTGGCTTGCTTTTCATTGTCAGTTGTGAGACCTTTATATAGACAGATGTTTTTCCCTTTCTGAATCATGTCCATTCAATTGAATTTACCACAGGTGGACTCCAGTCAAGGCGTAGAAACATTTCAAAGATGATCAAGAGAAATAGGAGGCACAAAAGAAAAGAGTCCAAATACTTTCGTCACTGTGGTATATCAGTTTTACCTTTTAATTCATTTGCAGAAATAAAAACTCTAAAACTCTGTTTTCATTGTACCCCTTTTGGAGTATTAAATGTAGATTGAGTGATATAAATCAATTTTACTGTAAGGCTGCAACGTAACAATAAAAAAGCAGAGAAAGTGAAGGAGTCTGAATACTTCTGCATGCATTGTACATGACCCTTTGCTTACTAAATATAGCACCAGGGTTTTCATACAAACTATTGGATTTCTAAAGCACTATAGAATAGCCTTAGTGTAACTGTAACCCTGTATGCCTTGTTCTTCTGTTCAGGTATGAGAGACATGATATGTTTTTTTTTCAGGAGGTGCTATCAATGATGCAGTTAAGCTTAATGGTGATCTAAGATTTAAAATGCCTAAACTAGCACAAATAAAACAAAGAAATAATGTGAAATACAAAACACACTTTTATGTGTTTTTGTTTTTATTAATGCATTTGCTGTCACATAAGTAAGCTTTCCTGAGAAAACCATTCATAGCTCCAAATTCCTTCTCATAAGCCAAGCTGTCAGCCTTCTAAAAAAAGCAAATTCCAGATAACCCAATGTGTTTTTAAATGGTTTATCTAGTTTAATAAGAAGGAGAATGTTCTGAACCCATAAAGGATCACTTTATCCTTCACTTTACCTGCAATATTTGAAATCTTTTCTATTTATTTTTTGTGAACAGTGACGCTGTGTGAAAAAGACAGTTATTTAGCTGTTTTTCAGATGGAGATGCACTGCATCAGCTACTATTTTCATTTGTTTATTTGTTTATTTTAAGTGATTTTTTTTTTTTTTTTTTTACTATTGATAAAAGCAGGAACTCTGGACGAAAATTTAGCACTTTATTGTGTTGCCACAGCAAAAGTGACAGTTGACTGTCAGTAGTAAAAACATTATGCAGTGTAAAATTTATCAGTCCTGTAGCCTCACATTCAGCCCTATAGGCAGTTCTAGCTACCTACATAGTGCTGCAGCAATAGCAATGTATAGTGAGCTTTCAGACGGGGCTGTTTGAGAAGGAATAATACTTCAATTTTTTAGAACGATAGTACAAGGGCTAACTGTATTGTGTAAAACAAAAACAATCTCATCAACTCGTTAGGATGCTGACGTTCTGGGGCCGTATTCACAAACATTCTGAGAGTACTCCAAGGCCCAATCCCAATACCCCCCCTTGTCCACTACCCCTTAGCTCTTGGCCCTACCCCTAGCCATTGCCCACTACCCCTTGGCCCTCGAAATGAAGCAACGAGGGATAGGGGTTGAAATCTTTCTCTAGGAATTGGGACACCACTCACTACGTCACCGCATCGGTTACGTTCACGCATATGTGACTATTTTAAACAGGAAGCTGCGAGCCATTTACATTTCCAACCGGCATCTACAATGGAGTCTCCGGTTGAGCTCATCCTACCTATCATGTTTGCTGTATTCATCATGCTTCGTTTGATGAATGACAGACGACAGGGGACTTCTGCTAACATTACGAGGCAGCATAGTCATACTAGCTGGCGTATAACTAGGAGGCTTTGTGAATACGGCGCCTGATGTGAGAATATGATTTAATTTCACTTTATTATCAGAACATTTACTGAAATTTGTCTTGCATCCCAGGACATACACTGTTTCACATAAATACACACAAATAGCCTACATAAATACAAACACAGAAAACATGTGTAGAGTTAGCCTCAATATTTTAGCATTAAATCATATATTCAGTCATTGTGCAGATTTAAGACCTTTTTGACAAAGTTCTTGTTTTTGTTTTTTCATGTATGTTATTGCTTTATAAATAAAAATTGATTGATTTTTGCTTTGATGGTGAATACTATCCCATCTGTCCCGTGAATCACTTTGTAACTGTGTTTTGAAGAGCTACACAAATACAGTATTATTGTTTTTATAAAAACAACTAATGCAGTTCCCATTCAAACACATGCCTGTTGAGAACAGGCCCATTGTTTGGTCAGTAGTACTGCTATCGTTTTCTCAAGAACCACACATGTAAACAAGTTCACACATGACACTGCATCATGATCCCAAAGAGCTATAGATGTATTATGATGTTAACATTTGAATTATGTTGCTACTCTAACTTATTGTACCCTGAAATAACACACAAAAGGCCTTCAGTAATATTTTTTTATTACAAACTGAATGACATGTCTCTGTCAGGTAAATGTAGAGGGACCTTGTTTTCCTCTGAAGTAGAAATACACAATAAGTAGCATACCATTACGTTGCTAATGTTTAAGTGCTCTATCTTATTATATCTTACCATACAATGACGAAAACTCTGTGTGTGTGTGTGTCTGTTCCATGTTTTTCTCCTCACTGACTTGGTCAATCCATGTGAAATTTGGCACAGTGGTAGAGGGTCATGGGAGGATGCGAATGAAGCAATATTACATCAACTGGCCAAAGGGGGGCGCTATAGCAACCAATTGAAATTGCAAACTTTGAATGGGCATATCTCATGCC
>NC_065506.1:34690153-34691675 GCF_006386435.1 Epinephelus moara
TTTTTTCTAATTTTTGGTATGACTAAGTCATGGTATGGTATGCTGTACATAATCACAGAAACTGTCAGTGTGTCATTCTGTCAGTCAGTCATTCTGTCTGTCCCACGTTTTTCTACTCACTGACGTGGTCAATCTATGTGAAACTGCACATAGGCATTGAGGATTGGCATAGGTAGAAGGTGACAAAGCTACCAATGGGTATGGACTAGTGTTATATAATACATTAAACTAACCAGCATTATGTTAGAATTGAAACCTCCATTATTAACAGATATTAAGAAAATGTAACTACATTGTGCTGATAATGCCTCTCTTTCACTCTTTACTTTAAGTAAATATTTAAATGCAGGATTTTTAATAGTTTGACCCCAAATCACTAAATCCACCCCTGATAAACACCCCAGTTGCGGCTACTCATGGTCAGAATCATGGATGAGTTACACTAAGTGGAGGTATTAGTTTCTATATTGGCATATTAAACGCATGCTTAGACATAATGAGGGTGGCCATAAAGTAGAGCATGGATTTAATTTGAGGAGGTATTTTGCTGGCGGTAACGTCATTAGTATTATAAGCTAGTATGGCAAAGAAAAACACACTCAAGATTGTCGCTACTTGCGGTCAGAAACACTGTACACTACACAGTGGACGTGCTCAATTCTCCACAGAGCCCTGAAGCCCTGAAGCCCTGAAGTCCTGCCCCCGCTGCTCCACAGAGCTTTGTTCACTTATACAAATAATTCAGAGTTTGTTAATATTCAATACGGTACATGTCCACATTGCACTAAATTTGACAATGCACATCCTCAGGTCACCAGCAATTCACCCGCCAAGTGTGAAGTAGAAGATGATGAAGATATGCAAAGGGCACACATATACATACATACATACATAGATACAGAGATTCCTTGTTTTATAGTTAGTTAAGATGGAAACATTTAAAGGTCAGCCTGAGTTTTTGACCAACTCAAAGAATCAATATTTATTTAGCTTGCTACAGTGCTTTAAGTAGGCTGCTCATCAGTACACATCTGTCTTCAAAAATAACTATAACCTCCTGAGACCCAAACTTTTGTTTGGTATGCATTTTTTAATTTCTCCTAGCTATTTGGGATCAGTAGTACCCGATTAGTATAAAAGACTAAACATTGTCAACAATAATTAAGTCCAACTGTCCTCAAACGAAACAATAATAATGTCCCAATGTCTTCAAACGAGTACTCATTAACAGTGTCTTAGCTTGTTAGTGTGTCTAAAAATGGTCAAATTTGTTGCTGTATCAAACTACAAACATTATTAATCATAAATATACAAATTTCAACCATAAAATGTGATCAGGTTTTGGACCTTGTCCACTTTTCAATCAATCAATCAATCAATCAATCAATCAATCAATCAATCAATCAATCAATCAATCAATCAATCAATCAATCAATCAATCAATCAATCAATCAATTTTATTTATAAAGCCCAATATCACAAATCACAATTTGCCTCACAGGGCTTTACAGCATATGACATC
>NC_065506.1:34692185-34698394 GCF_006386435.1 Epinephelus moara
TTTCCGAAATCATCATGATGCCCTGTGGTTAAGGTCTGGTTAGGTTTAGGCACAAAAACCACTTGGTTAGGGTTAGGAAAAGATCATGGTGTGGGTTAAAATGAAAAAGAAAGTGGCAAACACATAAGCCGTGAGCCTGCTCCGCCTCAAGCCTTTCCCAGCTGACCCAGAGCCGGTCACGGCACACCATCAAGTCAGAAATACGCCTGCCGGGAGCCGTTCAGCACCGCGGAGAGCTCACCAAGTGGGACCCCAGAGTTAATAACAGGAGGTTATGGTGTTTCATTCTCTTCTCTCTATGACACTTGCATCTCGACCAGTAGCCTACTTTTGTTGCGCTGCTGATCCTCTATGGTACACAAATACAGTATAGCCTAGTATAATCACATATCGGAACAACGGGACGTCGGACTAATGAGAGGTCGGAACAATGAGAGGTCGGAACAATGCTACGGCACCAAAATTCATACATATCCCACACAAACATGAGCCAGTAAATCGTGCATAACCCATGTGTTTTGGAAGACTGTGATCTCTTTAACAATGTGCAGATCGGAGTAAAGAAGGCAGCTGAGGCAGGTTTAGGTTAGAGTCGTCGATGGGTCACAAAACACAGGACTTTCCCCAGGAGACAGGTTTTTGAAAACATGTGAATTATTTTAAGGCATGTAATCAACATGTTTCTTCTCACAAGCCTGATTGATTTTACACACACCTTTAGGTGCAACCCAGATACATCATCAGTGATATAACCTGGGGTCATTGGGTGTTTCAGGTCTTTCAGCATTGCACACCCTTGCCCAGGCGGCCCAGCCAGGGTTGATCAGACCCCGGCCTGTGTCTAGGTAGCTAGTATGGACCATGGATCACCCCCTCCACGCAGCATCAGTCCTCTGAACCCCAGCAACTTGAGGGCCCTGTAGAACGACTGGCCGGCAAATCCCCGGCAGCCGACCTTGAAGGGGCAGCATTGGGTTTTCAATCCACTGCTTCGGTATTCACCTGTGAGCTCGTCATACTTGGCCTTCCTCCTCTCAAACGCCTCTCCCATCCAGTCTTGCCAGGGCACAGTCAATTCCAGCAGGACCACCTGCCTAACTATAGTAACTTTAGTTTTAAGGATAAATTTGTGGGCCGCTATTATCATATGAACGGTTGTATGAGAATATGTTGTATTTATCAAGTTTTTTTAATTTTTTTTTATTTTTTTAACCACAGGAATTCAGATGAAAAGTCCTTAAATTCCCTCTTTGGCCAAGTATCATTGGATTCTGTCTCACTTTATCTTTTCTATGGTAGGCATGTGTGTAGGTAGTTTTTCCCTTCCCTCTTTCGCTCCTCTCCCTCACACTACTTAGGTCCTCCAAGCCATTTACATTTTTTAAGTGAAAATGGGTGCAAGCAGAATGGTAGTCTGCTGCAGGTTTTGTCACCCTTGTGCATGAGAGCATCAGCTATTAACAGAATAATTATTTTTTAAGAATATATCTCGAAGAGGCAATACATAATATCTGTGGCCCATCCTTGAAGCAACATTAGAATCTAGAGTTTGTACCAAAATATATGCACTTACTTTAACCACTTGAATATGTTTCTTATTTTATACTGCATGTCACATGAACCTCTAAATGATCAATCACTGAACACTTTAAAGAAGATACAAATTCCCCTGTTTCTGAGCTTTTAAAGTTCACCCCAACAGCATCGTATGCTGTATAATGCATCTATTTTTAAGCTGATTGTTCAGCGGGATGCATATTTTAGCAAAATCCCACGAGCATTGGAGAAAAGTGTGGCAATATGACTGAAACGACTGTGTGTCATTGCGTGCAGCAAACGACAGAGAAAGACTTTTCTAATATTGGTATTGTGGTGCAGCAATTATGTGATGTACCTGAGACTGGTTTAGTTGTATCAGGCTAAAACTAGTTCAGCATGCAGTCACTTTTGTCTTTTAATACGCTGTGTTGTCTTTGCGTGTGGGTGCATTCAACTTCTTGGTGACTGAAAGCAGCAGCTCAATATCAGATTTATTTCTGTGCATTTAGTTTATAATTCTCAGGTTTTTCCCCACTTAGCACACATCCATTTGATTTGATTGTGTTATTATTATTATTAGCAATTTATATAATGTGCACATAAAACCCCACTGACAGAGAGATTCTTTATGATAGCTTATAGCAGACAGGTATCACCAAACCAATTATAGAAAATTATGTCATTTAAAAAAATAACAGTGCAATCATACTGTAAGGCCTCGCCACAGGAGCAAAGGTAAAATAGCTACTCTGGGTGAAAAAGATCTTAAAGACAAAATCAATAAGTTTTTGGGCCGTATAAATGTGTGTATTCACAGCTAACTGAAAAGTTTATAGAGGGCGAGTTAGTGCTGTTCTTACAAACATTGTTTTCAAACATTGTTTGCCTACACCAGTGATAACTTGTGGTTCAGTTGGGAGAGACAGATGAATGAAGTAAAGATGATAGTTTAATTCAGATTACAGGTGTACAGATTAACAGCTAATATGTGATGATTAAGATTTGACAGAAAGAGTTTGGCACTTAAGCTCAACAGGGAGATTCTGTAATCGAGGGGGGGTCTGCCCTACGCAGCAGCAGGAGTAATCCCCCCATGGAGTCCAGACCCTGGTGGTGGTGTAGGTAGGTGAGTCTGCTGAGACTGATGAATATGCATAGACTAGGCGGTGATTGGGAGATGAAGGGTGCACACAACTGCAGCATGAACGTACGTACTAAAGGCAGAACGAGAATCATATTAAGAAGATAGCAGCTAGATGATAGGCTAATACAGAAAGTGTGTCACTGTGTTGTCTGTTAAATGCGATCAGCTGATAGAACAGCTGGTGTCTCAATTAACAGCCCCAGACAATGCAACCTAGTCTCACTCCGAAGTAGTCGAAATCTGGTGCTTGGGCAATGACTTGGAGCGTCAGACACTGACGAAAAACCCGCACTTTAATGTGGCATGATACGCGGCCAGTCGCCATTATAGTTGAATGGTGCTCCGCGGTGTCAGGGAATGCGGCAGGGCCTGAACGAAAGTTAAGGCGATGAAAGTTCTATGACTGGTGGGCGGGAAGGGTAGTGGATGGGTCCGATAAACACCAACCTTCACCTGGGAGAGCGGTGTTCGTATCCTGTAACATTATAAAGCCAAACCCTGTTCTTTTTTTCCTAAACCCAACTAAACCCAGCTTTTGTTGTCTGAACCAAGTTGTTGAAGGCAAAAAAAGTCAATTTGCAGTGTTTTAACAACGTAGTATGTTTATTTTGAAAGAGACTGTATGTAAACAGCAAATTTCCTGTGAAAACAGAAGTGTATTTTGAAAGAAGACAATGCATGTAACAGGCAGAACTTGACTCGGTGTCCCAGAACGTCAAAAACAACGTACCCAGTATCTGGATGTGAAAAGTCCTTGACCAAACGTCGGTATGCTTAAGCATGCAAACGTTTGATCTTCCTGACTGAACCTTTGAGCGTCATTGGTTTTATGTTTTTCTGTGTATTATACTCATCAAATCAAATGGATGTTATTTATAAAGCATGTTTAAATATAACCAGAGGTGACCAAAGTGCTGTACAATAAAGGAGCATATAAAATAACACAACATTATAACAGCAAAAAGCAGTAGGCATGCACTACTTGTCAGTCAGTTTGGGTGTGATAGAGATTTTAAGCATCACAGCTGTTATTATAAAAAGGCACTGATGTTACTTTCAGAGGTCACTGTCAAATAATTATACAAGCAAGGTGACACTCTATCCGTGCAGCAGCCACATATTCAGGTCAGGTTTCTAGTGGCAGCCAGGTAAACTTTTCTGCCAATTTGTCCTTTCCCCGAGCAACTTCTCTGCGGCTACACTTAGGGGATCCCCAGGTGCCTCTATGCCAGCTGGGAGATGTAATCCCTTTAGTGTGCCCTTGCTCTACCCCGAGGTCTCCTCCCATTCAGGCATGCCTAGAACACTTCCAAAGGGAGGTGGCTGAGGACACAGCAGAGCAGAACTACCCAGTTTGCAGGAACACACGGAAAACGCGTTTCATCCGGCAGCATCCTGGATGTGTTTTGAAATGAATGTTGCATGAAATGAATGACAGCGAGCGGGTGTGGGCAGTCAGCATCAGTCATGGTGATAATACAAAGAAAAGTGGCATCTCATAAAGGTTAGATTGGAACATGAGCAATGCGAGCTCCGTGAAGAGGTCAAAGCTGTCAGGTGTGCAGCTTAGAAAAATGAAATAGAGTTTTCATACCAATTCTCTCCTCAAATGAATTGAAGAGAAGTGTCCTGGCGATAGATTGCATTTATTAGATTATTAACATGTCATGTTAGTATGTTTTCTTTCCATATTGTGATATATGAACACTTTCAGCCAGCCAGTGATAAGTGTTGTCCTGCTCACCTCAACAGCTGGCTTCACACTGCTTCTGCTGTGGTTAAAACTGAACAAAGAGCGAAACACAAACTCAAATATTTACCTTCATGGTAAATGAAGCTACTGACACACAATACCACAGCCATCAGTTTTAGAGGAGCAAACATGTTTGCCTTAAGGCAAATATCCACAAGACAAGTTTTGGACCTGTTTTTGAGGCGTGTTTGCCCCGGAGTAGGTGCCTGAATTTTGTGAATGAAACACAGCAAAAACAAAATGAAAATTGTTGTTCAGTCTTCTGCGTCCAGTGTGTGCGAGTGTGGTGTGATAACTGGACAAGGGTCATGAACTATCATATATCTTTCATCATTTTCTTATTCTGGTTTATTTTTAAAGCCCACTTGCATCCTGGGTATTTGAAAAATATACTGTTTTGACACAGGTGTGCATTATTTCCACCTTAAATTATGCCCATTGGGCTCACATGCATTTTTGGTTCTCTGGCGTCGGTTGCACAGCAGTTTAGTAGATCTGGCTTGTATACTCTGTGCCTATAAAAGAATGCAGTAAGTGATCATTTTATCGTGCCAGGAGGTCAGTTTCCTGATTGAAGCCACTAACTGAAATGAAAAAATTGAAAAGGGGAGACCACTTATAATTCTCAACACAAAAAACCTCACATTCAGGTAGAAGAATGGCTCACACATAAATAACATAAATAAAATACAGAAAAAAATAAAAAATAAAACTGAGATGTGGTCGTTGCTATGCTGTTTGTTGTGTGCCGTATTCCCTGGTGATTAAATCCACAACCTGATTTGACAAGGCTACCACAGAGCTGCAACACTCACTCATAACTCTGTGGAAACACTTTCATGGGGAGCGTATGCGTGTGAAACAACTGTTTCAATTTTTGTATGTAAAATTGATATGGCCCCCAGATAGCAGGAGCAATCGTCTCAGTTCCTGTTGACGTTTTGGCACAGTTGGAAATAGACATAAGAAATCGCCTCCTTAGCCATGCTGTTGTATCCCACTGAGGCTGGTGGGAACATTATGCCTGTAGTATGCCTTTTTTTCTGAACTTGATTGTTTTTTGTCCAGGAGTACAGATGCCAGAATCAGGCCAGCCGAGGCAGAGATACAGCAGGCGAAGATGTTTTGCAGGTATGTCTGCCATGACAGTTGCCAAGGTTTTCTTGTTGTGTTCTCCAACAGAATACAGTATTGTGTGACAGAGTGCAGACGGTGCAGTCAGGCCAGCTGTGGAGATGATGCAGCAGGTTGTTGCTGGCAGTGGCACCCCTAGAATTTTTCAAAGGGGTGGCCAGATGGGGCCACTGAAAATCTGAAAATCAAAAGTCATTACTGAATTTCAGGAGTTTGATTATGCTGTTTTAGCAGTCTATGTAGGCCAGTTACAAACTATGTCAGTATCTGATATCGTATTGCAGTAGCATCCTGATTGGCTGATAGTGATCATGGCAAAGTTTGATTGGATAACTAATAGAGTGAACACCCATAGTCAGCTCATTAGAGGAAGCAGTAGAAGTGGGAGGGAGAGAATTGACCCTTTGCTAAGTCCCACCCCCAGACACAGACTGGCCAATCATAACGTAGCATCGGGCCGGCTCAGCCCAGGGTCCGACAACAACACAGCTGTGCTCCATTGACTCTAATGCAATTGTTTCAGATTTCCTTCATTTTCAGGCTGGTTTTGTGGATTTGGAGCTAAATGTTGTGCCTGGGGCACGTCGTGTATTAATGATACTCGTTACCTGGAGAGGTTGGAAAAAGATATACGTTTCT
>NC_065506.1:34698435-34700513 GCF_006386435.1 Epinephelus moara
GCTGGTTCAATATCAGCAAAGTTTCCCTTTATATTCATTGTCTTGTGTGGCGATCAGCAGTGATGTGGTGGTTCACTTTTACACTGTGATCTGTAGCCTATAGTTCGGCTTTAGCTTCTAACTATCTTTGTCTTTCTAACCTGTTGTTGCTGCTGAGTCAGTTTGACATCCTGGATATATCCTTCAAACACAGACTGTAGACCCCTCTGTCTGCTTCTCTCTGTCTTCAGGGAGTGCAGTTAGTTACAGTGTGGGCCCCATGCTTACTCCAACAGCTTGTCGGACCATCACAAAGGGGCGGGGCTTAGCAAAAGGTCAATTTTGAATGGATGAGCACAAAGAAAGTCTTCCTGATTGAACATACTCTGAGCTTCATTTACACAGTTAGTACAATTAACATTTTGGGTTCCACACCAATCCTGTTTTAATGTGTTATCCATTCATGTGTTGGGTGACGCAAAAGTACATTGATGTAAGGAGCAAAACATTTACTGGGAACAAGTCTTCTCAAATTTAGGGGGGACTCGTGGGGACCCATAGACCCCATTTTCATTCAGACATCTAAAATGAGACTTCAACGATCCCTTGAAAACCGGCCATGCTATTTATTCCCTCGCTAAAATGTAGGCTAACTTTGGAGTGTTATTTAGCTCCCTTACAAGCAAGCTAGACGCCTTAGGTTGTTTCACAAGATACCACCTTCACTCTAGCTTGAAAAATGAGCACACCACAGCTTCTTGAAGACAGTAACGTTGTCCTCCAATTATTTTTTGCCAGGAGGGGCTTTAAAAAATGGCGATGTTTAGCAGTTTATTTGTATAGTTTCACCTGAATAAAATATTTTTGTAGACACACTGCAGACAGAAAAAAGATGTTGTTTTATAGTGAATCAACTATTTAAACAGTTGAGATGAAAAGAGAAGAGAAACACAGTAACACACTGAGGAAACTGGATGTGTTCTCTGTGCATGGCTTTTTAATTACCCCTGTGTGTACAGTATGCACATCCCCGTCACCATATTCTGTGATTTTCCGACAGAAGAAGGAGAGCTGAGATGGTAAAAAAAAAAAATCTGTAAAAGAAATCCTCCTGCAATGTAATAATATGTAATGCGGGATGATTCCCAGTCTTCATATAACCTCTAACAACTTCTGCGTCTCAAACTCAAAACGAGTTAAATGTTAAATGTGAGCACGAATACTGTAAGCATAATGTGCCTGAGCTCTTTGAAACACTGTGCCTCAGTGTAGTACGCTTCATAGTACTCTTCAGTTTAATGAAGCCCCTGCACTCCTAGCATATGCGTTTATTGTTTTTCTTAAACATCAGGTGATGTTGTACCTGGCCTTACCACAGCAGGAAGTGCTTTTAAATTATCTGTGGCATTAATTGTTTTCACTGCATGAGTGTGTATGTGTGTGTGTGTGTGTGTTTACACAAGCTCTTAAGCTTACCTGCTGTTTCTATGCATTAACCTGAATATTTCTCACTGAACACCACGGACGTGAAAAATATGCTGATGATTACTGCTTCTGTTTGTCATAGATTAAGCGACTTAAAGACTGCAACAGAAAAAAAAGGCAAAGTAGCCACTGTATTCTAAGCAGGCAGAATTTACACCCGCTTTCTACCAAAGCTCCAATTTTGTTTTTGGACACCAGTCAAAGATAACAGCTGTACACTTTGCAGGTTCGGTGAACTCTACCAACCCCTGGCAGCCAGTCGTTCCTGTGGGAGAGGATCATAATTAGAAACGTTTTGGGTCATCTTGAGAAAAGAGCGTGCGTTTGAAAGGAAAGAAGGAGGAAAGAAAGAAGGGGGAAAAAAAGAAAGGAGTGTGTGAGGGTCAAATGTCACATGTGTACTTACCGTAAGTTCTATATTTTTCATCTTAGCCTTAACTACAGTGATGATCTGAGTGACAGAAATCGCCCTGGGAGGTACCAGAATCAAGACAACCCTACGGGGGTTTATTCTTTACTGCAGAGAGACAATTAGACAAATGTACAGGCTTGCATGCACTGCCCTCATCAGTGTCCTCTCATGAGAAACTGTGACTTGTAGCCTTGGGGCAGGA
>NC_065506.1:34700521-34793874 GCF_006386435.1 Epinephelus moara
TCTTTACTGAGAGAGACAATTAGACAAATGTACAGGCTTGCATGCACTGCCCTCATCAGTGTCCTCTCATGAGAAACTGTGACTTGTAGCCTTGGGGCAGGAGAACAGTTAGGATATAACAATAAGTGTCACTCTTCCTCTCTCTCTCGTTTTTGCCCCCTGTCATTCCCTTGGTACTTTCAACATGGCCTCAGGTAACGCAGTAGAGTGACCCATTAGAAACTCACTTTATTCACCCACGTAACAGCTTAACATGCATCAGTAACTCCTGACACCCGGGGCAGTTGCCACTGGTCTACTTCCTTAAGAGCCGGATACATATACTGCAGGGGATTTTGGTAGGTTGGTGCAGTGTTTGCCAATTATAACAATTAGAACTGTATTCCGCTCCATGTTACTGTCAAGAATGGTTTGATATGTCTAGACAGTAGAGACAACAAACAAAACAAACAAAATAGCCTTGGAAAAACAGGGAGACAAAAGCACAGTTTGAAAAAACAGCAACCTACGTGTTTTGAAACACCACAATATTGGCATGCAGTTTGAAGCTGCTTAATATAATGTTCTTACATTAACAATGGATTAGATAGATGAGTGATGTAGAAGGCATTGCTTGTAATGACAAACTCTCAGAGAATTATCACCTGACTTTGTTTCCTTCAGATGTTAAAAAGCCTCACGGAGCTTTCAGCTAATTGTTTTTAAATTGACTGCAACTTGACTGTTTTGGTTCACTCTCAGTGCTCTTATCAGCATCATTTTGAACCACAGCAGACAGCTCTCTGCCTGGCACCAAATGGCAGACACAGTTAGCAATAAAGTGTTGAACATAGCAGTGTAAATAGTAGCAAAAGAGATATTTTTTTAGTTGGTGGAGACCAAAAACAGAGCTAAAAGAGTGTTAGAGTTACAAGGTGGCCAGAAACACCACTCCAGATCAATGCTAATCAGTCCTTTCAGGATCTCACAGGCTGTTTTGTGGATTGTGCAGCTTAAAATGCCTAATTTCATGGCAGCTTTTCTAAAAAAAATTGCGATGTTGTGGTGTTTAGAGGCCTTTTTTTGCAATGAATTTCCAGGGGCATGTGAAAACTGCAATAAAGTTGTGATGCTATCACATATTTGGAGCTTATTATTATGAGCATTCAGTGATTCCCACAAAATTGTAACATCTTTGTAACGCTAGGGGGCATATGGGCAGTAACAGCTGATTGCCCCCGATCAGCTGCTTGATGCTTTGTGAAGGAACGTCCCTGTGAGCCGCTCTCCTCCTGCTCTGTCTGCCCAGTGAGCACAAGCTAACACAGCACAATGTGATCTCCTCCCCTCTCTTCAAATTTTGCTGCTTAGGCAGAAGCCCTGCAGCAGCAACTGTTTGCTATATCTACTTTACAGGGGAGTCACTTTAGTATTGTCATTACAGCTTGTTTCTTTTGCCCCCCAAGTGCCCCCAAAATCAATTATTATGCATGTTGAAGATCACAGAGCATTTATCTTGCCCTTTTATATGTGTCAGAAATTTTGCCATATCCATTAAAAATGAATGAAATTCATTCATTCAATCAAATAAATTTTGAATTTGGCAAAAACTTGATTCGCTGAAGGAATTTGTTTGTCAAAGCGAATACTCCCACCCACTGAAATTGTTTGGGGTGGCACCAAGCCCAGATGGATGCAGAGAGAAACAGAATGTTGAGCTCATGTCATCAGGACGGTCTTACCAGGCTAGGAACAATGTTGGTGACTTGGCATGACTTTCTGGCAACTCTTGGTGACTTTTGGAGCTAGTGCTAGCTACTTTCTTAGGAAAAGAGCTGGCAACACCATGTAAAACAAAAGACAACGTTGAATTACGTTACAAAATAACATAGTATGCACCATGTGCCATGTGATGTTAGTAACAAACATACTTATTTTAAGCCTAACTTAATAACCTTTTCCAAAAAACCAACCAAGGATATCTGTTGCCTAAACCTAACAATGTAGTTTTGATGCAACTGCGACCATTTCACAACGTTAACCACGTGTTTGAAACTGCGACTGTTAATGGTCATATGCAAGCTTTTCTGTCGTCCACCAATAGGGGCGCTAATTTAGGAAATGCTCTTGTGGATATTAGAGAAAAACCAAGATAGAACGTACGTGGTCATATTGGTTGTTGGGTTGTTCCATCTATTGTGCTGACAAGGTTTGAGACTGATATAATCCCACTGTTGAGTTGCTATCTTAGACTCTATAAAATAATGGACGTAGCTACGTCACCCATTGGTTTGTGGAGTTGCTGTTTCAAAGCCTCGAGTCTAGCATTTTGACTTTTACCATCTCGATTTTTTGGAGCCAGAGGTGACCATATTTGGACGGGAAGGTGGAGCTGTGAATGATCAAGGGGTGGATCTGGCTAAGAAGCCAAGGACACTATTCACAGATAACCTGTCACTTAAAGCAGCCATGCCCTTAATCATGTGTACATGTAAGTCTTAATAAAATGTATGTAATGTTTGAGTTATATAAAAATGTACAGTTGTCATGAATGGGGAAATAAGCTATCAGGACCAAACCTTTTTTTTTTTGTACAAGGCTGTAAACATGTTTTTTTGTGCCGCAAAGTTGGGCATATGAACAAGAGCGTCTATGGGGACTGACTCAATTCTGGAGCCAGCCTCAAGTGGCCATTTGAGGAACAGCAGTTTTTGGCACTTCTCCGTTGGCTTCATTTTAACCCCGAAAGAAGAAGAAGAACAGAAAGGATGTAACTATTTGGTGAGTGTGTTTCATTGTTTTTCCTATAGGTGATGCAAAATACCTGAAACTAGGCCCAAACAATCACCCAGTAGAAGAGATACTGTGCTGTTTCAGACCTTCAGTCCTGGACCTTTGTTTCTGTTCTTGCCAAAAAGTCATTAACTTGTAATTCTAACACTTGTGCCAGAGTGAGTGATCTAATAGCATCATGTCCAGTCAGGAAATGTGATCACAGTCTGGAGGATACCATTACAACAGTTTTGGTGTGTGTATTTGCCTTTTATAGATTTTTTTATAGTATTCCTGCCAAATACAGTACAGTATATTAGCTTGAGTGTGGTCCAGTGCTCAGATGTACAGTATGTGCTGAGGCATTTGCTTTGCAGCAGAGCCATAGCTTGAACAGAAAATGCTGTCTGCCTAGATCTCTCCCTTGTCCCTATGGTAACAAGTAGAAGGGCAAAGGTCTGTGTGTGTAATAATTACGCAATACTTTATTGATCCCCTTATGGAAATTCTCTTTTTGCTTACCCTTGTCCGCAGGCAAGTCAGACTGCTGGGTCAGCTTGAGGAGTGCACTCTGGAGGCTGGTAGAGATTCAATGTTTTGCACAAGGACACTTTAATGGGATGAATGCTTGTCATCTCTTATGCTTAAGACTGGGCCCTCCAGGTGAAGGACCTTCACCATCTGCTGCCCTGCTCTGTGTGTGCATGTACGTACAGTATATTGCGTCTTCAGTGTTGTATGTGCTGATGCCTTACAAGAGTGTTTTGAAGTAACTGGCAGAGCCTAGATAAAAAGAAACGTATAAGGTTTGATACTCTGATCTAATGCTACTATATCAGAAGGCAATCAAAGATGCACTTCAAGGATGCATTTTGAGGGTAATAGAATATACAGTCTCATCCCACAGGCACTGTGCTGCTGAAGTGATCCCTGAATGGCTTGAAGATATTATCCTATCAGGTTCGGTATCTGCATTCAAAATTCCATCTCCAGATTGGACATTTTGATTTGTGGTGCTGTTTTGTGGTAAACACACTTTGTCTAACTCATCACAGATGGCAAAGGCGTGAAAGAGGTTACTCTGAGAATTTATATCAGTATTGAATCTCATCATTTATCCCAACAACATGGTGGGCACTTCACTCAGCACTTGAGTGCATCCTCAATGTCAGTGTGACCATCTGTACTCATTTCTTGAAGTAATCCTAAAGATTATGTTTTGAGCTCCACGCTGTACTCATATTAGTCCATAAGTATAGTCACCAAATGTCCACTCTTTATGTTTGAACACCTCTGGCTCTCTCTTCCTCCCCGACGCACACAAACAAAACAGACTGTCTGCCACTAATGGTTTTTCTCATTGACAGATAATTCTGTGGCAGCAGGGTGTGGTTTCTGTATCTGTCTGTGCAGGAGACATCAGTGGAGGCACAGTGCTGCAGTCACAGCTGCAGGTAAATTGGTAATTAGTAATCTTGTCTATTTATCTCCCCTGCAGTGAGACTGGAGTCTCTGTCCTTGTGATAATGTACACCAGCAGCATGCTCCCTGTGCCTTAAGTCCTTGTTGTCTAGCACTGTGGCAAAAGCCTTGGTTGTGTTGTTTGTGTTTAATAAAATCAGCGGTGTGCGCAAACTATTCCCCTGTGCGAGCGTGCTCCTGTGACTCCTGAATACATCGGACCCTGTTACTACTCACTGAAGGTGCAGCTCATTTCATTTCCCTTCGCTTTCCTGTCCTCCAGTGACCCTTGGAAATTGATTGGGTCCGCCATCATAAATGACATCTCAATTCCCTTAATTCTGCTCAAAGAAGCGAGGAGAGGAGAGTAGAGGAATGGGATCATCCTTTAGTGGAAGCCTTTATCAGATGGACATACTGGAAATGTATTCATGATTGCATTGAGTAAAGGATCTGATATAGCAGGCAGCAGTGAAAATGCACCACCACCACATTGCTGTTACTGTCCAGCTGAGCTGTCCGTCCAAGCTGCTAGTTGGAGCGTCATGCCAAGTTTTTTTTTTTTCCTACCTAAACTTATTAGATGTGTGTAAAGTGTAGGAACAATTATAGAGAGTTTCTCTCCTCGCCAGATGGCTTCTTCTTTCTTCATCTCTCATTTCGTATTTCAAAGTGCTTCTTGGCTCATTGTCAGGGAGAAGAAGATAATCCACCCCCTTAGTTTTATCCCTATAGGAAGAAAGACACCAAAGAAGATACAGTATGTTCACCTCAAAATACTCCCTGGTTTAAATAAATAATTTTATAATTAACACACTCACACAGCATTTCATAAGAAATTAATTTGTTTTTATTTATTATTTTTTTTACATTGTTCTATAAATCCTGTTAAAACTACATTCTGTATTACTGAGCTATTGAAACAAAGGCTATTGGACAAGTTCATTGATGAACAGCTGGCACCTGGTCTAAAAATGCCATACACAACTGCCTGAGTTTGAGTAATCTGCTCTGACAGTGTTTTCCAAAAGTGCACTTGTGGTTTGTGCTACAGAAACAAAAACTAAATAGCAAACTGAAATAGAATTTCTGAAAAAAAAAAATAAAAAAAATCAAAGGTTCAAAGGTGTCTACGTGTTTATTTAATTGTTGTACGTCCTCACTTTTGTAAAAACCACTACACAACTGGAGGGCATCATTATCAATAAAACATAAAAGCACTAACAGTGGGAAGTGTGCACCCAATCTGTTTAGACAGTAAATCACATTGTCTGTGCAAACAAAAATTCTGAGGCAACAAAAGATGCAGCAGTGCAGTTAAAACCCTAACAGGTGTTCCAGCTGTGCAGTCAGTGAGTGACAAAGCTTCAGATGATGCTGATGCCTGAAGTCGGGAGAAGAGATATGGATAAAATCTTCCATCACAGTATTTTTAATTGTATATGGTGATAACGCTACATAAAGAGATACAAACAATTGATTTTTTTTTTTTTTTAACTTACAGTTTCTTGCCCTGGGCCATCAGAAACTCCCACACCTCATAAACTGTCCTAATCCTCATTTCCAGTCTGGATGACATTATATACATTAAGTGCAGTAACAACATCTAGCTAATCCAGTAAAACTACTGACAGATCAAGCCAATACATTCTCACTCCGACCTCGTCACATATAGACGTTTGGTCATGGACTTTTCATGTCCAGATACAATGTGCAAGGTATGTTGCTTGTTGACGATCTGGGACACTGTGTCAAGTTCTGCCTGTTACATGTGTTGTCTTCTTTCAAAATATACTTCTGTTTTCCCAGGAAATTTAACATTTACATACAGTCTCTTTCAAAATAAACACGTCAGTACAACACCAAAAATTGATGTTTTATTTCCTTCAACAACAAACACGTGGTTGTGTTTAAGCAACAAAAGCACGTGGAATCTTAAAGGGATAGTGCACCCAAAAATGAAAATTCAGCCATTATCTACTCAACCTCATGCCGAGGGAGGCTCTGGTGAAGTTTTAGAGTCCTCACATCACTTGCGGAGATTGAGGGGAGAGGGGGTAGCAACACAACTACATTCTGTTTTTAGCCTCATTGTAGCCTGTAGCTCTAACTGTCTCTCTGTGGACCGTGCTCACGTGTGCGCGCTTGTGCGTGAGACCAGCGAAAGCACGTGAACACACATGAAGGCGGTGCCCATGTCTCATGGTCTCGTGCAAGCGCACACACGTCAGCTCAGTGTACAGAGAGACAATTAGAGCTACAGGCTACAATGAGGCTAAAAACAGAGTTTAAATGACGTTTTCCAAACAACTTTTTATGTCGGGGCTTTAGGACACTTGGATCACTACAGACGAGCAGTATGGAAGTATTTTGTGGTTTCAATTATGTGTTCTTGGACGTTTTAATCTGGGTCGCCGTCAGCCAGTTAGGTGTGCAGTTGTGCTGCTACCCACTCCCCCCTCGGATCTCCGCGAGTGATGTGAGGTTTCTACCGTTTTTTTCCCCGTTAAAGGGGTTTCTTCGGGGGAGTTTTTCCTTATCCGCTGTGAGGGTCCTAAGGACAGAGGGATGTCGTATGCTGTAAAGCCCTGTGAGGCAAACTGTGATTTGTGATATTGGGCTTTATAAATAAAATTGATTGATTGATTGATTGATTGATGTGAGGACTCTAAAACTTCACCAGAGCCTTCCTCAGCATATGGGTGAGTAGATAATGGCTGAATTTTCATTTTTGGTTGCACTATCCTTTTAAGAACACCGAACACCGCTCTGTCAGGTGAGAGTCGGTGTTTGTTGGACCCATCCACCACCACTCCCACCTGCCACAACAGACTTTTGCCACCTTAGCTTTCGTCCTTGTCCCGCCACACTTCCCCCTGACGCCGCTGGCTGCCATTGGACTATAATGGCAACCAGCCGCATATCTTGCCAATGTAAAAGGATGCATTTTTTCATTGGTTTCTGACGCCGCAAGTCACTGCCCAAGCGCCGGATTTCGATGACTTAAGAGTGAGACCGGGCTCATCGAGCAACTTAATGCAACCCTGTCTCTTGAAAATTCCATTTACACTTAACAAATTTGCAACAGCCAGTATGTTTTGAAGGCAGTGTAATGCTGGCTGGATTACATTTTCTATTAACATAATTAATTAACCTCCCTGGCTTGACGCAAACATGTCCCTACAGCTTTGGTGCGGTACATAACTTTATCCCTTCATTTAGCAAGAAAAAGCCTCTGAATACTGTGTATTTCAAATGTACTTTGCAAATGATTTTCCCATATCACACTGTCGCTACCTCTCAAACTCCATCTTTCTGTCATCAAAAGACTGAGGTGATGAAATCACACCACTCATTGTGGCTTTTAATCAAAGCAAGATCGTAAGATGCTCACACTGTTCTTCATCTGAATTACTTGAGTAAGCCAAGCCACTTCTTTACATGTGTGTCACCCATCAAGCAACATGAAGCCCAAATGATTAAACCCAAAGATACAATCCAGAACAATTCAATCTCTCATTTGCATGGAAGTGTGAAGAATATCCCTATTTCCAAATTGCTCCTGAGAGAGAGGAGTTAGTTTGATGAAAAGGGATCAGCCTTTGATTACAATCCCTTCAAGATCCATTAGACACTAAACATAATCACTTCCTTTCATTCCCCTTCCCCCACGTATTGATGTCTACGCGTGCCTCCCCCCAGGTGTCACTCTCAGGGGTAATCTAAACAACTCCTCCCATCGCCCGGGCCGATTCGCTCCTCAGTGGCCTCACACTAAGGCAGGGATTGCTGAAGCAATCCATAAGAGATTAAAGAGGATCACCAATATGTGTGGAAAATCGCATTTTACACAGTTTAAACAGGATTGATGGAGAGACTGAATGTTGAATGATTTCAATTCAGGTGGTTTAGCACATCTTCTTTGTAGTGGAGATTAACTGGTTCAGGTGTTCTTAATCAAAAACATTCAGAACTTTCCTGTACCAGTTTAATAGCAGAAATATGTGGGTGGTCTGAGAGGGAGACATGTATAGAAACACCACAAAGAATAAACACGTTATTTTAATGTGCATTCAACAGTATTTGTGATTTTAATGCCACTGAAAACATTTAACAGACCATGAATAGAGGACAGCCAATCATAGGCTATATATACATATATATGTAAATATGAGCAACTTGAAATCACAGAATAAATTTTAGTATTCAAACACAGAGTGCCATATGCTTTACTCAATCAAATGCAATGCATATTGGTAATGTGAGGAAACAGATTTATATTCTGAGATTGGAGAGTTTCTGTTACATTTGCATGCATTTCAATGCATCCCAAATACAAAATTTAAATTTGGAGATATACGTTTTATGACTCTGCTCTACATATCATTCATAAAATTACAGAAACAGTGCAAACAAATGGAGGGCCATTTAGCTTTAGTGCAGGAGTTTAGCAAACTGTGAACACAAAACAATTTCGACCTTGATCAAACAAACAAATTATTACATTCTCTCCTGATTAACTAAATTCAAACAAATGGCCATGCAGCCTGTTCTAATTCCCAGTGCCTCAAATACCGACGCTTTGTCTCGCCCCTCAGCGAGTGATATCGACTCCAAAGGCAGCCTTTGAACATCATATAAGACGCACTGGGCTTTCAGTTGAATCCAATGTAAACCCATCTGTGGTGTCAAGTATGAGGTGTATTTATTCCAGGTAGATGGGTAGGTTACTGAGGAGGAAGTGGGTATACTCTCCTACATATTCCAATGACTTTTTGGCTGACAGGTGAGTATACTGTAAACAGCCAGAAAAAGAGGTGGGTATACGCTCTATACCGGCGTACTATTGATCTGTGGGCCAGGGTTTTTTAAAACCTGCACTAAACTGGCCCATTATGAGAGCCACTCTGTCCCGCCCGACCCTTAAACGTATGCGTTAATCAGTGACCCGGTCCCAACCTGCAGATCCGATAACCGGAGCTGAAAGTTTCTGGTAATGACCATCGCCACTAACTTTTGGCTCTATTGTATGTCAATTCCAGTAATTATCATGATATAAAACAGATGTTTTGAAAGATAGCAAGTAGGCCTACTCACCCATCCTTAAGTAGGATCTCAAGCAGACACTTTATATCCTACTTGGTTTGTGCTAGGCCTAAATATTTGCAGAGGGAAATAGTTTTAGACTTAGATTTTGTTAAAGATGGAGAGAGGGAAAGAGAAGGTGGAAGTTGGACGTTTCTGTAAGTTATTAATAACTTACTCAGAGTGCTGCTTTGTCACTTAGTGACCTGCCCACCCGTGATATTTAACAAGCTTATCCAAACTGCCCAACCCATGGGCTGTGGGTCATCACTACTAAGTATACCCTCCACTATACCACTGCTTGAAACCAAAGGTCAGTGTTGTTTTAATATAACATTACACAAGCATACTTTTTTGAAGCCATAACATGAGTTTGACCTTACCGCCACTGTTTCAGAACCTTAACGTGTTACAATGTGTTTCAGCTGTACGCCCCACGGATACGCTGCCCTTTGCATTGCTGTGAGACGCGGAGGGGTGCCGGTATTCGACCATTCTACATCCAGCCAAAAAGCAGGTAAAACGTGCCTTTACTTGTCTGCGCACACTGGAAACCAAATGGCAAAGGAAATAATTCAACTTCTTCTTCTTCTTTAGTGCTCTTTTATCTGCCTTTTGACTCCATGACTGACAAGTACAGGAATACACAATAGGTGCAATTAGAGGATACCCTGATGAAGGTCATATGACTGAATACACTGTCACTTCTCTTGAACATTCTTAGGTTTATTTCTTTAGCTTTTCTGCAATCCTGTGGAAGCTGGTTGGTTTTATTTGTTCGAATATGTCAGCATCACAGATTTTGGAGCGATAGACTTCTTTCTACTCACAAAGCGAAAACACAAAACTGGAGTCCTTCAGTACGAGAATACTTTAGGTCCTTGGTGCCTTTTCAGGTTGTATGTCTCATAAGTCCCCTCTGTATTTTCTAGCCTAAACTGCACTAAGATCCCTTTCCAGGAAGTTTTATTGGAGTTAGCCCAATCAAAAATCAATGCAGATATTTTGGGAACATTGTCCATGCCATAAATAGTCAAGAGGCATGCAACGCCAAACAGCTTGCTGAACCAAATGCCTCTGATCGATAGGTTAGTGAATTATGCATGGTATCCCGGTACAGTACAACACCGCTGAACCTCTTGTGCCTCTGATGCCTGTCTTGATGTAACGTTTCATTTATATGAGCACAGAGGTGATGGGCATATTAGTGATCTCTATCCATTTTTGACTCTCTACAGCTTAAAGTATTCTTGCACACCTCATGACACGTGACACAACTTCCTATGAAGGGACCGTTAAAGAAACATGGACCAGCAGACAACCGTCCGCACACACCCACACATGCATATATAACACAGTGATCGTTCAAGTCTGTCTGGTCTTGAACTGTCAAGGGAGAGCGAAACTGCATGAATATGGCACTGGCTTGTTATCGCAACAATCTCTCAACAGCCTTCATTTCAAACAACGACACATGGTGATGCCTTTTATAATTAAAACTCAAGTGGCTCTATTTCATTTATTTATTCAGGCACGGCTGTTTCTTCCCTTCCACTTTCATGCTTGTTCAAATTGATTTAACTTTTGAAATTGTCACTACAAAATAGGTTAGCTCCCGCAATTACAAAAGTTCTAATTAAAAGCAGAATGCAAATATATTCATAATTGTGTTGCTGTCTTATCTGTTTCATGGCTGGTGTTACTTTAAAGCAGGCAGGGGGAAAATTACCCTGAGAATTGAGAAAGAGATGAGAGAGAGAAAGAAAGAGAGGGAGAGGGGGGACGGCAGGGCGAAAGAAGGGGGGAAAGAGAAGGAAAAAGCCCTACAGTGTGATCTAATTAGCTGTCTCCGACAGATGACACTGTATTCTGACATGTTCCCTGTCACAGCATCAATTAACTGACCGGAACAATCTTTACCACGGCTTCAGCGCTCCCATCACACACACACACACACACGCACACACACAGCGCAATATGAGAGAGGTCACTCTGAGACTTACCAGTTTAACACTCTTTTCAGTTTGGCAACACTATATGCCACAATATGGATGATGATTCACTTATTCACAACCCCTGACATTTTGATCGAATGAAACAGATGGCTATAAGAAGCACAAGTGCCACAGTGCTGGAGAGAAGGCTGGAATTTAACACGAGATAAAAGGACATGCTGCAAAATTAAGCATTCATGTTTGTGTTGGTGTTGCTTGTGTAATTTTATACTTTGACATGAGAACCTGACTGTCTATTTATTACATTTTATTTACAATGTTTAATGAAAACTAAATATATAAAAAAAACAATTCACTTTCTCGATGCCCCCCAGAAAAGAGTAATAAAAATAAGCCTTTTCAATCCATATTTTCATTTCTAATTGTGTCCTCACTCCTCAGTTAAGTGAATACATCTCTACTATTTTAACTTTTAGGTGTTGTTATTGTGGTGTTGTGATTCAATGTGACTTCACGCTTGGGATATTTTAAGTTACAGCATTCTCAGTTGAGACAGGACGTTGGCTGGCCCGCCTTACAACTTTGTCGACTTTTTCATTGGTATTCTTTTGTTTACAAAGCTACTCTTGGCCTACCTCCAGCATATTATGTGTGTACATTAAGCAAAGAACTGAAAATACCTATGCTCTCCATTCACAGAATATGTTTTTATTGTCTGTACCGAGGGTACGTACAGAGTTTGGTATGCGAGCATGTATGTATGCAGCTCCTTATGTGTGGAATCTTCGGCAGGAGGACTTTAAGTTGCTCTCAATGGTTCCTCTCGGCTGTTTCAAAGCACTGTTGCAGGATTTTTGTACACAGTCTTCCATATGCCAGAGTCACGGTGTGTCATTTTTGGAGCGTTTATGGTTCATTTTTAGTATATGTAAACACTTTTTGGCTTTGTAGTAATCATATTTTGTCTTATATATTGCTTGTTTTAGAGCTTCACATTTTTGTACTGTGTTCTTGTTCTATGTTGTCTGTCTGTCTTGGCCAGGACACTACATATGTATATGTATATATTTTCCTTTGTACCATATCCTTAACCTTTATCACTCAATTTTCTTTCCCTTTCTTTCATTCATGTTCTACATCTTCTTACCTCCCCCTCCTTGTCAGAGCATGCACAGGTTCAATGACTCATTTCACTGATTACAGTCATAAATCCAATACACCACTGCCCTAGAAACCTGATTCCCACCTCTCATTCCTCCCACCCACCCTAAAACATATGTACAGTAATAAACTAACGCGCTAATACAATCAAGTAAGGAATTTTCTAAGCAGTCAGGCATGCAGCACTGAAGGGGAGATAATCTCACAAACAAGGATGATGCCAATCTGTTGCACAACCTGAGCACTGTCTTCTTTAGTGATAGCAATTTTTTCTTATAGTGTTTCACTGAAAAGGCTAAACAGTATTGAATGACGCCTCACTTTCAAGAACAATACAATTAAAAGTTGGACTACAGATTGGTTTCTGGAAAATTCCAGAATTTTTCAGCCAAGGTTTATACATGAGATGATGAGTAATACATGCTTGATATTCCTGCAGAAGAGTAGATCATTTTCTAGTTGGCTAACCAAACAGCTGGCTTGGTTAGCCCTAGAGGTAGACCCCTGGCTACAACAGGAAATCCATTAGGCTACTGTGTTTTCTTCTCTTCCTTTTTTTTGTATTCAGATAAGTAGTTGAAATGAATAATGTAAAATTTGAGTTTATTTTAAAAAACTTTTGGGTGCCTTCCCCAATAAACGTTGTTTGCCTGTCACGTTTCCCAATCTTCCCAACGAAGGGAGCGAGTGCAAAGTTAGCATGATCCATTTCACAGGATGGTCGGTGAAGAGAGTAAGAACCAGGTTGAAAAATACCCTAATTACCCTTTAAGCAGACAAAAACATACACAAGAGTTTCAGGTACATTTGTAAGAAATAAAGCAAATAGAGCTCTCCTGAGCATCCCAGATTAGCAAATAATTTAGGCTAAATGTTTCTTTAATTTAACCAAGTAAGTCTCATTGATATTAATGTCTCCTTTTCAAGAGAGACCTGGCCTGAAGGGAAAGACACCTCACAGTACAAGAATAGACAATATCCAGCTGAGACTAGTGGTGCAGTGGTAGTTGATCATGTGAGTGTACTACCAAGCAGATGGGTAGGTTACTGAGGAGGAAGTGGGTCTACTCTCCTATGTATTCCAATGGCTTTTGGGATGGTGGGTGGGCATACTGTTAACAGCCAGAAAAAGAGGTGGGTATACCCGTATGTCTGTGTATACCTTCCACTATACCACTGGTTTAGATGCATTAACAGGCATGTGTTTCCTGAAATATCTAAAACAAAGCAATACATTTAAACAAACACATTTACCAACCCGGACTACACAGTGAAGTGAAAACAAAATCACACTCCCCTTTTACTTTTAGTTCAGTAAACTGAAGTGACACATTTCACTTTTCACAGTTTGCTTTGAAGACTTAAGAAAGAAATTGGAAACCTTAATCTGAGAGAAAGGAATCAGGTACACCCCACCAAGATAGAATTGCCTGTGTAAGAATCTGTGACACCTCCTCAGCTGACGCTTTATGTAAGAGAAAGGGTCCCACCCACTGTGAGAAGTAATGTACACACTTACACCTTTCTGTTGGTGCTCTCAAGAAAACGAAACATCAATTCTCCCAACAGGTTGGTGCACTATAGCTGGCCGTAGCCTCACTGTGAGCTTGTGTGTTTTTCTTTGGTTGACTCACAATTCTTGACATTCTCCTTTACATCCTTCCTCGATTTAGCCAATAAATAAGGCTTTGCCTCTCTTTGTAGGTCTGAGACTGTATTTCCAAAGGTCACAGTCAGCGAGTCCTGAAAGAGGAAAGGCTGGAGGAGCCAGGGTTGTAAAGCTTCAGGCATCAACACTTGCAAGGTCTTAGGTAATTCCACAATCCTGTAGAATATGTCTTCTACGATGATGAATTTCTGTAGTGGTATTTTTTCTCTACCGTTGTATCTCCTTCTAACTTTCCTTTATCTTTAAGGGCTGAGTAGGGAGCTTGGCTTTCATAGCCCTACTCCTGGGCTTCCCATGCCGACCGAATCAAGATTTAAAGGTCTTACATTTGAAATCTTATGTTGAAAGTAAGATCCTGCAGCCTCGGAGACCACATTATGGTTTGGGTGCTGTGTTTTTAATGGTTTTAACACCCAATGGAGGGATGAGTGATCCATTGCCACTATAAAGAGCCTCCCCTGCAGGTAAACCGCTTTCCAAGGACCTAGAACACAGCAAAACACTCTGGTTCTAGGGCAGAGTAGTGTCTTTTTGCACAGTTTTGACTCCTGATAGGACATGTGAGGGACTTCCTGTGTCCATAACAATGCCTTCTGCACCAGAGCAGCCATAAGACCAACTTCAGTAGCATAAGTGCAGACCAGGAAGAGAAGCTTAGGATGGACGAGGGTTATCACTGTGTCCAATGCTGCTAAATGTTGTGTAGAACAGCATAAATTTCCACTTTTCTATTCTTGTGGTACAATCTGATCTACCATCCCTAAAAATCTCTGAAAAGCATAGGTAGTTGGTTTGTACCGTGATATCTTTGACTATTTTTCTGTCTTGGGGACACATACCAGCAGTCTAGAAACTTGCTGTCGAATAATTTATTTTTGTTTACGTTCATGGTTGGACTTTTCTAAGTTTACTGTGTCTACCTCTTTGACAACTTCATCAGCATTAAAAAGCATCTAAGCTAGATTTCTGTTGGGAAACGGCTTTTTCTTACAAGGTCTGGAAAAAATGTGGTTGAGTGGTGCATAAATCTGCATAGGGAATAATGTTTTTTTTTTCTCTTTTGGCAAGTTGATTAGGAAAACATGGCACTGTTAGATTTCCATTGGGGATTGCAGCCGTTTCCTTCATCTGTGGTAAATGACACTTACATATATTCAGTAGATGATTTGTAAAATTGTAACAGGGTTGATAAGGGGCGAAGTGAGGGTGGGGGTGAAGGGAGGGTGACTGAGACCACTGAGAGATAGGAACATCAAACATAAGGGCAGGAAAATAAGCAGCTTTCAGGCATTGTTCATTCACTTAAATGTCTAGTATTGCATGGTTTAGTTTTGCAGTAGAATGTTTGGATCACAGCATGAGATTATGAATAGGTAAAGGGGAAGATACTGGTGATGGTTAAGGTTTGGGAAATATTGTGGTCGCTGGCTACCTTTGAATCTGGCTCTCCTGGGAAGCTTGGAGAGCTCTGTTTCCAACAATATTTCCCACAAAATACATGCATCCACTATAAAGTCACTTTGCTCAATACATTTTAGAGGAAACTTAACTTCTTTCTGGATTATGTTCAGGCACCTTTTTTCCAGAAGTCATAAGGAGGAGGTCAGGTTGGATGATTGGGTATAAAAAGCACAGGACAGGATAAAAAGAGACACTAGAGGCCTGTGTTTGTGTACTGTGTCTTGCCTATTGTTAGTTCTCGGTATTAGTCATGGTTAGCAAACCCTGTCTCCAAGAAATTATGTTTGCATGTTACTTAAAGTCCAGCGCTTGGGTAGCGACTTACGGTGTCAAACACTGATGAAAAAAGCCGTCCTTAAACGTCAGCATGATACTTGGCCTGTTGCCGTCATAGTTTAACCATGCTCAGCAGCATCAGGGGGAAATGTGGCAGGGCAAGAACAAAGATTAAGGCGGCGAAAGTCCGGATAGGGCGGGTGGGGCAGGTGGTGGATGGGTCCAACAAACGCCTACTTTCACCTGGAAGAGCGGAGTTCGCGTCTTGTAAGATGATAAAACCAAACCCTGTTCTCTTTTCCTAAACCTAACCACGTATGTTTGTGACTAAGGGCTCTAGTTTCCCAGCGCAGGGTGGCGAAGGGTGGCGAAGGGTGGCGAACCTCGTGCAGAGCTAGTTTCGAGCAGCGCAACCCAAGGCGCGCTCAGTTTGGTAGTTTGGCAGACCGAGGTGCGCTGAGATGGNCTCTTTTCCTAAACCTAACCACGTATGTTTGTGACTAAGGGCTCTAGTTTCCCGGCGCAGGGTGGCGAAGGGTGGCGAACCTCGTGCAGAGCTAGTTTCGAGCAGCGCAACCCAAGGTGCGCTCAGTTTGGTAGTTTGGCAGACCGAGGTGCGCTGAGATGGGTGTGGTGGCGCAGCAGGGGGAGGTGTCGACAGATGCAGCTTGGCACAGTGACAGTTTCGTGCCAAAAGGCTTCGCCGAAGGTGCGCTAAAAGCTCGCCAGCTGAAACCAGGTATACTGTCAGCGCAGGGGGAGCGTGGCCGGTGTAAGCCGAAGTTTGGCTGACCGGTGGACAGTGCACACACGTCACCAAAACCTCACAGGCAGGTTTCCAGAATGTCAGGCACATTAACAATGCAATAAATACCCAAAAAAACCACTATTCAATGCAACTATCTGCAATCAGCACATAAATGTATCTCTATATCGACTGTCCCGTCACATCTGATGTCAGATCAAAGGGGATTGGCACCGTTTGGCACGTTTGGCACGCGTAATGGAAACCCAACCTGATTTGATTAACACAGCTGCAAACTAATGAGTTCACATCCCTCTCAGCCAACCACAAACAGCCACAGCATCAGATAGGGAGTATATATTCAGCATCTGTCATCTTAGAAAAGTCAAAAGAAAAGAAACAGAGTGAGACTGCGAGAGAGAAAGAGAGAGCGCGCGCGCACGAGAGAAACGCAACATTGATTTACAATTGTGGTGACCTCCTCCCAGGCTACCTTTGCATCATCAGCCCGTGGAGGTCTGCTCGCAGTTCCGTATATTCGGACACTGCGAGCTTGGACCTCCCGGACCAAAACATCAGTTTCCTCCTGGGAGAAGTTTGGCCGTCTGACGCTGCTGCTCTCTTCTGCCATGGCGAATTGAGTAAACTCTCATTACACCTTCGCGCGGCGCATTTAAGGGCGAGGAGAGGGGCTCATTTGATTGGTGTGATGTGTGTAAAACCCACTCCACGCCTTCTCTCCTCCCTCTTTCCGACTTGCGCAGGTAGGAGGGACGGAGGTGGGAAAGAGGAGTAGCTGTGCCAGCTGACGGTGTGCCAAACTTGCAAAATCCGCCTGGCCACACCCAGTTGGTGAAGCGCAGGTGTGCTGCGTCCCCGCCTCGCCCGGTCAGTGAAACTAGAGCCCAATGTTTCCATCGGGTATCGAAATAGTAAAATCATGTACCGCATAAGCTTTGGAAGGTTGGGGAGAAGGGTGGGTGAGCAAAGTGCAGAACTTTGGCACCAAAACTTTGGGTTCATGTCCAACCTACTTCGTCTTAGGCAAAAAAGGCACTTTGGTTAAGTTGAGGAAAATACTGTGATTTGGGTTAAATATAAATAAGGTAAAACAATAATAATGCTGTAGTCACTACAAGTAGATACTGTATTGTTAAATTTCCCATTGTGACAGAAAACAGCTGTTGTCAGTGAATATTTTGCCAATATGTTCAGTATCAGCATTATGCTACTTGCCAGATACATTAATTAGTGACTTTTCTTTTTTCTTGTGCTGTTTTTCCTATTTTCCTCCCTCCTGTTTCAAATTAGTTGTATATAGATTTAATTTCTAGGAGACAGCTTCCTTAACAAATGATCAAGTCAGTGTTGACTTCTTTTCTGTATTTCACCAAGACCACTTTCCCTAATATTAATAAAGTGCTTTCAGTTACCTACATGTAAACATAACCATGAAAACTATCATACTGTAGTTGCCATTTGTAGATTTTGTATAAACATTTTGCGTTGGCAGTAAGATATGGCAGAGATATCTATCATTTTTAGAGAACAGATGTGTTGTTCCACAAGTCGATTTCCTGAGGTAAAAGTACAGGCAGTGTATAATTACATGTGTGTCAAGCAGAGACATTTGCTCTCAGTGGGCTGGCATGATAAGAATACTAATAGCCAGATGCCTAAAGTCCTCAAAATGTTTTAAGGCAAAGCATGATCTTTTCCTAAACATAACCACACTTTAACCACAGCATTGCTGAAATGTAGAGCAACATAACATTTCAATATCTCTGCTACATAACAACGTACAATTGTTACATATCAGTGGTTTGCAGAAACATTTAATGCCAACATTTATTCTGGCAAGTGGGTTGCTCACAGCTGTCTGGCATTGTGACACGGTTGAGGTTAGGTTTAGGTCAAGGCTAGTTCACATTACATGATTTTCACCCCGATTTTGCGTTGCGGAGACTATGGTAATCTTTTGAGTGTGCATACCTGGCGACGTGTGTTTCTGTCATCGGGAGTCTCACCAACTGCGTTACGACCTGTGTGTGTGCACACCACAAGATTTCTCCACCGAGCCCTCGCCAACAGATCCCCAGATAACGCGGTGACGTCACCAAACTTGGAGACGACACATCGTAATGGCATGGATATTCTTCCCAGTGTTGAATCAGATCTGCCTCCAGGGCCTGGGTCCAACCACAACGCGCTCCCCGTGATCCTGTGGACCCCACCATTGTTGTTGTTGCTTGCCGGCTTGTCAGTGTTGCCAGATCTTGGGAGAGAAATAAGCAACCAGGGCTATGGAAACAAGCCCAAAAGAAGCGACTATACCTGGCAACCCTGCAGCTTGTCCTCCTCACATTTCTTCCGTCCTCCTGCGTGCTGATGTGGGACGTATCCCTCCTCTCATTGGCTGATGCTCTTTGTCAGTCGTGTCACACTTCTGCCAGATATCCAGTCCCAGTCGCAGAGGAGGGGGCGACTTGCTCGTAGGCTTGTTCACACATGAGGACTCATCGTGGCAGACTATCTGCCAACTCACCTCTGACCCAAGGTGGCTCTCAAGATCCTCTGCGACGTCAAAATTGAAAATCGTGTAATGTGAACTAGGCTTAACACAACCACTTGGTTAGGTTTACAAAATAAATGATGATTTAGGACAAAATTAATATGTTAGTTATGGGGTTACAGTTAGACACAATGTAATGTAAATGTCTGTGGTTTCACACAAGACATAAACAGCTGCCTCCTGGGTGAAAGTCCTGTGTTTGTTTGACCTTTCCACTACCATGTCAGACACTAAAGGGAGCTGAAGGATGTGACAAAGGTCAGTATTTGACAGCCTGGGAGTGAAGCCAGGCCAAGCAAACAATTGTCTCCTGTACAGCAGCAAAGTTTTGTCAACCTAACTGTCCACCACACCTCCTCCCCAGGCAGGCTAAACCAACTTCTTCCTCTGCTCCCATCAGACACGAGTCATAATGCATAAGGTCACAAGAGGGCTTTGCAATTTGAATGTAAACAAATCTTGTTCTTGGGGATTTGCTGCGAGGCTCGATGCTCTCATTTTCCTTTGGGAGGATAGTTTCACAAAATTAATCTGATCATTTTCTGCTCAAATTGTTCCTGTCATCTTGAGCAGAGCTAAATACCACATCACAACATGCACCATGACATGCACACCTGCAGAGTCAATATACAAACGAAGCTGCATCTCTTTCTTCAATCTATATATACACACAGCCTACAGTATTTACACTGTGGCCACTCCAGTTTCAGTCAGACAAATTAGGAGGATGGATGACAAGTTGAGGGCCCACTGAACCAAGAAAGGTATTTCCTCACAAATTAAAAAATAGTTTTAAAGCAACGCAGACACACTGGGAGCCGGGAGTTAGATTTTTATTAGAGGATATACTGTATATGACGGCAGTAACTAAAGCGCTTGTCCAAACAGATTTTCCGGGAGTCCAATTTGGAGTTTATTAACCAGCAAACTTGACATTATACATACAGTTTGAAAACATGGTCTGTGTTTGACTGCGGCTGCGTACTTTTCTGGACTTTCTGAAAATAACATTCATAAATTTTGAAACCTAAAGATTTAATTTGTCCCTAATGACATGTACCTCCAGTCTAAGTAGCGCATAAATGATAGCATATTTAAGTCTTACAAGATTAATGGAAAGATACTGACAAATGAAAGGGGGAGAAACAGAGAGAGAGAGAGAGAAAGATTGAGACTGATGGCATTTTTTTTCTGGGAGCTCATTAATTTGGACTGATGGAGTCTAACTGCAGGCTGGTGGGTAAGAGGAGGAAAACGAAATATTCCATACAATCTGAGAAACGCTCTGATTTTTCTATCCCTGCTTGCAAATATCTGTCTGAGAAAGCAGATAGGAACACACTTTTGCCTTCCTTTGTTGTAACTCTTTTCAAAACCTCTTTCTGTGACTCACCTTATCCCCATTCCATCCTTTTATTTCTATTTCTTATCTTTCAATCCCTTCGGTCCTCATCCGTCTATTTCTTCACATCTGTCTATGTCTTTCTTCCCCTTCCTTCTCTCAGTAATGACTCATTGAGCGTGCCCTGACTGTGGAGTGCCCTGCATCTGTAAAAGTGGCATTTTCTGGGCAAGAGGTAAAAAAATGGCTGCCAGAAGTGATGTGTAGGTTGTAGAGCCCTTCTTTCCAATCAGAGTGAAGAGATCTGGAGATCAGGCAAAACTGACAATGCAGTTAGAGATGATGAAAAACTTTCACAGACAGACATTAAGCTGCACCCCCCCCTTGTTACTCATACATATCAACCCCTCTTGCTTGCTTTAGAGTAAATAGGGTAAAAATGCAGAAAAAACAGAGGGATAAAAAATGAATAAGACAAATTCTTAATGTCAAAAATAATTGATGTCGGTTTGACATGAAAAATAATTGTTGGTCGGTTGATTGATTTCACAATACTGCGATAAAAATGGTGTCAACCTTTATTTCACCAATTCATCCACCCTTGCTGTCTGATTATTTTTCCAATTACTGTCACGTAAAATTGTTTGTGACAGCTTCCCTCTCTGTATACCTTCGTTATCACTGGCTGAATATTGTATAGTCCAGCTTCAATACAAGCTGTCACATTAACAGCCTTTGGGGCAGGGGCAGTTCAGCATTCAACATTCATCCGAGTGAAACACATTATCCTTTGTGGAAATGTGTTTTTTATGTTCCACGTGCAAAGCAAATGATGCATTTTGTTGTTTGGTTGTGCCCAGTCATGTGCCAGTGGTCATTTAGATTTTTTCAGACTTTTCTTCCTCACATTCAGCGCTCTTCTTCTTACTACTCTAAACTGCTTCACTGACTTGTCTGTTGAGCCTTCACCCTTTGCACTCAAGTGCATGTCTCATTATTTCACTACACATCTCCAAAAATGGATGTTTTAAGGTCATCCAGCATGGGATGAAAATGACGGCAGACTGGGTTGATTACTCTGGTGCTTCACTGCTTTCAAGCAGCAAATAGTGTATTTGTTGAGTTCTTCATGATAAATGACATTTTCTTCGATCTCGCTGTCCATTTTCTTGCCCACCATCAATCCCATTTATCTTTATGTCCTTATTCATCCCCTGCCTTCACAAATGTCCAATTGTTGGAAAAATTCAAGGAAACGATTCAATTACTTGCCATAGTCGTTAAAACAATGAAACTGCCCCAGTCAAAAGTGTCTGTCAGAATCAGGATCAAGGCTGTGAGGATGCAAACAGGGCCTATGTACACACTGTTCTAAAGCTCAGCCTCTGCACAGGCCATCGGATAGGTCATAAGATCATGGTGCGAAATGTCTGCCAGAGGTCTGAAGTTGCTGTCTGAACTAATGGCTACACCAAATACAAAATCAAAACAACACTACAGGTGGTAACTGAGAGCTGATACTAAGCTACTAACAGGCACAATGGGATATTCTTTTGCAAAATACCCAACATGTGCAGCATGAGATATTTGTGCGGTTCAAAATGATCCTGTTGTGCTGACATGGGCGAAGTTGTAGAGGTGATGTTAAAGCAAGTTGGGAGGCCCAGTGCAGTTTTGGTGCCCAAAATACCTAACAGTGCAGTATTACTACACGTAAGTGCATAGAGCAATGTTTGTGGTTTAAGCTGGCAGAGATGCCCTAAGTCCTCTCAAAAGTCACATAAATTATTTTTTATAGACAACATGACATGTCTTTTACTTTACTTTGTATGTAGTAAACATTTAAATGTGCCTCAATGTATAATGCCTCTTAGGCAGACTACTTCTGTCCTTGATGTTTGCAATGGTCTACGTGGAAATTTGCCAAAATATGACTAAGCAGGGTCGACCTTTTTAATCAACCAAAACATTTGAAACAGTAATAATCCAAAGTGTGTTTTGTGGTACTACTTTTTTTATTTGTTGTAGCCATAGACTGTATAAAACAATGGACTGTGACATCACCCATGGGATTGTGGACTGCCATTTTGAAATCTGAGTTCTGCATTTCGGCCGTCACCATCTTTGTTTCATGGAGCCAGAAGTGGGCATATTTGGATGAGAAGGTGGAGCTGTGAAGGAGCAAGGGGTCAGTCTGATTCATATGTCTAGTTTCCACCAAACACTTTTGGTATGGTACCTTTGGAACCAAAACCCTTCGGACATGGTACCTAGACCCTAGGTCTGCTTAGCGTTTCCACCGCAAATAGTACCCTTTCATGTGTGTAGGGTTGTTGTCACTCACTGCTCCGTCCAGTACTCACTGTATTTCCTCCTTTATCAGTCTGCATCTTGTTTATTGTTTGCAAAACGGGGTTGCACGGCAACATTTTCATAACAAAATAAAACAGGCTGCAGTGAGAGTCTCTCTCCATGGGATATTTAAAAATAGGTTTCTGCATTCAGTCCTTCTCAGGCAAGCTCAGGGGTTTAGTATTGCCGGAGCCCACAGGAACAACGCTCCACGACACTTTTTTTTTTCTCTGAGTTAGGATTGGGATATATGCAGTTCACATAATCTGGTTGTAATCAATATATATATTTTAATGCTTGAGGATCCACTCATTACTAAACGTATGTCATCCAAGAGAGACAATAAAAACTAAAAAGTAATGGTCAAAGTTGTTACATTGAAATTTAAGGGGCGCTGATGGATTCACGTCGTCAACTCATTAATTGAGAAACATAACAAGTAGAGCTTAGATCGGGCCCAAAAAAATCCAGCCTGACCACACCCGAGCCCGTGCATATTCTGTTCGAGCCCATCCCGGCCCGTCCCTTTAACTGTATTTATGAGCCTGAGCCCGGTTTAAACATGACATTTTTTTAAGGATACGAACATGGACATTGAAGGCTGACTCTCGTCGTTCTTTCCATGGCAAGCCTTCGTCATGTACCTCTTAAGTGTCGAGGTCCCCGTCTTTTTGCTGTCATATACCAGCATCGGTTTGCACTTGGTACACTCGACGAAGCCGACACACACGTTGTCAGTGTCGACAACTCACATGTGCGCGGCCAGTGGCGCCATGCGATAAGTAGTTGGTTCCATAGCCTAGGTCTATTATGAGGAGCCTGACCCGTCTGAACCCGAGGACAGTGGCGGGAAATTATGACACAACCCGCTGGGTCCACAACTCAGCCCGGAGCAGAGTGACCCTCCTCTATTGACTAATGGACTACAGTGTTTCCAGATCCGTGCGCTAGGTACCCCAACAGAGGGGGGACCAATAACGGGGATGGTATGGAACGGTTACATTGGTACCATCCACAACTTTTAAAAATGGAAACAGAAAAAATGTGTACCGAACCGTACCATACCGTACTGCTTGGTGGAAATGGGGCTATAGACTGTATTAACACCTCGCAGACAGGCTGTCACTCAAGCAGTCCTGAACTTAAATATGCACAACTTTAAGTCTGAACACATGTCAGCTACATAGTGGTGCTGAAGGAAAAGTCAAAGGATTGCTTAATTCAGCAGGAATCATCCTCAGGGGCCAAGAATGTCTGAAAATGAGGTGGACCGGCATCACAAAATGTAAATGTGGGGTTCTGTGTGTTATTATTTGGGTGCTATATAGTTGCACTTTGTATCTCTATCACGAGACAACACATCTCTCAGGAGAGGCCAGCCTGTAGTCTACTCCCACCTTATTAGTCCTTAAATTTTAAAACCGTCTCCTGCCTTTAAAATGGCTGAGAGGAGATGATGACCATTGTTGAAGCCTGTCCAAACTTCACCTGCTGATACTATATTTTCCTGACTCAGTGTTTTCACTCTGTTCTAACCCTTATCTTGCACCTCTGGATTCCAACACTGCATAAATAAGTGGCTCATAATCATGTGCACATGCAGACTGAGTTGGCATTTGCACTTGGAAAATGTAATTTAGAAGAGGTGAAACTTTTTGTTCTTTGTGCTGTGTTCATCAAGTCAAACTGTAGCCTTTTGTAGACCCCTTTTCTATTACCTCCTGCCTACCTTTCACATATTTCCCTCCGTTGATTGGTGCGCTTTTCTTGGATAAAATAAAAAACAACTTCATAAATGAGCAGCAATTCATAAGACTGCGCAACATTGAACATTTAGTCAGGTGGAGCTGTTTTTGAACTAATAATTTTTCTGTTTGTTCCAGATTAGTGAATTTATACTCACACCACCAATATGCTGGTAGAGTCTAATTAGCTTTTCTGGATAAATGAATTGAAATTGTTTCCTAAGGGCTGTATGAATGGGAATAATTTCTATAATTTCTTATTGCTTGAGCTGTTATGGGTTACGAGTGTGATTTATAATATGCCTTTTATTTTCATAATTGCACCTCCACTCCTTGAATGCAGTCATATGTAATAATGACCACGTCTTTCCTTTGTGGTGTACTTAGAGCTCATTTTCCTCTTTTGTGTCCCATACATTCCTTCCTTGAATTTCTAAAATTTCTCATTTATGGTGGGGGTTTTTCTCCTCTCTTTTAGCGGCATGCTGTGAAGCAGTTTGTCATGCTATATCCCTTAGTGTCAGCAGTCATTATGGGTGTCATATTCATGGTCTCTTGGTCTCAGTCCTTTTCCATCATCGAGCTCTTCTCTGTCCTCAATACATATATTTTTTCCTCCCTCCTCACAGTTGCACTGCCTCTCGTTTGCTCTCTGTTATCCCAGTCACATGGTAATTATGTGATATGTTGCCATTTTTGTGAATGAGCAGTAACTGAGTGGACACATTTTAATTTTCAGTGTCGTCCATTAGGGCATCATGTGGTATACTGATTTGCTGTGGAGATAATAATGGGTTGTGTAATTATTGTAGAAGAAGCTTTGTTTCCACACTATGTTCATCCGACATTGTACAATTGACAAATGAGCGCATGATGGGTGAGAGGCTATACACACAGCAATGGTGACAGATCGCCATTGTGCGTGTGTGTGTGTGTGTGTATCTCCCACTTATCACTCGTATACTGGTAAGTGATACTTCTATCCATACTAACCATTCATCCTGGCATGAACTGATGCAGCCTTTACAAACACTGTGGGCTACCTGGTTGTGTTCCTGTTCTTGCCCTTCTTTTGTTCTATAAATAATAATGCTAAATGGTCCAATACAAACAAAAATAACATACAGTGTATGTCCTTTGCATATCTTGAGGACCGTTCATCCAATGTTCTTTACACTTGGCGAGTGTACTGCTGTGGATTGAAGGAGGTGCAGTGTTGAATTTGATGAAGTTTGGACATGTAACTAGTGAACAGTGCTCTGTGCAGCAGTAGGGGGAAGGACTTCAGGGCTCTGGGGACTTTTGCTGCTGGATGTTGGAGATATGTTACAGACAAACTCTTCTTCACTTTTTTTAGAGTCAGTGAGCACAAGTGGATAGCCTACAGGAACAGCACTGCTCTGCCATTGCAGCTCAAATTGTGTAAGTTTGCTGTACTAACTCGGAACGCTAATAACTAACCACAGGTGTTCTCTCAATATGTGCTACCTATGGAGATGTGCTACTTAGCAGCTCTAGTAGTCTGTGTCATAAACTCCGCCCCCTCCATGTTAGTGAATGGGACACGGGCTAAACTAAAAGATCTAAGTAACTGTTCAACAAATTCTTCCCAAAGACGTTTTCTGTCATTTTATGTGGATTTTATTATGCTGATGTATGTTCAAGTGTTCATTTATTCAGATGAAGATGGTTTTAATTAGTTATTCAATTCTATTAAAAGGTTTAACATCATGGCTGCGTGTATCCATTGGTGTGTTCGCGACCAATAACTCTGCTCTCAGTTCTTCAGACGGGTGTGTGGGCGAGGACTCAACTGTGCAGACTCTGGTTCCAAATGACATCACTAGCACAAGATGGCAGCGGCCGTATCTAGGATATTGTGGCTTGATTTTTGTACAGTTGGAGGAAATTGACACATGTTGTTGTATCTTTTTATACATTCATTGGTTCTTCGAGGATACATGGGGTGAGTAGTTGTATAATATACAATGATTCTGTAATGGGAGCATTATTTGATTGGGGATGAACATCAGCATAAAACGCAGCTGGATGCAATTATGGTTTAACGGCGTTTAGCGACATCGGGGGGAAATGTGGAGGGACAAGAACAAAAGTTAAGTCAGTGGAAGTCTAATTAGGGTGGGTGGGAGTTATGGTGGATGGGTCCAGCAAACACCAACTTTCACCCGGGACAGCTACGTTCGCGTCCCATAAGATAATGAAGCCAATCTGTGTTCTTTTTTCCTAAACCTAACCATGTGCTTTTGTTGCATAAACCCAACCACGTTTTTGTTACATAAAGCTAACCACGTGCATTAGTTGTTGAAGGAAAAAAATGTCAATTTGTGGTGTAGCATTTGTAGCAGTAGCATTTTTCGACAATGCAGCATAGTTTGACGGAACACTGACAAAACATCTCAGCTGATTAAATCCATGCTTTACTCTATAACTGCAGTGCTGCTGTCAAAGCAAGTGAGTATTAGGCTTATTTGGAAATTAATACCTCCTCTTAATGTGTTTCACTGTTTTTTATGAGTAGCCATGAGTAGCCGCAACTTGACTTTTTTTTCAGGGTGGATTTTGTGATTTGGTGGTCCTGTGTAAATCTTGCTTTACTTTTCACCCTTTCTCTAACTGGGAATTTTGGTATCAGCATTGGTAGAAGAAGTCCTCAAAACTTTTGTTTGTATGAGCGGTACCTGAGAAAACTGGAGCCAGGCTAAGCAACTGGACAGTTCTGAGCAGTCATGTTTTGAATAGGCACTGCACTAGTTTAAATATATATATAAATGATTTGATTTGATAATTTATGCAGCAAAACCCCCAAACTATACAAACATGACCCTATTCTGATCCAGCGCGGCATTCACCATGACATCATCTCTCAGTGTCTTCCACAATATGACTCTCAATAAATCACAAAAAAATGATCCATATGACAGATGTGCTGCCACTGGTTTAGCCAAATCACCATAGTTAAAAGTCTAAAGCCATACAAGCAGCTCTGTGAGGCTATACTTAGGCACAATGGTGCTTTGAGCCAAAACGCTAATGTCACCATGCCAATGTGGATGCCAACTGGATGTTGAGATATTTCTCTAGATAATTAAAGAAAAATAGCTGCTGGTGGCTCTATTAAAAAAGTCAGGGGATCACCAAAGTTTGTAAGATTTATTCTCTGGGGACCTTGACCATCTGTGCCAAATTTAAGCTGCGATCCATCCAACAGTTGTCAATATTTTACTTAAAATCAAAAAGGTCAAACTTATTGTGGTACTGGAGGGAAATGTAAGGGGATTAGCAAAGTCATTAAGATGTATTCTTGGAGACCATAAATGTCCGTATGAAATTTCACGGCAAAGATTAGTTGCCTGTGAATGTAATTTGTAAACATCAAGGCCAACCTTCTGAAATTTCATCATAATTACTGTACTGACTCTAGCACATCAAACAAATGAAAGAAGAACATTCTAGATGTTATCTCATTTCTACCCTACAAAACTATCTAATCAATAATTTGCCAAATTCAAATTTCAAAGGCAAATATTTTCACAGTGCTGTAATATGTAAAACTGTGATGCTGTTTGTATCGCAGTTAATTTAGAAGAAACCCAAGGTCCAGAAATAAAGTTTTATTTAAGTGTCTTTATTTCATCTTGCTTAAATGCTACTCACAATAGCTGTTGTTTCATCTAAAGCTTGTGAAACTCACAGCAGTGTTCATCCAAACAAACAAAAAAAAAAAAAAAAGAAGAAAAAAAAAAGCTGTGTACAGACTTGTGAAAGATAGTTGTATATCAGTTGGCTGGAAAATGTGAGAGGCTGAACAAAGGCATTATTTCCTGTGGTTAAATGCCATGCTTCACAGCCACTTTATGCGTCATGTTGCTTTGAGCTTTATTTTAAACAGCCCAATTTTTAAAGCAGATCTTAAGGCTATGTCTCTTCTTTTCTGTCAAGGACTACTCTGGCAGGCTTTGTGAAGCCTTTCAAAAGCATCAAGCAGAAGAGCCACACTAAGGTTAACACAGCTGCACCCAGTTGAACCTATTAGCCTCGTTAACTAGCTTCAGTGTTCAGGGCCTACAGGCAAACTGGCAGACCTATATCTATTTGCAATAAAAAAAGAAAGGCACCATCGGATTGTTGACTGGATATAAAACGTCCATTTAGATGTTGGAGAATGAAAATAAAACCAAGTTAACTTGAGAGACCTAATTTAGTGAATTCATCCAAGGGCTTTCAGTAGACCAGAGATGTGATCAATAAAGGTTGTTTAACTGAAGACAGCAATGTTGTGGCAAATTATCTTCCCTAAACTGTGTTCATACTTTATGTGTACCCAATTTTTTTTTCACTAGAAACCTATGTGTTCTTGTTAAGCTACTGCACATCAATCAATTCAATCAATTTTATTTATAAAGCCCAATATCACAAATACCAAATTGCCTCAGAGGGCTTTACAGCATGCGACATCCCTCTGTCCTTTGGACCCTCACAGCAGATAAGGAAAAACTCCCCCAAAAAAACCTTTAATGGGGGGGGAAAAAAACGTGTTATTGTAAAGAAACCAAAACAACTGCATTGAGACCTTCTTGAAGAGGTGGTCTCAGTCCGGTTACAAATGAACTCTGGTGCGGTTTGTTTGTGGTGAGAACATGTTCCGACCTCCATCCGAATCAACTGCAGTCACATGACACATTGTTTGGGTTAAACATGAGCATGTTACAGTCCTGGAGGATTATTAATGTGTGCCTCCTCCTGTACTGCCTTAATATGCACATTCAGCACATCCAATGCATCAAAACATTGTTTTCTAGTTGGAGCCGCGCCTCGTTTTCAAACTGTATGCTTTGACTAAAATGGACAATGACAGCAATATAGTACACGATGAGCAGCGCTAAAATCAACCTGCGTAGTTGTCCCACGGCAAGTGTACTCTTTTTCAACGTTTTGTTTCCTTCCTGGATTTTTCCCCCATGGAAATTCTGACCAATCAAGAGCAGCTTTCTCGTGCAAGGCATTTTATCTGGTCCGCTTGGCGTGAGAACACAAACCAACTCAACAAAATTAGTCCCTGATTCAGACCAAAGCTAGCCTGGAAATCCAGGCTTAAAATCTAAAAATATTTTGAGTCTGGCCCTCACCGATACACCCTTCCTACCCAAGGGGCAGCACTAACTGAGGCATTTCAAATGCCGCCGCATGCAATTGGATTGCACTAAGCCCCATTTGTTTGCCGACCAGTGGGGCTAACCGATATATTATGCTTTTGCTGTATCCCGTCGGCAAAACGGCAAAAACGCCCTTCCTGGAAGTGAAGGCTTCAGTCTTCTGTTCCTCTCTCAAGGAAAAAGATAAGTGTAGTTGGCTTAGCGTTTCTTCCAAAGCTAAACTGAATGGATGCGGTCCTTCAGCAGCTGCCATCTTGGCTGTTTACTTTTCCACTCTAACAGCGCAGCGCTGTCCTCATCATGTTACGCCCGCCCAGAGCCCGCCTCTGTCAGATAGACTGATCAGATTGGTCCAATTGGCGATTCAGCGGGCTCTGCTCGTCGGGGCCAGATTCCCATGCAGAGCAAATTTGAATTTTCTAGGGGCGGGGCATCTGGATTTCCAGGTTAGACCAAAGCAAGACAACTCTAGGTCTGAAAGCACTCTAAGCCTAACCCTTTGTTAAAGTCAATGGTAACTCACAGTTTGGAATAAAATCGCCTACGAATATCATCCCTATTCATGCAGTTTAGGTGGCTTGGTGGCTCAACTCCTGTATTCAGATCTTTTTGCATGAGTTTGCATGTTTTTCTTAGTGTCTGCATGGGTTTCCTCTTGCAGTCCAGAAGACATGCAGGTAAGTTGAAATTGTCTGAAGGTGTGAATACATTTGCCTCTATGTGTGTGTTAGCTTTGTGATAACTCTTGACTTGTCTAGTGTGTAACCCTCCTCTCACCCATTGCATGGTGGGATAGGTTTCATCCCCCCATGACCCTAAACAGGATAAGCGGTTTAGAAAATGAATGAATGGATGGATGGTTTAAAAAAGTCATTGCAGAGGAAACAATCCACAAAAACTGAAATTACACTATGCTTTTCCCTGGCATGAATTCGAGACAAAGACGTACTGCCCAGGGTTATTACTTTATCTTAAATCAGCCCAGCAGGCACAGCTGAGCCGAGCCAATGTAGGTTGATGTCTGAAAATATTGTCCACAGATTTTACAAGTTGTCATGTTAGCCTGCTTATCCCTTGTTTACATGGTTCACTCTCCCCACAACCCTAACTTCATTATTTTTCTGTAACCACTTAAACCTCATTGACCCGCCAGTGGGCTAGTTATTACAAATTCATGCTGTGTAGCCAAACATTGTTCAGACCCACTGAACATTTACATTCTAGTGAAGCTCACAAAGATACCAAATATGACAGAAAGAAAGGGAACTGATAATCACGATGTATTTATTTCAGCCAATGAAGATTAAATGTTTCAGTGAGCTGCCTTCTAAAGGATGAAATACAGCACCAGTCATCTGCCACTGGCATTTATATCAACTGGGATGGTGATACAAATCATAGCAATTACCTTAAGAGGCCAAACTAAAGGAGGCCTGAGACCAGACAGCACAAGTCCACATAATCAAGAAAACAGGTGAAATCAGAGACAGGACAATATCATAGAAAGGATCGTACATGCAAATAACAATATTACTAATCATAACCTATGCAAAATTTTTTTTTAAAAAAATCTGCAAATCAACATTAAATATCAAATGAGAAAAACAAATACATATCAAATTGCTTTCTCCTTATTTGATGTCAGCCTGAGCCAGCGACTTAATAAAATAGGTATGCATTTTCCCTCAGTTTTCCATTTACTGAAGAAACAAGGCTTCTTGAACATTATCATTTGATTTAACTGGTTAGCCATAACAAACATGGAGTCCTGGGCTGGACATTTCACTTAATGTTAACATCATACAGCTTCAGTGATGAGCTGGAACAATTCGATACGAAGCGTGTGATACTGCCAGACAGGGTGCATTAAGATTTCAATCTTACAGCTTCTAAAAGGGGAACACTGCTACAGGGACCTTTACCTATGCATGGTTGATTTAACTTTATTGGAAAATGGTAAAAGAAATGCATCAACCATATGACATATACCCAAGAACACAATGAAAGTGACTTTTTAGAGGATATATATGTTAGCAAAGAAAAGGTTTATTACTGCTGTGACGCATTTTCTTACTGTAGCTATTGTGTTGCAACCCTTACATCCATACATACATATTTTATTTCAGTACAGTGTTTTCAAATTGATTTTGCGATCGTAGAATCAAAGCATTTGTTCATTCAATCTTTATTTAAATCTTTTAAATAAATAAAATAAAATAAATTAGGTAATTCCCATATTTTCAATGATTTAGAAAGTACAATTAAACAGAAAAGATAGACAAACCAAAAAAAAATCAATAATATTAATAATCTGGACATCATCTTTTGTGAAATGACTGAATGAAAGAATTTAGAAAGAAATAATCAGTGGTTCCCCTTCACTGATTTATTTATGTCCAACACACTCTCGCTCAGACCTTGCCACGTATCAATGTTCGGTCATGGACTTTCCACTTCCAGATACGACGTTAAAGGTACCCTGGGTCGTTGGTTGTTGTGCCTGTTACATGCATTGTCGTCTTTCAAAATACACTTCCGTTTAACCCTAACAACACAAGTTGACGTTTTTTTTCCCTTGAACAACTAACGTATGTGGTTGGGTTTAGGCAACCATAACACATAGTTGGGTTTAGGAAAAAGAGCAGGGTTTGGCTTTATAATGGAACGGGACGTGAACACCCCCCCTCTCTCGGGTGAAAGTTGGTGTTTGTTGGACCCATCCACCACCCATCACACCCACCCTACTTGGACTTTGGCCGCCTTTACTTTCGTTCTTGTCCCGCACCGTTTCCCCCTGACACCGTCAGGTGCCATTAAACTATAACAATGACCGGTCTTGTAACATGCTGGTCTTGTAACATGCCAATGTTCAAGGACGGCTTTTTCATCAGTGTCTAATGCTTCTAGTCACCGTCCAAGCACCGGGTTTCAACGACTTAGGAGTAAGAGCGGGTCGTTTTGTCGGCTGGCGACAATATCAACGCTGGATTTATCTTGAGAGTTCATCATGAGGCCTCTGAGAACATCACATGGATGGCTAAATTATCTTATTAACAAGTTTAATAGCAGAGTCGAGCTGTTTTGCTGCTGGAATGAGTTTACTAGGGCCGTTTTATGGCTTGGTGTTGGATGTTAGCTGCTGCTGCTGTTAGCTTGTGCTAACCCAAAGGACATTGAACTAAACATTCGCTGGGAGGTAAAAGGATCTGGACAGTCCTTCCGCACTGAAACATTAAATCTTATAAAGATACATCGCAAATCTTAAATTTACTGGAGCCAGTATGCTGTTTTTGCGTGTCTTCACTCCAGTTCCACAGCATGTTGTCAGGCTTTGTCTTGGCTTTGGAGCTTGCTACTATGAGCATTTATGTAGGTCTATAATTCATCCATGAGAAGAACATAACCCCTCAGCTTTGAGTCTTTGCTGTTGAATACCACCAAAAAGCTCTAATATTTAAGTTGTATTTTTTTTTACTTTTATGATTAAATCCAAAAACACACTAGGTGCAGTTGGAGCAAGTAAGTTTGTTTTGAAGTTTTTTTTTTTTTTGCCCTCTAGCAATAAAAAAATCACTTAATGCAGCAAACAGTGAAACTGAGTTATAGGTTAAAAATAATAATGAAGGTTGCATTTTATGGACTATTTTCAAAATCAACCGCTGCTGTAGAAAGCATTGGTTGGGGAGTAATGTGTTTTTTTAAGTCTCAGTAAGAGCGATTGGCAGCGGATGGTAGAGTAAGTCATACACACACAGGGACAGCGTAGGGGCAAAGCCGGGGCAAGCTACACACATACAGAACACCGTGAGAGTGAGCAACAGCACAACTACTCAGCTCAGAGGTTATTTAAGATGAGACAGGGAGCAGAATAAACTAGTAAAAGAAGAGCAGCAAGAAAACAAGAGGAGAAAATAAAAAGCTAAAAAGTGGCAGTAAAACAGAAAGGCAGTCAAAGGATCAAGCAGGCAAGGATGCACAAGGGTTGAAAGATGAGAGGGCAGACAATAGCTTCCTGGATGTCTTGATGCAAAATAAGAAGTGGAAAATGAGGTAGACGTGGCAGGAAATGTCATTAGAAGTGGGAACGTGAGAAAAGTGTAAAGAAGAGGATTGAATCCTTTCTTGGAGATGACAAAAGCATAGGTAACTGCAAGTTTTGCCGGTTGGAGATGATAATCTTTAAGTGCACCATCATGATGGTGTTAGATTCAAGAAAAATGCAGTCTCTCTCAGAAATGCCAGAATAGTACTTGAAACAAACAGTAGAGCAGAAGAAATGTCCCATTTCTGGCAGACAAGGAGATTAAGAGGAGATGGAGAGAAATGAGGTGAGCTTTGACTGTGAGGTGAAGTTGAGAATTACTCTGTTACCAGGGAGCTTTTTGAGGAGCTTTGTTTCATTTTCTTCCATTTGCAGCAGATTACAATATTTAGCACATTTTGCCTAGGTACCCAGATATGATTTAAAGTTTCTGATAAATGATGAGTCGCATTTTATTTGTATTCCATGCTCGCTAAAGGCATGTATGTGCATAACCACCAGAAATGATGGACATACTTACTAGCCCCTTTTACACTGCCAGATTTTCGGCGAATGTTGGGCCATTTTGCCGGCAAGCCGCAAGTGTTTAGACACACAGAGCCGGATTGGCGAGTTGATCTGAGGTGCCCAATTTTCCGCTGCATAGGGGTCAACATATTGGCGGAACCTTTTTGTTTTAAAAAGAACGAGGCGCTCTTCCGCCACAGGAGGGAGTGTTGATGATTTGTGGGAGGAGCTGTTGATGATGCTGCAAGATGAGCAACTGGGGAGACAAGGAATTGCGCGCCCTCCTTGCCCTTGCAAACAAAGAGGCCATTAACCGGGCCAACTTATGAGAGCATCGCCGAAGGACTGACCAGCCGCGGCTTCCCTCAGAGTACGTTTCTTTTTACATCACACGCTGAGCTACACGTTTTGTTACTTGCTCATGCCCTCCATTGCCCCGAAAAAGGCACATTCTGTATGAGCAATAGTAGGTAGGCGGCATTTCACTGCACTCTCTGATTTTGATTTTATACTGCCAATGCTGAACGAAGACTGATTGGGCTCCTGCAAATTTGCACAATTCCTATTAAAAAGGGATACTGTCTTTTGTGGTGGCACGGTGTTGCAGGGGTTGGCATTGTTGCCTCGAACCTGAGGAAGGGGATTTGAACCCCGGGTTAGGGAGTCTGTGTGGAGTTTGCATGTTCTCCCTGTGTCTGAGAGTACTCCAGCTTCCTCCCACAGTCCAAAGACATGAAGGTTAATTGGTGACTCTATATTGCCCGTAGACGTGAATGTGAGTGTGAATGGTTGTCTGTCTCTATGTGTCAGCCCTGTGATAGTCTGGTGACCTGTCCAGGGTGTACCCCACCTCTTGTCCAATGTCAGCTGTGATAGGCTCTATTTTGGTAGAGATTCTCTCCTTATGTGTCATGTCTGGTTTTATTCCTGTCTTTGTGTTTTCCCGCCTGTTTTCTATCACATCTGTCTCATTAGTCCTTCCCTGTTCCCTTTACACCTGTTCTGTATTAGTCTTGTTTGCTGCACCCTAGTGCTCCCAACCACACCCTTGTTTTTCAGCCAATCCCCATTTCCCTCCTTCTGCCACCAGTGTCCACCTACTCCAGCTGCGTTCTTGTGATTAGTTTTCTGTGTACCTGTGTGTTCGTCTGCTTTTTTCCTTACGCTCAGCCCCGTGTTGTTGGTGTTGTTCCCTGCTCCGTTTCCTTCCTGGTGGCTTGTGTTCTGTTTGGCTTTTTTTTTTTTTTTTTTTTTAAATCTTGGTCGGTTTTCAGTTAGTTTTAGTTCTTCTATCATTTGGACGATCTGTTACCTGCCTGTTTTAGATGTTTTTGTAATCAGCTTAATTAAAGCTCGCTTTTTGTTTATCCTCAAACCTGCCTGCTGCTCTGCATGTGGGTGCTTCCTGAACTGATTCCTGACAGTTACAGAAAATGAATGACTGAAATGTCATTTGTGGAGGAGGGGATGCTAGACCAAGTATAGAGCCAGCCCTAATGGTGCTTTTAGGCTAGTTTCAGGCAGGAGTTCCTTAAGTGCGAGATACACACATAGATACCAGATACCGCCTACAGTTTAAATACTTACTGCTGTACAAATAATCACCCAGTTGTTATCTGTGGACCCTGTCAGTGGCAGTACAGGTTTGGAACAGAACCAGAGAGCAAACAGAAATAAAACATCTCTATAACAAGCAGAAACAATAGTAAACTTTATCTACAGCCAAGGCTGTCAAGCTGTGGAGAACTCTACACATCTGAAAATCTCAAATATGTGCTCCAACTAAATTTTTAATCTTAGTGGAACCCCGGAGAGATTTAAGGGCTCCCCATAAGACACTTGGGAAAATGCAGCTGCAAGTAAAGAAGTGTCTTAATATGCATTTTCTCTAATGGCCACTACATGTTGGCTCTGAACTGTGGCTGTATTAAAGTGACTCACAAAACAAATATTCTCTCTCTTGAAGTTCAAAAGCAGTATGTTCTTTTTCTTTTTCATAAGAAACTATGCTCTCTACTGTGTGATGCTTATTGAAGAACTAGAGTGAGCACACACCTGCTGTACGTGCTGGATTACAACAGGGGGTCAGAGGAAAGAAAGCCACACAAACATACTCTCTTGCAATGTTTTCATCTCTGATACATGTTGGTCTGCATTTCTCTTTGGAAAACATTTGATGGTAAAATATTCTGTTATCATCACATGAAGATACTTGATGCTTTTCAACTGTTCTACTGCCACTTGTGATGATACAAACTATTAATATCACTGTCTATGTTAGGAGCTAGATGCATTTGCAAAGTACAACAGTATTGTAGCACATAAAGATCTGTCTCCTGTTGCTACGATAACTTTTTCATACTTAATCATACTGAAGTGCTCCGCCATAAAAGCCGTCTTCTGTCTTTATGCCCAGTGTATCAATTAGCCAAATTACTTTGACAGCTCTCCTTTCATCTCAGTGGTGATGTTAAAGACAAAAATAGAATTATAAAATTGTATCTGTAGTTTTCTCTTTGGTAATTAAGATCTCTCTAACTTTTTGTCATGGTAAAGGAAAAAACAATGTTTCTGATCCTAGCTCTCTTATTACCAGGATGACATTGATTGTCAGGCCTGTCAAAATATCAAAAAATTGCCACTACAAAAATAACATAGTCCAGTGTTTTCTCCTACAATGATTTGCATGATATCTTATGAAAATGGACATACAACAGTTTCACTTGGTTTCACATAGTTCGAAACATCAGTCTCCGTGCATCACTTTTCATAGATATGAGTACGAACAGTGCATCAGAACAGCCTGCACTGTCCCTGTCACAATGGACGGTAGCAATGAAAGAGTTAAAGTCAGGACAGCAGAATCCCAGATCTCATCTTTTTATTCAATGCATTCTTTGTCTTTATCAAAGCCTTGAGACTACATTGTCCACAATGCAACCTGACAGCTGACAGTTCAATGGGAGATTCTGGCGTTAAGCCCCAATCTCACAGAACGCACTTTTTTTTTTTTTTATTTCACAGTAATTAGTAAGGGTGGGGGGAAAAATGGATACAGCATAGTATCGCGATATTTTGCATGACAATATTGTATTCATACACGAACACAAAGTATCAATCTTTTATATACATCGTTAATTTTTGCAAATACATATTTTAATACAAGAAGTTCATGGAAACAAACATGGAGGCATCGGAGAAAGAGATAATAAATTTCTCACCCTCGATATTTAAATGAAAGTCAGGACTTATTTGTTTTTTTTAACACAGACAAGGCTCCTAACATGGGTGTTGCCATTCAGTTAGCGGAATATCTGCATGTGAAGCATTTTGCTCTAGGTATTGTGATAATGTCATATCGTGAGTCCTCTGGCAATATCCTCCTGTGGTAATTAGTAGCTAGTGCTAGAGCAGTAGCTAGAGATGACATGGGGCGCTTTTCTGCTCTGAGTTGAAGTTTTTTCAACTCAAGGAGTCAAGTGAGCAAAAAGCATAATTCTCATCAAAAACAATGACAAAAAACTGCCTCCAGCTGCTAAAACTCTTTCTGTGTGATCGGGGTCTTATGCTGGGAATGCTAGTAGCAGTTAATGTATATTCAACCTCAGCTGTCACTGACTCAAGTGACATCACATGTGGCAATTTCTTTTATTTTATCTTTTTTACGTAGGCAGCAGAACTCCCCAAGACTTGTAGAGAGACTTTTGCTTGAGATGGTTGTTTAAGAAAATTCAGTGAAGAAACAGTCATGATCATGGTTAAAAGATGGAGGAATAGGTTAGCAAAAGGTTGTGGTCCGGGTTAAAAGAGGCCACAGCTGACTGCTGTTAATTTGCACAGCCATCCATCAACCGCATCCTCCTCCCTCTGGTGTTACATCATCATGCTACTTTCAGACTTTGCCTCACAGAGAAAAACAGTTATTACATGGCCAAGCTAGTTTGTGAGTCATCAAAAGGTCAACATGGGTCATTTTACGTGTCTGAACAAGCAACCAAGGCTTTCTCTGAATACAGTCTTGATACACACAATACGCACATAAGTAGGAACATATCTCTTATTCCCGTTCAGAAAGGTTTAAACAGTACAGAGAATGTCAAACTTAATTTCCGTAATTATGGCCCAGTACTCACATCTGACTCAGCCTCTTACATGTCCCAACACTGAAGAAGTGCTGGGGCACCAGAACCTTGGTCCTGCTGCATCACTGTTGAGCCAGTAATGATGGTAAAGCCGACTGTCACGCAGTCTTACTTAACTCAGGGACAGTGGTTTCATGGTGCATTTGTAACACGGCCACAATTGACCTATGGCTAAGCCACGCCCCCCTCCACTCACTCGGACAAAATATCAACAGTCAGTGACCGGGCGCTATGGCAGGTGTCACAGAACACGGCATTTTGCAGGAGACAATTGATGATTTTTGGAGACATAACGATCAGATGTCATTGAATAGTAACAAAAAGGGCCTAAACTACGCATTGGAGGGATATATTCATCATTTTATTGTTGAGAAGGTCGATGAAAAGCTTAAATTACAAGCCAAAATTTACATGTCACAGTGTAAGCGTGATAAACCGCATCTAGTTGCCGTCGCCATCAAAGACAACAAGACAGAGGATCAGCATTTTTCCACTGAAGTTAAGGTTTTTGGCTCGGAATATGAAAAAAGGATAACAGCCTTTTTACCATCTTTACCAAGAGTGTCTCTCCGTTAGTTTGGTGCTACAGTATTTACACTGAATCATTCAGCATAACGTTTGCCAACCTTTGTTATCTCTGCCATTACAGATAAGTTAATGAAGCTAAGCTCCAGAAGTTAACGTTAGCTTAACTAGAGCCCTTTGGACAACAGCTAACAATGATGTACGATCACCAAAGTACAAAACTAGAACAAAATAGGCTAATGAACTCCCAGCAAACAAGGTGACATGATGAACAACGCAGCTAGGAGCTAACGTTAGGCTAACTTTAGCTAACGTTAGCTAGAGATGTTAAAGATAACTTTATATTTCTTTCCAGCAAAGTGACAATATGTTGCCTCAAACACAATGTTGACTTACCTTAGAACAGATGTAGACATCATTGTTAATCTTATTCACGTTGAGTTGATGTTGTGGTCTAACGTTACCACACAACTTTATCCAAAGGAGACACTTTTCTCGGTTGAGATGTGGTTTAGAAAAGGGTAAAAAATACACCTCGTCGCCCAGCCTCTCAGGATACCTTGTGTCGGAGCTGCATGTACCCCATGCACACCGTTTGACCATTTTCAAACTTCAAATCTCCAAAAAAGCTCATAAAACCGAACAAAACTGACTTTCTGTAATGCATTTCAATGAACGTCCAGGGAGAGAATGTCCGAGTGTATGGGAATGGCTATACGCACTGTGATTGGCTCATCGTGTTTGAGGGCGGGACTTAGCTATAGGTCAATTGTAACAACACTGTTTCTTGAACTAAGGTGTGGCTTTGGAAATGTAAATATACACTTGTTATGCAACTAATTATACTCACATATGCAATAAAGAGAGATATTGAGGGAATTGTAATTCTGATCTTCTATCCCCTAGTTCTGATTGGGAGATATATCCAGACATATATAGTGGTTGTTTCTTTGCTGAGAGCAAAGAATGCACTGACAATGTATCTACTTTTATAATGGTGCAGCTGGGCACATAATACACTATATGCACTATTAGTTCAGTCCTGTAATAATTCACCTCTTTCAGAATCTCAGTAACTCTGAACTTTAATCTGACCTACAGCCAAACAGACAATGCAGGACACAGTGGAATGTCATGTCAATGTAAAGGGTTGAAAATGGAGTGTGGACAAAAGCTATGGGGCACTCACTCCTGCCATACTAATGGGCTGCTTTGAGGAGCAGAAAGCTGTGTTCTCAGCTCACCATGGCAACTGATGATAGGGATGTTTGACTCATCTCAATGTCCCTATTTGTCACTTTTCCCTCTTTACTCTGAAGATGAGCATGTATTCCATGCCAGTATCACTCTGCTCTATGGTTTTAGAAGAGGTAACATATCAGTAGGTTAATGCCATTAAATGCTTGTTAGGATAAATGCACAGGTGCAGTCTGCATTGGCTGGCTCAGTCCAGTTCAGTCAGGAGAGACTTACATGTTCACAGGAGTATGAGAAATGTGAAAAGTGTTTGGTGATTAGACCCCATTGTGATGTCATCTATTCCAGGAGAGTGGTAAAGACGTAGTAGATTAGGGATCCCCTCCTATGGAGACGCTGGTGTTGGTGATGAGATGAGATGAAGAGGCAGCTGAGGATTTTGATGAGCTTGCCCTGGGCTCTGGATAAGGTGACTGGAGGTGAATGGGGTGGAGGAGGGCGCGATGATTCCGCCTTAAATGACAGCTGACAGGAGCAGAAAGGAGAACAGATTTTAAAGGGAAATTTCGGTTTATTTCAACCTGTCTCCTATCGTCCTAAATTTGTTTCAAGTGACTAGTGACATAGAAATAATAGTTAGCATGTTAGCNATTCCAGTTATATATGTCTGTACTGAATTAAAGAAGACGCTTCTTCAAATCCATGTGTATTTTTATTGATAATACACAATTCAACAGGTACAAATCTTTTTTTAAATTATTATTGCATATAACAACTTCAAAACATTTTAACAAAGGCCTGAGAATGCCTTAAAGTGCACTTAGCAAGAGAACCTTAACAGCTGTGTTTTTGGAAAGAAAACACTGAACTAAAGCCGTAGACGTGAATCCTAGTTTGGTGTCCTTGCTAACAGGAGGGCCAATTGTGGAAATGAAGGTATTATAATAATTTAAACTTGTTTATTAACACATTTGAGCATTCTGAACCGAAACTCTCATTCTCTTATCATCCTTCCTCTATATGTCCTCCTTCATCCTCTCTAAACTCCTCCCTCCATCTTACTCTCGTTCCATCCACCCCCCTCCCTCCTTCCATCCATATCCCACCTGCCCCTTTACTCAATATCCAACCTGTCCAGGTTGCAGGGGAATACAAACTGCTGGGACTCTGAGGTTTGGGGAGTTTTGCGATTACATCGCTTCTTGGGAAGAGTCCCTCATCTTTCTCCTTGAAAGTAAAGCTTGGTTTACCATATCCAGCTTTGCCTCTTCTCAGAAACTTACGGCTCAACTTACCCCTGCTAAAATTGCTCAACTTACCCCATAGCTACCATATTGACTTTATTAGCCCCCACAGCTAAAATGGTGCACTTTCATGCTAGCTGTACTACCTCATTTTGTAGTTAATAGATACCACAATTGATATATAAAACAAATTAAAAATGATCTATTTTGGTCTAAACACAATCCCCATGAAACTTATGATCGACTAAATTCACTTTCATGAGTGAAAAATGCTTTTTTGGACATAAATTTCTAACCACTTAACTCATGTGTTTCTTACCTTCACAGACTCCATAAAATCATGCCTTCCTCCTAAATATTTGGTCACATGCTCAATTTTATTTACAGTTTCCTAGCAACAAGGGGTGGCTCAACTTACCCTTTGGCTCAACTTACCCCAGTCTCCCCTAAAGATGAGCAACTGGGAGACAAAGAATTGCGCGCCCTCCTTGCCCTCGCAAACAAAGAGGCCATTAACTGTCAAATGACGGGGACGGTGAAGGACGGGCCAACTTCTGAGAGAATCGCCGAAGGACTGACCAGCCGTGGCTTCCCTCCCACGTCAATGTTTACGTCACATGCTGAGCTACACGTTTTGTTACTTGCTCACACCACCCATTGACCCGAAAAAGGCGCATTCTGTTAAAGTAGGTAGGCGGCATTTTGCTGCACTCCCCGATTTTGTTTTTATACTGCGAATGCTGAAAGAAGACTGATTGGGCTTTCCTGCAAATTTGCACAATTCCTATTTAAAAAGGGCTATAGTCAGCTGATTGGTGGAAGTGGGATAGAGAGAGAACTGTGACTGTATAGCATAAAGAAAGTCTTTCTGATTGAACTTACGCGGAGTTTCATTTTATACAGAGTGTCCTTTGGCGCTCTGAGTGATCATTTAAAATCCTGATCCTTCGTGAAAACGAAGCCTCTTGTTTAAACTTTACATTTCTTTTTTTGATTTTTTGGTGGACTCCCAAACCTTGAGTTCAAACTGCCTTTGGCCAAATGTAACAAAGTCCATGTGTTGCCTTATGTTTACTCTCTATAGCGAGTCTTTAGCTGTGCTTTAAAGCAGAGCAGTGGTTAGTGTGATAACTGCGTTCTATTCATACAACCTTGAGCTGAAAATATAATTAAAACATACACTTAACTTATACTGACATATTGATCAATAAAATAAGTATGAACCTTGTGCTTCATTGGGAACGATGTGTCAATGTACTGTACAGTACATATTATAATTTGAACTCTTAACCCTAAACACACACTAAAGAACAAAAGTGGAAGTAAAAATCATCATTCTGTGGCGCAAAACTAACAATACTGTATGAGACAACCATGAGACAGATTCATAAATAAAAGATGTAGACATAGGCCATTAAATTGTCTTAATTCATACCAGCATGATTTTATCCAAGCACAAACAAAGAGATTTACTTATTGTTACCCAAATCATTCAATACTGTGTGATTCATAACAATACAAATGGGATCATAAATTAGTTCTACTTGTAAGATTCGTCAATAACCTATTATAGCCCAGAATATATTGGGATGTGTACTGGGGTGCTTACGATATACTGTAATAGCTTCTCTGGCTGCTTTAGAGATGGGTTACATTTAGATGTTCTGTGTTATACCTATTTCTGGCTAATAGTAGGAGTGAGCATTAGGCTCGTGAAAATGCCCAGAGCTTCACAATAAATGAGGCACATAAGTTGTATTTTATTTTCACAAGATGAAAACAGCAAGCCTGGATCTCTTTAAACATTATTTTCTCAGGAATTCAAGAACTTTATACAAAGCAGACTCTGAGGACTTTGCTGCTGTTAATGAGGTAAAGAGAAAAAATGTATGTATTTAGCCTGGTTGCACCTTTGATCACAGTCTACAGCCTGTGTGTCCCTCTGTTTTCTCACTTGCTCTCTATGTGTGTCTGCCAATAATACACCAAACTATCTTGTTATGGAGAAAATAGAAGAGAATGTGTTTCTTTTGATTGATCATCCCTGTATTCGTGCAAAGTGTTCAGTCAGTCGTACAGTTGGGTGTTAGGTATTGTATAGTTGTTAATTAGGTTGTACTGATGCGGGGGTTCACCCTCAATCCCTGGATCAGACAGGTCAGTCAGCTTGTTAAAAAATATGTCCCAGTTTGCAGACAGGCAGATAATAAAGTGACAAAGCAGCCTTCTGAGAGGATTATTAATAACTTACTGAAACAGTGTGCAATAGTCCACCTTCCACCTTCTCTTCTTATCTATCTGTCTCTCTCTCTGTGTCTTAATTTGATGTTTTATATAAGAACAGCAACTAGGTGTTATTCACAATGGTCATGACCAGAAACTTTCAGATCTAGTTTGTGGGTTTGTCAGTCAGATTTGGGTAATTTCTACCAAACACCTTTGGTATGGTACCTTTGGAACCAAAAGTAACCCTTCAGACATGATACCTAGACCCCAGCATTTCCACCGCAAACAGTACCCTTTCATGTGGGCGGGTTGTTGTCACTCACTGCTCCGTCCAGCACTCACTGTATTTCCTCATTACCGGTGACACAGATGGAAGTCTGCACCTCTTTTATCGTCCACAGAACGAGGTTGCACGCCAACATTTTCAGAACAAAATAGAACAGGCTGCAGTGAGAGTCTCTCTCCATGGGATATTTAAAAATAGCAGGTTTGTGCATACAGTCCCTCTAAGGCAAGCTCAGGGGTTTAGTGTTGCTGGAGCCCACAGGAACGACACCCTGAAAAGCTTTTTTTTCTCCAAGTGAGGATTCGAATATATGCAGTTCAGATAACCTGGTCGAAATTAATTTATATAAATGCTTGAAGATCCACTCATTATTAAAAATGTATGTCATATGAGTAACATTACAAGTAAACGTTCCACCTTAAAAGTCGCCGGCAGTCGGCCCAGTGAATTAAGTTACTTTTTTCTCCAACTCCAGCTGCTGCGAGAGGCAGCAAAACATCCTTTCATTTTATAGTTACAGTTTACTAATAAAACTCTCCACGGTATGAACAGTAATTACATGAGCTTCAAAACCAGCCACAACTCAGCCCTGAGCAGAGTGACCGTCCTCTTGACCAATAAACGGACTGCAGTGTTCACAGCTCCACCTTTTAGTACCAGATCTGTGTGCTAGGTACCCCAGCAGAGGGGGAGCAAAAATGGGGATGGTAGATAACGGTTCCATTGGTACCATCCACAACTTTTCACAGTGTAAACAGAAAAAAAGCGTACCGTACTGAACTGTACCGTACCGCTCAGTGGAAATGGGGCTTAATTCACACACGTTTCTAGGTAAGATGGGGGTTGGTGCAGGTTTTAAAAGACCCTGACCCACAGATAGCTGTGGGTAGATAGCTTTGGCAGTTTGTTTGTGTTTTTTTATTAATCTGGCATTGAAGAGAACATTAGTTTCACTTTCAGTTCAGTTTCCCATCAGAAGGAGCTGTCTGTTTGGGAAGTACAGAGCATACGACTGGATAAATGAGACTTGGAACATTACTACACGAGTTGTGTGAGAGTTTGTAAATGGATTTTTTGATGAAACAGTGACCCCTATGAATTCAATTCATCAAGACTTGACTCCGTTTTTAGATTCTTTATTCACAGGAGTCATGCGAGAAAAACAAAGTTTTCTTCAAAAATTCAACGCAATACAGAGTGAGTAATTGATATGCGGTCATTTGGGGCGTGAAGTATTCCTTTAAACATTTTTTTTCCTCAGCAAAAACTTTTGCAACAGCACCAGAAACAAATCAGTCTCAAGTAAAAGTGGCCTGCAAAGTCAGGGAAAAGCAGTAGCCTCAATCGTGTCTAAACTAGCTGGCTTCCAGAAAATGAATGAAGTGGATACATTTCACCAGAGTTTCATCAGACTGACTGACTGATTGCTAACAGACCAAAATATTTTATGGTCTAAAGATAGATTGCAGGATTATACTTGGAAAACAAAGGAGATATTTCATGTGTCAGTCAGTTTTACATTTACTGGCCTTTGAATTAACCCCTGTAGAAACATGGCTCCAAGTAAAATCCAGACATGGCTCTATCAAATTAAAACTGACCTCTTCCCTGAGGCAGCTATCATACCTATCGTGTAGTACGAGAGCTAAAGAATAAAAGACAAATTTGCCAAACTTGCATCAGTTTTAAAGAGGACATCACTGTAAATTTAAATCTTTTTTCCCTAGACTGTGATTAGATGGTTCAATTTTTGTAAATTAGGATCATATTATCAGGGAAACATACAGCATTTTCATCTTTTCAAAACTAGGATCCATCAGATTCAGTGACAGTGATGCTTGTCTGCTAGAAGACTCATTTTGTACTGCAGCTAACATAAAGCACAGCCCCATTACAGACACAGGCCACACTGTAATGAGCCTTTCTCTTCTCTTTCCCGCTCCTCCACAACAGAACATTCATCCAAAGCACACTAAGCCCGAGAACAATGTGTTCTTAAGGAATAATAGATGTCTCTCTTGTTTCACAAATATTTAAGAGCTGACAGGTGATGAACCAGATCTTGCAGAATTTGACAGTTTTTAATTCCCTCTGCTTTAATGCACGCACTGTGAAAGCATTCCTCTGTTTAACTTTGAGCTACAGTTGTACTTTATGTGTGTGTTTTGTTTGACATCACAGTCTTTTTGGTCTAACCACTACTAATGAGTAAGATCTAATGAGTGAGTTAATTGCCATGCCCGTGTTGGGAGTGGCGGTTTTATGATATTATCATGGGTTAATGAGCATGGCATAACACTGGGTGGATTTTTTGCTCTCCTGTTAATAGTGTAGCACCAATAGTGTAGCATTACTGGCATCAATTAGAGTTCAATCTTAGATTAAAAAGTTTAACCAGTGCTTGTCAGACTGACAGTGATACCTGCTATACGAGCTTCATTCATGCGCTAACCGTAACCCTTTTTAGTTGTTTTAGTTACAGATTTTACCCATGAGTGCTCAGAGTTCAAATGGCTTGAACTTTAGCTCTCATTTGCCGTTACCCTGTCAAAGCACGTCCAATCAGAAAGCAGCTGACCGTGAAGCTTTGACCACTTTCGAAGGCTGGTATGTGAGTCAGACTTTGGGTCTTTATCACAAAGCATTTCTGGCTATATACCTACGATAATAAACATGCACGTGTTGCATTCATGTACCCACCATTGTGCTATCCTGTGTGCTATTCACTGACCATCATTTTTTATCTCTGAATCAGAAGGGATTTAAAAAATTCGCAGCAGACAGTCTCAAAAAGCTGGACAATTCAATGGCTTGAAGTCAGGGACTGATTGTGGGTGGAGGTCACCAAGCATGAACACAAAGATGACTGAGCAGCGAAGAAAAAAAAAAAAAAAAGAAAAAGATCAGCCTCATAATCCTCATAATTTTCTTGTTCAGTTGGAGATTAGGAAGTAGGGATTGGTGGTGTGGAGAGGAGGGACAAAATACAGTGTAAAGATACGAGGGAGTGGCGGGAGACCTGGATCTACCGCTGCGTTGCATTCATTACTGATGAAAGCCTTTGTGCACGGCTGATGTGCAGCTGTGCTCATCAAACACCCTCAAGAAAACTTGATGTGGGTTTTCTCTGTAATGCTTGTGTTTATGTGACTACATGTGCATATAAATACGGGGTTTATATTTCAGGGTCAAGACAGCACAAAGAGCAAAAACAAAAGGAGAGGCCCACAAACAGCGAGACAGATAACTGCATGCTGGCTTGGTTTTCTTGCTTTTATTTTCTTCACAGCTCCATGCCTTTCTTTGATAATTGACACATTAATATGTGTGCCGCATCCCTTTTTTCCATATATTTAAATGATTTAACACATCATTTACAATTTAACGTTTGATTTGTGATGTTGAATTCAAGCTCTAACAACTGTTGGCAGTTTCCTGCAACACTTTCCCAAAAAAGCTACTAAATACACTGTCTATATCATGCTGTTTTAAATTGTTATTCACTATCATGTTATTTTGTGAGCCAATGCTCCCCTCACTACACTTAATCATGCTTCGTAAAAGGTGTGGAGAAATAATACTCCTACTGTAGATATTAATGTTGAAGACACACTCCAGCCATCCTAATGTCCTGTTACTGTTTTCAAGAATTAAGCTCCTATTATCGCTGCTGCTCTTGTATTAATCACAGACTGTCCCAAAATAACCTGAGCCTAATTATTCTGCCACCAGTGATGGATGCCTGCTATGAAGATATCCTTTTCTACAAACGATAATCCTTATGTTCTGCCCAAACTGCAATGTTTGGACAAAGCCGTAGAGACAATAAAATGAAGGTTTGTTGATGGCTTTGAAAAGGATTTTTTCCTTGATGAATGGCACTTTTATCTGCTGAAATGAAAAACAAGCAGTGTCTTTAATTATACATAGGATTTTTGAAGTAATGAGTGATGTAATTTTAAAGTTAAAGAAATAACAGTTGCACACCTCTGCTGCATCTAACTTCAAATACTCAGGCAAGATTAGATTTGTTTATCAAGAAGGCTGTCCGATGTGACTTAAAGCTGTACCAATGAATCAAATGACAATGTTAACACTGACATTGGGAAAGGGGTCGCTTGTAGTGATGAATCTACAGAGAATTATTATATATGCTCAGTACTGTTCAGCAGAGTTTCATTTCATTTTTTCACAGACTTTGCTGTTTTGGTTCATTCTGACCACTCACAGTGATTTATAGTGACTTATAGTGCACTAAAAACCCACTGTACATTACCTGCTCAGCTCCAAATGCCAAAGTTAGTAACCAACTTGTGAACAGTACGAAGAATTTAACAGCTAAGAGCCAGACATTTCCTACCAGAGTTTGGTAGAGACCAAAAACTGAGCTAAAAAAGCCTGAATATTGGACTTACATTCAAGTGGATGCAAACATGACTCCAAATGAATGATCATGGTTGGGGTTGGTGGTAAGAAACTGCTTGGTTATGGTTCAGAAAAGATCACAGATGTTGCTAAAAATCACCTGACTTTGAGTGGCACGAACACAGCAGTAGGAATGGGTTGGAGGTTAGGTTTGGGCACAAACGCCTACACTACTGGTGTTGTTTGTTGGTCTGGAACATCGGTCACCTGGGTCAAAGTCCAGTGTTTGTTGCACCGATCCACCTCCCCTCGCCCACCCTGAGCAGACTTGCATACTCTTTAAATTATGTCAATTCCTCTGAGTGTCTAGGGCCAGAGATATACTTGCTTTTTAACCATGCATTTGCGAAGACAACCAACTGCGTAATGAACAGAATTATTCACATACTTGCCTATGTACTACGTGTGTTAGCGAAGGATTCCACTGGATGGCACATCAGAGAGCCTAGACCATATAGAACTCTCAGATTTGCATTATGTTAACAATACACTCGCAACACTCTAGGAGGTATAATGTATTAATTATAATCCTTTTTTCATGTAATTCAAATTTTTGTTTATGTATTCAGTCAAATCTGAAGAAACCAACAGTGCTGTTACTGGTACTCAACATATCCACAGGCACCTGGTGGCTATACATTCTTAAACCCATAATAGTAATTTAGCAACCACAGTGGTGCAAATAAACACCACATCGTTACAGTTCCACAGACATATTACAACCAAAAAACCTGCCCATGACCTCTTACAGCTTTCAACTTCATTGCTTACCCTCGCTAACATGTGTTTGTATGACACAATTTCTAACATAGATTCCTTCCATTTTTTAAAATCTGGAGGTGATGTACTCTTCGAAAATCTGAGGATCACTTGAGCAGCTGTGACGACCCCTACATTTATCACAACAAGGTCGTATTTTGATACATTTGGCAATTCTGTTTGGTCCTCTATAAGGCATAGCCTTAGCCTTTCCATTGCTTCTTGCAAGGGACAATAAAGGTTTTCTGATTCTGATTTAGGTACCATCGTATCCAACCACTTCCCTATGTAGCCTAATCCATAACTTCCTCCCAAAATGGGTTGACCAGTTGACATTCCCAGATTGCAGTGCCATCATAGATGGTACGTACAAAGCAGATCTTGACAGTGGTGTGTTTCTTTCTCTCGACCTGCCCACCGTTCATGGGTGTATTACGTCTTGTCACTTTAATTTCTGAGGACACGCACAACCAGCGCTCCAAATGGATACAGGTGATGCAAGGCAGCCATCATGTGCATGAGAATGCGTAGTTAAAAGCAAGTATATCTCTGGCTTAACAATGATGTACATAGGTTTACACTGGAGTCAGATGTGTCTCACACAGCACATTTCGATGTTGTAGGACTGAAACCGGGCTGGTTTGCTAACAGGTTTGCCATATCAATTTAAAAAGTGATGATTTGTCAGCGTTGCATTCTCAACTTGTTTCTGCTGCTCCCACGTGGCCAAAAATGTGAAGTTTAAATATTCCATCCAAATACTGACAACAATGCTTGTAGAAGCAGGAAAGATATGAATGATACATGAATTGTGATGATTCTGAATTAGTATAACAGCCATCAGTGGTAAGGTTTTATTCCTCTATAGAAATAAAGATTATGTTAACCCACAGCCAACCAAGCTGAAGCTTGTAAATGTAAATCATCACATCGCTGTTATGTCACCCGGCGACATACATTATGTGCAGCCTTACAGCCATTTGCCAGTCCAGTGAAACAGAAAGAAGCTGATATCTAACTACAAGGAGGAACATGCCTTTCAACTCAAATGCGAGGCTTACTAGAGAGAAAGACATCAGATATGGCACAAGCCTAAAAAATTCCACCGATAACCTTCACACTGCAATGCCCCTGAATAAATGTCAAATACTATCTGCTGTTTGCTCAGTGGAACCATTGCATCCAATCTGCCCAAATGGAAGTGAAGAGCTGCGAGAAATAAATCTTCAAATCACACTGTGTGAAGTTTCTAAAGAAGAGAGAAGACAAAACATTGGTAGATTTCTTCATTTTCACCGGGTCACATAATTGTGGGGATTATTTTGTCTATTTCAAAAAAAAAAAAAAAAAATCAGGTTTATTATCTTCTGTTGCCGTATTCTGTCCATGTTTTCATCTATGTCTGTGTATGTGCAAAAGAAAAAAAAGCGATAAATTAGATCCATGTTATTACAATTATTGTATGTCCATATGACCAGCAAAGGATTGCTTGCCCAAGGATACACACTGACGTCAGGTCTATGAATATTCCATTAGGGCAAGCTGCAGTAGCCACTTTTTTACATGGAAGGCTCCGGCAGCTCATAATGAAGTTAAGGTAATATCTGTGTCTGCTTTTATCAAGGACAGAGATATCAGAGTGTGTGAGGCAATGTATGCAGTACAGGAGATCAAACCATGAAGGCCTGCCCTTTAGGTAGCGGGCTTACCACGCTGCTTTTATCGATGCAGCCATTTTACATTGAGGTGATGCCGATCAAAAAGCTTTTACATAAAGGTGCAGACATTTTTTTCCCCTTTTTGGCCTCTGTATTCAGAAGCATAATTATTCACTGATAAAATGTAGTAAATAGTTTCAGACATGTATGAACTCATCTTGCATTCATACTCTCCCTCTACAAAGAGCCACAAATGGACCTTGAGACTTTTCAGGCCAGTGGTCTGTTTAAGAAATAAAATAAGAACTTGACACATCAAGTGTGAATAATATCAGTTAATTAAAAGTTTGCTCCTTTTTCCACTGTGTTGTCCACTGTATCTGTTAAATTCAGAACATCCCCTTTGGGCATTTATACACTTATGACAAATCCCTGTAATTTTCGTTTTATGAAAAAAAAAAAAAAAAACATCATGAAAAGAAATTAACCTTTGAATGATTTGCTCTACTATCTAATCAAAATTCCATGTCAAAAACATTCAAATAATCACTGCATTCTCAATTTACTGAATGATCAAAACCTTAATGACCTGAAACTACATGTGTCCTTCTATCTCACAATGCTGCTTAATTGCACACATACATTTTTTTTAATCTATTCTCAATCTTTTATCATTAAGATGCAATGAATAACATTACAAAAATAACATAAACCCCTTGATATCACTTGGATTAATCTTTAGCTAAAACACATTTGTGAGCACACATACAGTTGCTGGAACCCCCTAGAAAATATAATTGGAGGCTGACTTTACTGTCTTTAAGAGGCTATAAGATGCTGTTGTGCACTCATTTGTTTAAAAGGTGAAGTGTGTAATATTTAGTGGGATTTTGTGGTGTCTAGCGATGAACTGCAGATTGCAACCAACCAGTTTTCATTGTTCAGGGGGTTTCTTTCTTCCCAGAGGTCTCTTCCTCTCACGTCTCACGTTACAAATAAGTGCATCTACGACGCTTTTCAGCTTCTGGGAGACAGGCAGCCTGCCCACAACATTTTATTGTGTGCTCACCCCTTGTTTCTCATAAGTTAATGTGTGCTCGCCTTTTTTGGATCCAGACATTCAGGAGATTTTTACCATGAGCCATATTATCCCCAGAGGTCTCCTTCTCTTCAAAACAATCAGCCATGTAAATCCAACACAGTTTGGCATGACGCTGCAGGTGGCTAGTCCAATGCATGCTAATGTGCAGTCACCTTTTTTCTCTGATAACATAAGATCCAGACGTCCAGACGCTGAATTATCCACAGAGGTCTCTGTCTCTCTAAAACAAACTGACCATGGGTCTAATTTATAAAACAGTGCGTAGGATCCATACTAGAAAAATGCTTAAAATGGCATGTGCCAAAAAAATGTCAACAATTTCTACAATCAGGCTTCACCATCTGTGTCCAAAACGTTTGTAAGCATGGGTCAAAGTTTCTCCCATCAAGTCTGCTTTTACAGATCACGACTTTTGCCTGGGAAGTGGCGTACGCCTCTTTCAGGCCTTGTTTTGTGTGTATGCAATGTTTATAAATGAGACCCCTGGTGATTTGCGCTAGAAACACTGAATACAGCAGGTTCACGTTACAAATCAGTGTATCTCCGCTGCAGCTAATAGCAGCTGGGCTTCTTACTACGGTGGCTGACGTGGAAACATGAATGACCCTATGTGGAGCCGGTGTTTGGTTTGCCTGTTCTGGGCTACTGTAGAAACGTGGCTGTACAACATGGCGACCTCCATAAAGGAAGACCAGCTACCTATGTCGATATAAATGGCTCATTCTTAGGTAGGGAGACCACAACAATTTTTATTTTCAGTTCATTCTGCCAATATATCCCTCTAAATCCTACACACAGAACCTTTAAGCTTGCGCAAATGTGGTATCTTGTGAAACGAGACAAACTTATAAGGCATCCATTGGTATCAACCATATTGGCATAGCTTGTCCATTAGGGGTCTAAATAACGCTCCCAAGTTATGCTAAATTTTGGCGAGGAAACAACTGGCATGGCTATTTTCAAAGGGGTCCCTTGAACTCTCACCTCAAGATATCGAAGTAAAAATGGGTTCGATTGGTACCCACAAGACTCGCCTAACCTCTAGAAGACCTGTTCCCAGTGAATGTGTTGTTCCTTACAATAATTGGACTCCTTCGAATTAAAGCTGTATATTTGTCTATTTAAGGAAAAGGACAACCAGCCTATATGAAGAACAATGAACCGCCTAACGTATGGATACATAACCCATTCAAACATGATTGTTGTAGAACTCAAAATGTCACTCTCACCAGTATTAGTCTATGCACATCAGATAATGAGTAATTTAGAAAATAAGAAACCAAGGTATATCAGTTTGGGATTCCTAAACACTCCATAGTTTTATACAGATTTTCAGTGGCCCATCAGGTCACCACTATGAAAAAATTCTGGGTCAGCAATGCATAAAGCATCCCAATATTTCCTCACTCATAGTTTGCAGATCTTTTTCCTCTTGGTGTGCATGTATTGGAGTTTTTCCTCAACAGACTGTCTTTACTGAAGGGTCTTGCTTGTTTGATGTTGTATTGAGTGCATCTCATTGAGAACTCCCACATGACTGGAGACTTTGAAATTAATATACTGTATATTGAACAAAACCAATCATAACTCCACTGCTGATTAAAGAGCGTGATTCGACGTCACATGGTAGTATGGCTTTTCATAAGGGACTACACATAAGAACTTAGATGTAGTCGAGTAGTGAATCTGATACTCAACAGTGGAAAAATAAAGGGAGATGATGAGATAAAGGTCTCTGATGTAGTTACAGTATTGCAGCACTTTGCTCCCTGCCTACCCCTGCTTGCCTCAACCTTTTAACATGCTGTGTCACAGTGAATTCAGGTTCCAAGGTGTTGCAGTTCTCTCAAGCACAGCCCTGTGCTCCTCATTAAATAGCATAACCTTTGATTTATAGTCAGGAACCTCAGATCTGTACACTATCACTGCTATCTGCTTACAGTCAGCAGCAAGGTGTTCAGTTGAGAGGTCGCCCAATTACCTTCTACCTGTCGCAGCTATGCTCAATTCTCATTTGCTGTGATTGGAGGTGAGGAAACAGAGCTTTTGATTGCGCGTTACACACTGAGAGTTCTACAAGGTTTAAATTTTTATAACTAATTATAGCAAACACAGAGATTTTTAATCATTACTTCCTAACAAAGAAAAAACAATTATATGTTACTTCACCTTTTGACACATTAAAGCAACAGCACATTTCTACAGTTATTTTAGATGGTAAGTGAAGAGCAGGTAAATCAGTTCATATTGTGTGTTTTCTTATACTACAGAGATCATTCATGGTTTAATTTCAGCTATTTCACACTGTGAGTGTCTCTGTTCTTACTTCAGTCAGAGTCAGGTCTTAGATACTAATTGGTGTCACACCAAGAGACCACAACGTTCCCCAACTTTGGAATCAATAATCTGGCTACCGCTAAGATTTAGTTTAGATTGAACTTTTTTAATGAACACGTTTAAAGCACCGCTAGTTTCCAGCCTGTGGGCAATTTGTAGACAGTTTTGTCCTCAAAGAATTGGATTGCAACCTCACATCCTGTCTGCAGTCTTAAGTCCAAAGTATTAGTTTAAGTGCATTGTGTGTGTGTGTGTGTGTGTGTGTGTGTGTGTGTGCGCGTGTGTGTGCAGAGTAGCTCAGTCAAACTCAGGAGCATTCATGGCTTTACTTGAGTTCACTTGAGCAGGTGAGAATATCATTTAATGAAAGGTGCGTGTCGCATACTAACAGCATAAGAAGCACCATAAAATCTATATCTGTCTTCCTCCAAGTGAACTGTGAAACATAAATTCAAAATTTATCTCACTCAGTTTTATTTAAGAGATACATATTGCCTTCATTTTTTTTTTTGCCACGCTACGCTATAAACAACATGGCTATTTTTATGTGACACCATTATCTTATATGCTGTTTGCATTTTACTGTCTTTCATTTTCCCAACAGGACATCTAAGATTATAAAAACTGTGATTGTAAATTGCAAATCCTTTACAGTATTTCCACATAATTCTGTTGCCTTGGTGTCACTCTGTTCTACAGTACGTGTAATATTAATTCCCCTTACAGAAAGTGATATTGTTTATTTGCTTGTATCTGGCAAAAAAAGGGCAAGAGATGGTGGATGGTAAAGCCCATGCTGAGATTTGATTCTCATTTGTTTTTACTTTGCCCACTCTCTAAATGCCACAAGATCTAATCAAGTGGGATGACAGCTTGCCAGAACTGTTTTTAGTAAACAAGGTCCTTGTGAATTAAAATGGCTTTAATTTTCAAGCACCGAAACAGCAGAAACAGCTTGAACCTTATCAAAACAAATATAAATATAAGATAGCACAATATTTTTACTACCAAATGTTTCCTCAAAAAGGCATCCAGAAAAATTACAAATCTGCAAACAGTACATATTTAATGTACAATTATTATGGAGCAGCCACTGTCTGTGTGATAAATGCATAAAAAGCCCATCTGCTATGAGGGCAAAGGCATTGTTCAGTTAATCTCCAACACATTCTCACTGCCATCTCGTCAAACACTAATGCTTGGTCAGTGGCCTTATTTATCAAACTATGACGCACTAGGTAACACTCCTGTGTCAGTTTTGGACATTCAGGGACGTCCAATTTATATTTGTTTTGTGCACTGTGTCTTTTCCAAACACAGTTCCATTTTCAAAGGAAGTCTATAGTTTCTGCTTAACTGCATACAGTCTCTTTCAAAATAAATTAAAATGTAGGTAAAAAATGAAGCGTAGCGTTAGTTCAGGCAGGACACGATGTCAAGCTCAGCTCACATCCCAGCTACATCAGCTGATCTCAAGCAGCTGATTGATGGAAGGGAGTCAGCTGATAGATCACATGATTCCTTTCTATGCAACCAATTGGCAAATCTCCTTCAGGGTGCCCTATTTAAACTGCTCTGGCCTGCCTATTGTTGCTGCTTCCTCTGCAAGCTGCTTTAACCATGGAGGTTATGTTTTCGCCGGCGTTGGTCTGTTTGTCTGTTTGTTTGTCTGTTTGTTTGTTTTTCTGCAAAATAACTCAAAAAGTTATGAACGTATTTTGATGAAATTTTCAGGAAAGGTGGATAATGGGACAAGGAACAGATGATAAAATTTTGGTGGTGATCGGTGTGGATAAAATAATAAAATAGCGCTAAATAGCACTGTGTTTTACAATAGACTCATTCCATGACCAGACGTGCGCCACCAGTTGGCAGTGGCGAGTAGGCCTACTTGGGCTCGTCAGGAATACATAAAGTCTATCGTCTGACTGAATGGGGTTAGGGTTAGGGGTTAGTTATGTTAGTTAATGTTCTGTGTTGGAAAAAAAGAAAGTGAAAAATACAAAAAGAAAAACATATATTCTGTCTTGGTACAAAATAAAAACAAAATAAATACACCACAGTGTCTCCATGATGAAGGCATATATAACCTAATAATGATAGTGATGCAAATAACCTAATTGTGATGCAGGCTGCACAATCTTATGCAGAGGGGGAGGGAATATCACCTACTTGGCGGAGGTCTGCACTCTCTGAGTGCTTTTCTTGTTTTTGTTTGTCATTGATGCTGCTCTGTTCTGTTCCAAGGAGGTCTTTGCTGCTGCTCTCCCTGCCATAGGCTTTCCATGTAGGTGCGTGGAAGGGCAGGGAGGTTTGCACTCTCTGCCCTTCCACGCGCAAGCGAGGAAAGCCTGGGTGACACAGTGTGCTGTCTCTGCCTTAAGCTTTCCATGTAGCTGTGTGGAAGAGATTTTCTGCACAGGTTTACAAAAAGCAGAGAGGCCCCAGAACGGAGCCATACCGCCAAATACAATACTGCAAAAGGAAACATTTTTCTTTCTTTCAATTTCTTTGAATAAAGTTTTCCTGACTGAAACATTTATTTTAGGTTTTCTTCCTTCACATGTGGTTAGGCTTAGAAAAATACATTATGCTCTGGCTTACGATTACATTTGTTACTAACATAATATGATCTCACATGACATACATCACTAGCATAGTATGCTACACACACTGGCACACTAGGTTGTTTTTAAAATAACTTGATTGCCTTTGGTTTTACACAGGACATGAAAGGAAAGGAGAGTCAGGAGTTGGTTTGACCCTTCCACCTCCCCTCCCACCTGCTCTATACAGAGTTTCTTGCTGTATTATATATTACGGTAGTGTCATGGAGCGTCAAAACAATTCCACTGCCCGCTGTGTCTCATACTGCCCCTAAAGGATGCCTGTGTGTTTTGGGGTTGTTTTTTTACTGTAATTGTAATTTTACTCTTTTATTTGTTTTTTGTATGTGAGTGTGTCTTCATTATACACATCTTCACTGGGTTACTGCAATCTGCTCACGGTGCTGTATGAGTGACGAAATGACTGTTGGCGCACAGTAATAAAATGAAACATACGTGTATATATACATTAACAGGCTTAACATTTTTTACTGTATGTCTTGCCCTTCTGGATCTGACGCATAAAAGATGTTCTTCAGGCTGTTTGCTCCTGGATGCATTTCAGCTGCATCTTTCAGTGTCCCTCTCTTACATCTGATGGGACAGATACGCTTCAATTTTAATCAATGCTGCATCTATGCCAGCCACATAACAGCTTGCTCGTCACTCATGTAACTGTTCCCTGAAACACCTTTTTAAGCTTCAAATTATTTTTCTTTGACATATGTGCAGCACACATCTGCTGCTGCTTTGGTGCTCAGGTGTCTCATTTGCTGCACAGCCAGTATTGACAAGGTAGGAGGAGAACAGGTTGTGTGTGCGCGGACCTAAAGGATGCTTATTTCCATGTCCACATCACAAGTAGTTTCTACACTTTGCAGTTATGTGTGAGGTGTATCAGTTCAAGGTATTGCTGTTTTGAGTTTACTTAGTCTTTTCAGTAGGTACAAGGTCAGTGGCAGCAGCCTTGTAACCACATTCAGACATTCAAAGCATTAATATTGCAGCAGACCACTGTTTGCTATGTGAAGATATGGTGGAGTAATAGCGCCCTGAGCAGAGAATGAAGTCACGCTACCTCTGTGTGTGTTGTAATCTGAACTTCTTTGTGTTTTGTTGTGGTAAACTGGTCTGGTGACGCATGCATGTCATTGCATGTGTGTGCCCCACTGGTGAGCTCATTGCCACAGCTTTGCCATGTGCTCATACGGCAGTTATCGGGACAGTGGCTCTACAGGTCAAAATATGATGCACAAGGTACACCTGCGTCAGGATTGGATGTTTGAGGATGGTGTGTTGATATACATGCATTGTCTCTTTTCAAAATAAGCTTCTGTTTTCACAGGACATTAGACTTTCTGCTTGTTAAATGCATGCAGTCTTTGTCAGAGTAAACTCAAATTTTAAGTTTACTTCCTCAGTTTCAGGCAACAAAAGTACGTGGTTAGGTTTAGGTAACGAAAGTGTGTGGTTAGATTTAGAAAAAAATGTCATGGTTGGGCTTAAAATAAGTATTTCTCTTGACATACGTCACAAACACAGTGTATGACACATACTAGCACACTACGTTGTTATTAAATTAACTCGATTGACCTTTGGCTTCACATGGGACACAAACAGTGGTCTCCTGGGTGAACATCTAAGGTTTGTTTAACCAATCCACCTCCCTTCCCACCAAGCCTATGTGGACTTTCTTGCTCTTTATGCTACAGTTATTGCCCTGTGTGTCAAAGGATGCTTCTGTGCACTGGAGTCTGACACTGAGGACCACTGACCAAGCATTAGAATTTGACGATTTGGAAGTGAGACCTGGTTGTCCATGTTGAGACGTGTTAAGACAGCTCATACGCTCTGAATTTTGCATAGAACTCCTTTAAGTGGTTCAAGACAAACAAGAAGATGCTCAAGCATTGTTTGCTATCAGTGATACTGTACTTCCTTCACACACCGATAGATGACTGAAGATGCCATCCACCAGTGCCAGAGCAAGGACAAGCAAACAGTGAAGTCTTATCATCTAGGTACTATTGTTAAAACATTCAATGACTGGACCTTGCCAGAGGCAAGCAGGTGCTTTCCTGGGACTTGCAATGGTTGTTGAGGTCCTTGTTTCTGTCCCCATTTAAGCCACAGAGACATGCAGAATCAAAGTAGGTGCCCTCAATCAGTAATTCTACGCCTTGTCAGTGAGCACACATGGACCAGTATGAGGATGGGTCAGGAGTTACCCTCTGGCTGAATGTGTCATTTTTACAAAGAGAATGTCTCCTTTTAATGAACTCAAGCTATGAAGTTGGCAGCATTCAACATCCCAGGTCCTCTAAGAAGGACAGATGAACCAGTAGAGCCACTGTGCGTTGTGAGGGCACCAAAAACCCCAAAGAAAGACTGTAGACTGGTTTGTGGATGTAGTTATGCATGGTTACAAATCAGAAGCAGTTGACTGCCTTGAATTGAGTCCCCCCACCCCCGGTGTTCCGGTTGGTTCCAACAAACCACAGTTGTTGCTGTCTCTGGGTGTGAAACTACTGAGATGCCTGCATGGAGGCGGGAGGGATGTGGTGATGGAGGGACCTCTTGCTGCATGTAGGTGGGCAGGTGAAAAGAGGTGGTTGGTAAGACGCTGTGGCATGAAGGTGGAACATGTGCTTCTACACCCTTTCTGGTTCAACAGAAAAGTTGGCAGTAATAAATACAGTAGTGCTTTTCAAACTGCAAGAACACAGGGAAGAAAATAGAAACACTGAAGAAACCTCAGAGAAAATAAAAGGTTTTTCAAAAAACAAAATCAAAAGTAGTAAAAAAAAGCCATCACATTTTTTTTACAGCAATCTCTGTAAATATGGCTAATGCGCTTCAGGTATATTGTTGACTACTGGAGCACTGAATTTCACAAATGAATATAAAGTGTCTATCAAGCAGGCATGGTTGCTTTTCAAAACCACTGTCAAATCCATACTCTTACATGAATGTAACCGGTATATTTGAAACAAATGAATAGTCAGTTTTTGAAATGTGTTTCTTTGCTGTGGCTAAAAGCAAAATTATTGACAGAAGACAGAAAAACCTTTTTAGTGCACAAGCTGCTTACGTTTCAACATAAATCACTGCTTAGGCTCTGGGCTCCATTAAGGACCAACTACTGTTGTTCTGCCTTGTTAGCTGTAGTTGCCATTTGAAGTGCCACTCAGTGCCCAGGGGTTCCATGTGCCTCGACAAGTCAGTACCTTCTCAAGGGCTAGCGGGGTTTCAACACCTGCAGTGTTAAAGAGTGACCATGGTGATATTTCAGACTTAGCTGGCTGGATACAAAAGGGTAATTTGTAGCAATTTGCCTAATATTAAAATTCATTTGGGTTTGTTACTACTGGGAGGAGGGTCCAGGCCGACTGTTGTATTTTCTGTGGTATTTATTCATGATATTATTCATGGTATTAAGTCTAACATTACACTGTTGAGAGAACTCATAGCGTAAAAAGAGTATTTTTGCACCATTATCTCAGTAGTGTTAATACCATAAACAAATATCATTTTCATACGTTTTTTAACTTCCCTGAGGATCCAAAATGAAGAGTGGATTTACAACCATTTTGGATCCTTCCTGCAGGCTCCTCTTGACCCCTTTCTTTCTGTTCTGCTCAGTCACTTCTCTCTCTCACTCACTCACACTCACACACAGATAAATTCAGAATTATGAGGGACTGTGTGGCTACTTCCTTGCTTCTTTCTATGTGGCTGGACTCAAATTTGTCAGGAATAAGTATAGAGCATTTCTTGTGTGAATGCAACTCGAACATTTTATCTATACGACTGTAAAGCCTGTGAAACCTTTTCATCTAAGCGGCCTTGTTTTTGCCAGTGAAATCACGAGCATTGACAGTGGCAAAGGGGTCGTAGTGCAGGCTTATGAGCATGTTTGGTGAGAATGGTTTCGGCAAAATGAACTATGAGTGGGCGTGGGCTGGCATCAATCATTGACATCAAATCAGCTGCATTCATTCCCCTAAAAAGCAATGTTCTGCTATCCTTTGCCTGTGTTGGTGTGAGCAGTATCATAAAATCACCAAGTGGGTGCAGGCTCAAGAAAAATCTGCTTTCAGCCAATGAAATTGATACTTCCCTGGTGCAAGGTCACTGCAGTTGATTTGCACCAGCATGAAAATGGGCCCCAAGATATTTTATGGGACAGTGTTCTCCACCCAGTATAGCCTGAAAGGCTTCAAGATGTCACTGCAACTGAATTACATTTCCTTTAATCTTGAGTCTAAATGCTGCTGTAATATACAAAACAGAAAATATAACAGAGGCTGATCACACCTTTGTGTGCTGCAACCACTTCTGGGTTATCTAAAGGTCCAAGTGTTATATCCTTAGATCATTGACTATTGTATAGAAATGATGGATGTAGCCATGGTGACGTCACCCATTATTTCGTAGAATCCCTTTTTGAAGCCGTGGTCAGCACTTTGGCTGTCACCTTCTTGGATTCTTGGAGCTAGAAACGACTATATTTGGATGAGAAGGCCGACCTTTGGAGGAGCAGGGGGCTTTAAGCCTTAATGAAATGTAAATTGGTGATTTCAATAAAAACTCACACCTCATACAATTGTCATGAATAGGGAAATTAGCTATTGAGATCAGTATTTTTTACAGCCATGTACCAGGCTGTAAACATGTTTTTTTTTTCCGTTGTAAAGTTGGCCATTTTACTATTGGTGTAGTGGGACTGACTCACTTTTGGATCTAGCCACAAGTCATCATTCAAGGAAGTGGAGGTTTCGTCACTTCCGTGTTTGCTTCGTTCATTTGCCCCAGAGGTTGCTGCCTAGTTGTAGGGACAACTATGCAGGTTGATTTTAGCGCTGCTCATCGTGTATTATATTGCTTGCATTGTTCATTGTAGGCAAATCATACAGTTTGAAAACAAGGTGCAGCTCCAACTAGACAACAATGTTTGATAAATGTTTGATAAGGCAGTACAGGACGAGGCGCACATCAATAATCCTCCAGGACTGTGACATGCTCATGCTTGTTGAACCCAAACAATGCGTAATGTGACTGTGGTTGGTTTGGATCGAAGTTGGAACACGTTCTCACCACAAACAAACTGTACCAGAGTTTGGTTGTAACCGGACTGAGACCACCTCTTCAAGAAGGTCTTGGTCCGGGTGTTTTTTGCCCCCCCCCCCGCGATTGCTGTGCTCACACCTACCCAAACGAACCACACTTAGGGGCAAACGAACTTGAGTTCAATTGAACCGAACCAAACAGGGCAGGTGTGAAAGCACCCATAGACTCACTTAGCTCATCACTGGTTTCACATCAGCTTGGTCCGAACTTTTAATCAACGCTTGCGGCGCTGGTTCAGATTGAAATGTCTTGACAACTAATGCATAGATTGCCATACATACAATTTGGTACAGACATGTTATGTTCCCCTGAATTTTAATGACTTTGGTTATCCATTGATTGTCACCTAGCACCATCAAGTCAAAATTTCACTTTGGCCAATGTGGTAACATTACATGCTATACATCAACATGTCAACATAGTAATTTTGAGCATGTTTGCATGCTGATGATAACATTTAGCTCAAAATATCCCAGTCAGTCATAGGGAGCTGCAACATAATATTCGCTTCTTTATTTATCCCTTACTGAGTGATGACTTGTCAACACTCGTCACCACGAACCAGGGCAATCATTAATACACTAATAACTGAGACAAGGTTTTGTTTTTCCCACATCAAGTTCACATTGTAGTTTTGACAATACATTTTAAGAGTTAAAAAACACATTTATCCATTAAACAATTCTCACTTTTAGTGTTATACTGTGACAACATGCTTGCTTTTGAGCAGCTTTTTATGTTGGCCAGCCACATCATCTTCTCTTTATTTGCCAAGGTTCCTGTCAGCAACTGGCTGTTACCTACTGGAGCAGCCACCTGGACAGGCCCCTCAAGCTAACAGATATGTCAGCTTTCTCCTTGGCTGCAGTTGACTTCCCCTCACCTGGCCTGTGATTGTAGCCAACTGATCTTTGGCTTGAGGTAAGCAAAGGGGAAAAGGAACTGAAAGGAAGAAAGTGAACATAGAATGAGGGAGGATGGGAAGACGTTGAATTGGGAGAGAACAGCAGAGACACTGAGGAGCGAGTGAGGAGAGGAACACCTGGGACTGGGCCTTAATCCATCTTGGACATATTGTCACACCTGTAGCATTGTCTGTCTGGCAAGCACAAGTGAAGAGAGTAAAGGGGTAGCCATCTGCTCCATCATGCCCTTCTCCAGTGAGCTGCCATGGGGATTTTCTTGTCCAGCCAAATGTACAGCGAAGGCCTCGTTGATAGACAACGGCTCCCGCCCACCACCCACGCATCCCTCTAGAGCTGATTAATTTGTTGATTTTTCAAATTAGCACCGTCTGGCTATTGCTAACACGGCTGTTAATCCAAGATATGGGGACTAAGGAGGGGTTAAGGACATAAAATTAATAATGAACCTCACCAAGGAAAAAATGCTAGAAGTGATTGAGGGAAGCTAGTCAAAGAAAATAATCTCCCTTCTAAATGCAAAAATGTGTGATATAAAAAGGAGCCTAATTATCGTCAAATTATAAAACATACATTTTTTTCCATTTTAATGAACACGAGGATCAGAGCTGACCAGCCACTGCAGAATTTAAAGGCACTAATATTTTATTGAAAGATTTGTAATATGTTGCCGTAGGGAAGAAAGTGACAGTCTACTGCAGAATATCTGTGTGGTTTTACAGCATTTGAGGACAGAAAGACATCCTGATCAAAGCGCTAAAAGTCTCTGTCTGGGGTATTAGAAGCACTTCACTGGATGTAGAATCCATCCAGTATTCATTGTGAATATTAATGATTCACCACATATACTGTCTAGTACGTGTCATCCACGTTGCTACACCTATCAGGCACACAAGAAAACGTAAGATTGAACCATTAGTAATGATCAATATTTCATCACGCATCAGCCCACAGAGGATGTTAAGTGTGTGTATGTGTGTCTGTGTGCATGTGTTGCCAGATGTTGCTGTGTTAGAGTGTTATCCGTCTCTGGGTTTCATCTCTCGGCAAATACCAGAGCTTTTATGTTGAGTTTTTCATGTTCAAATATACAGTCATATAGAGTGGTAGTTACTGGGAAATCAAACCAGTACACCAACGTGCTACTGGAATCATTTATTTATTATAATAGATTTATTATTATCTATCTATCCATCGAGCTGTCTGTCTATCCATCTGCTGTTTGTCCATCATCCATCCATCTACAGAGCTGTCTCTCCGTCCGTCCGTCATTTGTCCATCCATCTATCTATCTGTTTATCTTGCTGTCTGTCGGTCCGTTCGTCTGTCGTCCATCCATCCATCCATCCATCCATCCATAGAGCTGTCTGTCTATCTATCTGTTCGTCCATCCGTCAATCTATCTGTTTATCAAGCTGTCTGTCGGTCCGTTCGTCTGTCGTCCGTCCATCCATCCATGCATCCATCCATCTATCTGTTTATCAAGCTGTCTGTCTGTCCGTCTGGCTGTCCATCCATCCATCCATCCATCCATCCATCGAGCTGTCTGTCTGTCTGACTGTCCGTCGTCCGTCCCTCCATCCATCCATCTATAGAGCTGTCTCTCCGTCCATCCGTCACTTGTCCATCCATCCATCCATCCATCCATCTATTGAGCTGTCTGTCTATCTGTCCATCCATCCGTCCATCCATCCATCCATCTATTGAGCTGTCTGTCTATCTGTCCATCCATCCGTCCATCTGTCAATCTGTGTGTTTATCAAGCTGTCTGTCTGTCAGTCTGTCTGTCCATCCATCCATCCATTGAACTGTCTGTCTGAGTCTGTCTGTCCATCCATCCATCCATTGAACTGTCTGTCTGTCTGTCTGTCTGTCTGTCTGACTGTCCGTCGTCCGTCCATCATCCGTCCCTCCATCCATCCATCCATCCATCCATCCATCCATCCATCCATCCATCCATCCATCCATCTATTGAGCTGTCTATCTGTTCGTCCGTCTGTCAGTCTGTCTGTCTGTCGGTCCGTTCGTCTGTCGTCCATCCATCCATCCATCCATCCATCCATCCATCTATTGAGCTGTCTATTGAGCTGTCTGTCTATCTGTCCATCCGTCCATCCGTCAGTCTATCTGTTTATCAAGCTGTCTGTCTGTCGGTCCGTTCGTCTGTCGTCCGTCCATCCATCCGTGCATTCATCCATCTATCTGTTTATCAAGCTGTCTGTCTGTCAGTCTGTCTGTCTGTCCATTCATCCATCCATCCATCCATCGAACTGTCTGTCTGTCTGTCTGTCTGTCTGACTGTCCGCCGTCCGTCCATCATCCGTCCCTCCATCCATCCATCTATAGAGCTGTCTCTCCGTCCGTCCGTCACATGTCCATCCATCCATCCATCTGTTTATCTTGAGCTGACTATTGAGCTGTCTGTCTATCTGTCCATCTGTCAATCTATCTGTTTATCAAGCTGTATGTTGGTCCGTTCGTCTGTTGTCTGTCGTCTGTCCATCCATCCGTGCATCCATCCATCTATCGAGCTGTCTGTCCGTCCATCCTTCTGTCGTCTGTCCGTTGTCTGTCCATCACCCGTCCCTCCATCCATCTATACATATTGTAAGTTGTAATATGTCAATAGATAGATAGGTAGGTAGATAGATAGATAGATGGATCGATAGATGGATCATTCTTGAACTATGGTCCATTTTGGAAATTTTTAGAAAATCTTACACATATATAGCAGGTTAAATGTATTATCTGGCTCAGGGACAAAGGAAATATAGCCAAAACCACACATCAAAGCCAACTTTTTACATAATTAAAATAATGGCTGTTCTATCATTTGATTTTGAATATGTTATTTTTGTCAAGTAAGTGTTTTTGTTTTTCTTATTTCTGACAGGGACACAAAAATCACAATAGTTGACAATCACCTCTCTCACTATATATATATATATATGCATTTGTAATTTGATTTATTAACTCGCGACCTTGGTCTTAGCCAATCAGATGGAGTGCATGAGAGACCTGTCAGCTGCAAGATGAAAGCCAATCTGTGCTACATCATATTGTGGGACGTATTTCTAAGCAATACATTTGCCAATAAAGTAAATCCTTATTTACAATACTTCAGTCATCGGGGAGGGAGTGCTTTGTTGTTTTTCCAATGTCAAAGGAATTCAGACTTTTCTCAATTTACACACATATATGATCAGATGTTTAATGGATGCGCTTTTGAAATGTGATTTTGCTTGAGTGGTTAAATGTAAAGTTATTGCAATTTCAAAAAAATCGATCATTTTTAACATGGCACTTTCAGGACGATGCATTACAATGGACTTGGCCTTGATATAGTAGGCTCCACTCAATAAGAGAAATACATTTCACTCAGGGAAGTTTGCAACAACTGGCGCACCTATTAACTTATATTCAGTCTGTCAGGTTCCAGTATTGTAGCTACTGCACCTGCAAGTGCATATAAAAAACTATACAGGTCAGCTAATTTAGTTAGAGTTTTATCTTTCAAACCATCACAAACATCATTTTTATCATCAGAGATCAAGTGTTCATAGTGCTTTTTTATTTTCATATTACATTCAGAGGTCTGTGTATAGAGGCTCCATGGTGATAAAGTGCACTGACAACAGCATGTCATTTACAGTGAGCAAGACTGCATAGAAAACGTATGAGAGGCGTTTTGAGTTGATGTGCATACTGTCCAAATTGGCTTGTTTAGATAACTGCTTTTAAACCATTTTGCATTTTCATATTCATCACGTCTTGCCCTTCACACTGTGGCATATATTAAGTGTATGAAAGTGTTGAGTCAGATGGATTGGGCTCCTTTTTGAGAATATTTAACACCCACTGCTGAACAAAATAGGCAAATACATGGATTCATTTTCCTATTTTTACATCTGGTTATTTTTTTTGTATGTATTGACAAGGATGACCAAATAACATACACACTTGTTTTGAGTAAATACAACAAAAACACAACATTTAGTGAGTCTTTGTGAGGTTGGTTTACATATTGAATATATTACCAATATCATGAGCTGTCTAAAGAGATACCATGGCCTGAAATTTAACATCAAGTCAGTGGAATGAGAAATAGCCCATGGAAAAAAACAAATAGGTATGTGGCCAGAAATGCTAAGAAAAGGAACAAATTCACATTTATTGGCGACTGCATCCCCTAAATCATGTTATCAGATGTGACAGAAATGCTGCAGGCAGAGCTCAATAGAGTGCAACACAAGAAAGTGTGTCGCGCTCTTTTTTTTTTTCCTCCTCTGTCCTCAAAACAGGCAGGAGCTGTAACTTGATCAAAATAAATTGATAATTGCGAGTAGGCTACCCCATCTCACTTACAACAGGAGAACTTACAGTATAAATTGTTTTCCCGTATCAAACAAATCTTCTTTACCAGCCAACAATATACTGGTTGAAAGAACACTTAACCAAGCATTTATCCATAGGGGATTTAAAAGGAGTGTCATTTTTATCTATTTGCTGCCTCTCTGGAAGGTATTGGGGAGGTATGAGCCTGGGAGCTTTGTACAATATTGAAACAGATGAGATATGCTTCTTATTTATCGCCTGTGCAGCATGGACTTGGTATTTCTTCACTGTATTACAGGAACAGTGGTCTCACTTATCCAGCACTCAAGGGTCTAATGTAATCAATTTATCAAAAGCATTCATGAAATATTAGAATTCATCTTTTATGGGTTTTAAAAATGATATTGTGCACAGTTAACGCTGGCATGTTTGCACCTGCTTGAATGACCTTCCCAAATAAGTCATAACTTAACAGGTCTGTGAGCCAGTCTCGCAGTTCATGTTTGCTATTTAAATTGTTGATGCCCTTTGCTAAACAAAATTATTTTCCTAAAGATGAAAATACCTTAGTTAGCAGACAGGATAATCATAAAATAATCTACAAAATTCCCTTTAAAGGATGTGAATTTTTCTTCCCTGCAGGCGTAAAAAAGTGCACGATCTTGATGCTAGAATTTTGGGTTCGGGTCCAAACTCCTGTCTCAGGTTTAGGCAATAAATACACTGGTTAAGGTTAGGGAAAGATATTAATAAAAAGGTAATAAAAAAGTGCTTTAGTCACTGTGAGTGGATTCTATAATGTAAGATTGCCTATTTCTGCAACCCCCCCCCCTCCCACACACACACACACACACACACACACACACACACGCACACACACCCTGAAATACATTGTCAGTGAACCTTTTGCTGATGTTAGTTGACATTGGATGACATTAGGTGGCACGGTGGTACAGTGGTTGGCATTGTTGCCTCACATCAAGAGGGCTCCTAGTTCGGGGGCAGCCCTTCTGAGCGGAGTTTGCATGTTATCCCCGTGTCAGCGTGGGTTTTCTCCAGGTACTCCGGCTTCCTCCCACAATCCAAAGACATGCAAGTTGGGCTAATCGGTGACTCTAAATTGTCCGTAGATGTGAATGTGAGTGTGATTGGTTGTCTGTCTCTAGCCCTTTTAAGATAGGAATTGTGCAAATTTGCAGGAAAGCCCAATCAGTCTTCTTTCAGCATTGGCAGTATAAAAGCAAAATCGGGGAGTGCTGCAAAATGCCGCCTACTAGAGGGCTGCATTGGGACCGGGTCCCGCTGGGTCCCGCGGGACCCAACACAAATATTGCGGGAGCGGGCGGTTTGGACTTTGCTGCGGGCGGGAACGGGCGGCTAAAAAAACCCCACTGTGGGATCTTGGTGCACATGCATAAGCGTTTCCACTCTATATTTATTCATAAATGGTCAAATATGCCCTGAACCAGCTTTCATACCAATTTGCCGCTTGCTCCACCTGTCTGTCTGTCTGTCTGTCTGTCTGTCTGTAAGCTCCATCTGTCATGAGACAAACATGAAAGAAGACGTGCAGTTTATTGTGTTTCACTGGCCACGAGCTGTCATTATGCACGACAATTACGCACGGCTGCGCGCTCTTTATGACTCACTGTGAACCTATGTTGCATAATAAAGATTTGCCCCCCTCGTAATTTTTAACTGCCCCTTCAGTAACTTCATCCTGGCGCCAGGCCTGCCTTAACCTCAATCACTGGGTGATTATTTAAAGGTAGAAAAATAAATAAATACAGAGGAGGAGAATAAAATATGAAACAGCCTTTATTTCATTAAAAACTAAATGAAAACAACGAAATAGGAGCGCTATTCCTGACCAGGGCGTCAAAAGACATGCAGGCCAGGGAAACGAAACAAACATCCCCATGAATCTCTTTATTAATAGCCTATAAAATGACGTGTTTTCTCCTGCGGGATGGGAGAAGACACAAAATCATCGATCTCTATTATTGTGCAGGCATAAATTCTCAGAGTTTTGCGGGTGCGGGCGGGAGTGGACATACACATTGCGGGAGTGGGCGGGAGTGTAATACACACGTTGCGGTTGCGGGCAGTAATGGTCAGAAATTCAGCGGGAGCGGGCAGGAGTGGGTTGAAGAAAACAGTCCCGCGCAGGGCTCTACCACCTGCCTACTTTTGTTTATACAGAATGCACCTTTTTCGGGGCAATGGGGGGGCGTGAGCAAGTAACACAACATGTAGCTCAGCGTGTGACGTAACCAGTGATGTGGGAGGGAAGCCGTGGCTCGTCAGTCCTTTGGTGATTCTCTCATAAGTCGGCCCGTTCTTCACCGTTCCTGTCATCTGACGATTAATGGCGTCTTCATTTGTGAGGGCAAGGAGGGCGCGCAATTCCTTGTCTCCCCAGTTGCTCATCTTTACCGTGTCTGTCAGGTTTGCATTTCCCTCTTGCTACTAGCTGCTCGCTAATTCCTGTTTATCCACCACCTGTCGGTCGCAAGTGCGGCGTCATCAACAGCTCCTCTCACAAGTCATCAACAGCCCCTCCCGTTGCGGAAGGGGCTGTATCTTGACATAGCCAATAGTGGTTTGCTGCTATTTTAAAGGAGATTTTAACCCATAAAGATAACCATTTGTAAATCATTTTGTCATGACGTGTTCCCTTGGATTCGTGAGGAAATTCATCAAACTCTCACATGACTCGTGCAGTATAATCTTAGTTTCATTTTTCCAGTCATCTGCTCAGTACACTCCAAACACATGCATGTGTTCGCAGTGTAGCTACTGAGCATTCGACTCAATAAATTAGAGCTGGATTATACTGCACGAGCTGAGTAAGAGTTTGTAAACGGATATTTTGATCTAGTTTTCTTTCCTTACACGTTGTCCTCAGTCAATCAATAAATCAATATGTCTGCTGTTTTCTGTGGAGGAATGCAAGAAAAACAAAATTTCTTCACAAAGTCATGGTAACACAGCATGACTGAATGATTTACAAATGGTCATTTTGTGGCTTAAGTATTCCTTTAATGTTCTGATTGTCATAGACAGCAGCTTTAAAATCCTTACTTCATTTGATGTATTAAAGTGTAGTTGTGTTCAAAGTTTATCTACTGTGAGTATATATAATTGTGTGTCTTATTTAGATGATGAAAGTAAAAGATCAAACAATACAGCAGTGCAGTTGTTTGTTGCTGCATCTATCCGACTGCCACGTCTTTTTAAAAAAATGACTATTTGATGATGCATTTTTTTCCATTAAAGTATTAATCATAGAGTATGTCGTTTCAGAGGCAGAGCTTGAAAATGTGAGCATAAGTCATTTGTAAATCAGCATGGGACCAGCTGACATAAAAACACTTCTATTATAAATCCCCTTTGAAAGTGCCCAACTGTCACATTTTCCTTGAAAATAACTGGTCCCACAGCTCTCAGAGGAAGCCAAACCTGTAAAAACAGCCATCCACAGTCAGATTAATACTTTTACATAACTCCCTCTATCAAAGCTATTATTTTCTGTGCAGCACAGCCAATACTGTCACCTCTGCGACACCAAGCCTACTGAGGTAAACATAATGAACAACAGCAAAACTGTGGTCTCTCTCCACGAACCCGGGAAAGGGTGGTGAAGACGGTGGGAAACAGAGCGGCCATGCTCAGCAGAAACAGGGCAAACATACCTCTTTGAAACGACGTGACTGCCTGGCCCACCTGGTGAGATCACACTTTATTTGAACTGGATAAAACTGTGAGGCTCCTAGCTGGTACATCGAAGGATAACTCTTCCCATATGGTAGAGAGCATATTTTTTATAGAGAATACAAAGGAAACTATTCTGCATAATTATAAGTGGACTGTGCGGTCCTCTGCAACCCTTTTACTCATCTGTCCTGTTTTTACACAGCAATCTGATTTACATAAAGAGTACCACGGACAATTTCATCTAACTTGATATATCTAATTTAATCCAGTACAGCAGCACTGCAATAAATACTGCTGGTTTCTGCTGTTTAAAAAGATTTGGGTGGTAGGGTGCAAAATGACATGGTTGCCATGCAATATAATGCAATTTCATGACCAATAGTGTCTACATTGATCACAGAGTAAAGTCTACATATGTTCTCAACAAATATTGAACATTAAAAGCTGCAAATGTGTTTTCTATTTCAAGGCGACCATTTTGCAGGAGGAAAAAGCATAGCCATCTCACAATTTTGGGACCATTGTTGTGAAACTTCTATATTTTGCGCTGTCGACCAATGTAGTTATTACACATTTTGATGTAAGACTGGTTTGCCATCCCATACGTGCACGTCAACATGAACATCCATCCATCCATTTTCATCCGCTTATCCGGGGCCAGGTCATGGGGGCAGCAGGCTGAGCAAAGCACCCCAGACATCCCTCTCCCCGGCAACGCTTTCTTGTGGGCGCGCACAACTTTTTGCTGCTGCATTGTGAGACTGTGATGGTTCAAGTTTTTCAGCTTGATGTCATGGCGTATTGTGTGACCGGCAGGAGCAGATTTTACTGTATCCAAGTTCCCTGAATGATTCGCCAGCAGAAAAGAGACAATGAAGTGAGACGGTTTTGGAGCAACACTGGCTTCACATCCAGTCCAGGACAATTAACAGTGTAATCTGATACTGGTTAGCAAAATGTGCTATATAATTATATCAAATTACCATCCATTTTATCTATTTTAAGCTACAATGTGCTTTCTTAGCTGCATAATGAAATTGTAGTTGGTGGATAGCAGCTGCTTGTGATGTACAGGCTGATAGGATTAGAGTTAGCTGGGAGCCACATGGCAGAGATGCGCCCCACTACCGGCAATTCAAAATGCACAATACCAGTGTTGCTGGGGGCAGTCGCAGTGGCATCTGCTTACAGTATGAAAGCAACTTGAGTGATAGCGATCCAAACAAACAACACCCCCAAAATCAAGTGGATTTGGAAGGGAGGGCACACGTAGAATCCATTGTGAGAAACTGGAGTTGGTCAAAATATATTGGAAGGGAATAGATTTAGAGATGATATGCTATAGCGTTAATGAAGCTGGCTCCATATTTGGGAAGATTTGTAGTACCAGATGCAACACAGTGACTTACCTACTTTCTTTATTTTGCTCTTAACCTCCCACCATTTTGTTTATTCCCTTAATTCTTTTCTCTTGTCATTTTCTTTACATCCTTTGCTATGCACCAATTTCCTGTCCTATCCCTAATTTATAGACTTCAGTCCCTTTAGGCTCTCCCTTTATTTCACCTTCCTTCACCTCTCCTTTATCTTTATTTTCAAAGTCTTTTTTGTCTCTCCCACAGTTCTGCTCCCCATTTGATTTATCTGGCTTTTTTTGGCAGTTCCCCTCTCTCCATTTTCTCTTTGCCACATTCTCTCACTCCCTCTTCATGAAAGGTTTATAGAGCAGACAGGAGAGGCACATTTTGGGTGCTACTGATGGAAGAGACTGCAGGACATTAGCTCGGTGATGTCAGAGTGATTTTTTCTCCCCGCTGATGACTGAGAACAGTGTAAGACCTGATGTTTGATCTTCTCTTTCACCATGCATACTCGTAGGCATTTTCCCTTCCAGTCTCCCTCAATCTTTCATTCACTGGATTTCTCACCCTTTCCCCTTTTATTGAATTCCCCAAATAATTACTGTCTGTGCATCTATGAAAAGGAGATACCAATCGCTATTTCACCAGAGATCCCGGTCTGATCAAACTAGACTGACAACATTATCTGCAGACATGCCAGCTTAACATGACCAACAGTAACTCTCCAAAACTCAGCAGCAGCTTTATCCTGCCAATGAATATCACAAACAGAAAAAAGGGAAAATGTGTGTCCTTTATGGGGACTGATCTCCCTTCAGAGCAAAATCCTTTGTACTTGTGACTAAAAGCCAAAAACAGGGACATCAAATGACTCATAGCAATGACCCTCACACATCGGCTTCATGTAGCTAATAGAATATTCTTGGAGGGATGATCACATGGCTAACTTTAAAACCACCCAATACATATAGAGAGGATTAGCATACACACATGACCTCTTTATTATTTGTTTAAGGGGGGAAAGGCTTACGGGGACCAGGGTAATCACTTTTTTTTCAAGGAGGCAGAGAAGTGTGAGTCCTTGAAGGCTGAAGAACACATTCTAGCCTGTTATCTGGAAATGGGAACCAGCACCCCATCTGCAATTCAAGGGCACTGTATCAAAATTTGTGTGACATTGAGGAGACATTCAACAACAGTCCAACAGTGTCCACAGCCTGCAGCATTTCAGGGTGAATCTGATCTACAGCCGGTGCCTTGCTTCATAGGAGCTTTTTAAGCCCCCTTGTGACATAATCAAAGTGCCCATTCCAGCTTCAAACAATGTCACTGGTTAAAGTCTGCATTAAATTACCCATATTGAACTACTTGGTTGATGTTCTGACTCCCATTCCTCAATGGCCAAATTATTTCATAGAATACCTTTAAGGTACAGTACTCCAAAGATCATCACCATCAGCAACCATCATGAGCTGTACTACCAGCTTCTAGCTAGTGTTTCTTCAGCTGCTTCTATGGCAGATACTTTAATAATTTCCAATCCTGATTCCAAGAAAAAGAACAAGAAGGTATTTTTGTCGTAGATTTATAAACGCAGCACTGTAATAGCCTCTATAATCTTGTTAGTTCATACAGGGCAGTTCAACAAAACTTTGGTGCTGTCTTTTTCCTGATGGCTGGGTCTTTTGCTGAAGTCAGCGTAAAAAATAGCATCAGAAGACAAACCCCTCTCACTAATGAGGAGGACACCAGGACAGCAGTGATAGAATGATGACGGAAATATCAAAATTACATAGTGTCACAAACTGGCTCAATGAATGTGACAAGGAGGTGGACACAAGCCAAGTTAGAGTGGCAATAATGTGTTTTTATTAGAAATAAACAAACATAACTATTGCAGAAGATGATAATGGGGTGTGGAGATGCAACACTAGTGTGTAGAATGAATGGATGTGTGAGAAATGTGTGTGTGTGTGTGTGTTAGTGCTGAAGGCAGCAAGATATCAAACTGAATCTAGGAGGTGTGAAGCCTGGGATAGAGAGAGACAATGAGAGGATGACTGGCTTGCGTACTGGCTGAACTGGTGGAGGCCTAAACAATTACCACCGTATCTACATGACCCAACCTGAGTGAATCGTCGCTGTAGGCAGAAAGGAAGGCATCGTTACATTCCACTTAACCAAGGGAAAGCCTAGGGGGTTGAAAGAAAGACAGGGAATGAAGCCAAAATGTAGTCACCAACAAGAGAAGATTGAAGCTAGAACCAATGTGTACTGGAAACACACACCTTGGCGAACGATTAACCAACAGACAAACACAACCATTGACCAAGACATATGGGTTGTGGGGGTGGCGATCAACAGGAATAAATGTATCTGTTTGACAAGGACAAGCTGCATATACTCGGCCAAACATGTTGAGTGCCAACAAGAACACATTGAGTAGGATCAATACTACTGTTAAGGATAAGGATCGGAGCAGAATAACTCAGACAAGCACACAGAAATTGGAATTAGAGCTTTAACCTGCATGGTCTCCAGTTATGCTGGTTCCAATTTGGCTTTTCAGTTAGTGGAAGTAAGTGAGTTCAGCTATCTTCAGGTCTTCTTGTTGAGTCAGGGTCAGCATACGTACGTGTGCAGAATCTGTAAGCGACAGGTTAAGGTTTTGGTATCAGAAGTTCTTTGATTTCCATTTATATTCCAAGAGTTGGCCAGTCATGTCTGAATGGCAGGTAAACAGTCCGTGTGGAGAGGTGAAACACAGTGCTTGAAATACAGTCTTGGAACCCATCGGCTATAGTCTGACAATGATTCAGCTTTCTGTTAGTTTTATTTTTATATTTGCATTCATATGCAGATATCTGTTTATAGAGATTAGCTGAAATGGGCACTGGACAGAAGAGGAAGCTTTGGCCCAGGTGTCCGCTGGCTACAGCAGATTATGCCAAAACAGAGGCTTCATCGGTGAGATGGGGAATGAGATTGACCAGTGGACTGGTGTGACATTGGTAGTAATGCAAACACTGTGCCAGATTGCTGTGGTGAAGGTCAATCTGTATTCCGATCCTTGCCTATGGCCATGAGCTTTGGGTAGCGACCAAAAGAATGAGATCAGGGCCAAAATGAGTTTCTTTCACCAGGTGGCTGGGTTCAGCTGTAGAGTGTGGAGCTCTGACACCTATAAGTTCGGAGTAAAACCAGTACTCTTTCATGCTGAATGGAGCCAGTTAATTATGCTGCCTCCTGGACACCTTGAATACACTGAAGGGATTATACATCCTTCCTGGCCTGAGAATGTCTCGGAATCTCCCCCAGGAAGAGCTGGAGGACCTGTGAGGAGAAGGACGTCTGGGCTACCTTGCGTAGCCTACTTCCACTACGACCTGGATAAATGGCAGAAAATGGATCAGTGGACGGAAAGAAGTCAGTTCCTGGGTGGTACAAGTGCCACCCAGTAGGGTTTATGGGTTGGTCCTGAAGGAGACAGCACAACCTTCAAGCTACCTGGAACAGCTCTTTCATCAATGCCCCAGGAATGCTGAAAAACAAGGAAAGAGGAAGCTTTACAATATCCTGCAAATCCATCCATCCATCCATCCATCCATCCATCCATCCATCCATCCATCCATTTTCATCCGCTTATCCGGGGCGGGGTCTCTGCGTAGCGGGCCAAGCAAAGCACCCCAGACGCCCCCCTCCCCAGCAACGCTTTCCAGCTCCTCCTGGGGGACCCCAAGGCATTCCCAAGCCAGATGACATATATCCCTCCTGGAGGGATTACATATCCTGCAAATAGCAACGATCAAAATATGAAGACCCCGTTTTTTCCTGCACGGCCACTAAACCAGACCACTGACCCAAATCAAGTTTGATCCTTCAAGATCTCAGAGAGCCAATGATGCAAAGATCACCCCACTACCCAGTGTGAACTAAGTGACTTTAATCCCACTATGAGGTCTGATGTCTACTACTGTAGTTTGGATTTTGTCGAACAATAAATATAGCGTAATAGTATATGTGTGTACATAACAATATGTGTTTGCTTTTGTTAGACTTTTATTCCATTGCCTTTGAGCTAGAAAGTGTACCAGTAACATAAATCTAGCATCTTTGAAAACAGTAACATCATGTCTAGCACCATTCTGTGTGTTTCATTCTCAAAACGCTATCACTTATGCAAATATAGAAATCATGAATCATCTTTGTCTCCCCAGAGCTCTGCAATCCCAGTGATTGGCCAGGATGTATCTCCTAAGCACAATGAAACTTTAAAATGATAATCTTTTATCTGAGAATCCAGTGCTCTTTGCCTTTGGCTTTTTGACCTTTTTCCTTTTTCTTTTTGTCCTCTTCATGCTTTTATATTTGGTTTCCTGCCCCCTTCTGAAAAGAAGAAAAGAAAAGAAACCTCATGTGTTAAGAGCCAAAACTAGGAGAGCCTAAATCAGGAGGTCTCTTCCAATGAGAACTTCTCATATCCAGACCAGCCAACCTACTCATCATTACAAGATCCAGACTCCAGATTCTCACCTCAGCTCAACTAACTCCATTCCCCACAAGAAGCCATCTCAGGGAAAAAGCCACTATTTCTACAAAAGCCTCATCAACTCATGTAATCCTGGAGCTTTCATTGTCATTTTATTGTCTTTTGCGCTGATTTTTCAAAGCAGCATTGGATTAGATCGCCCTGATCCAGATACAAACGTATCAAGATTAGCAAATCCGGATAACCGCTGGTGTAAATGGGACTACATATCACAATGTAGGCAGTCTGCCAACAAACATACTGCCATTACCACTTATTGCCATAGGTGCCATCAAAGAGATGACAAATTTAAAAGTTTTATTACATTTTGATCCTGAAATCTACCCTGAATCCACCTTCTGCTGGGATCAGGATACACCTATTTTTTTGGATCAAGGTATCCCAATCCTACATGAAAGTTTTGAAGAAAACAACCTGAAGGTTTGATCAAGATCAAAACCAAGGCTGGGTTACAGTATCTCATTCAATTTCAGAATCCGTTTTTTTCTTTTGAGCAACCCATTTTGAAGATTTGCTCCAAACTGACCAGATTACCTCTGAACAACTGGGCCCAGAACCAAGCTGTAATACAGTTAACTTAACTTGTTGCTTCTTAGGTAAGAGTCACTTTATCTGTTTATCTGGTCTCTTATACCAACTACACAATAGATAACACTGCATCATTCACTCCAGTTATTCACAAGCCATAGCCTTGTGTACCTGTTTCCTCTTTCCCCCTTGTGTCTTATGTGTAAAATATTGTAACTGTAGTGTACTGTACTTGTGGCTGTGATTAGTAATGAATGTGTATGTAACTAAAGTGAATTTTTTTTTCTTGTTTTCTTGAGCTTGCATCCCATCCACTTAACCTGAAAAGACCTATGTCCTTGCAAAATCATAATTAAGATGAATAACAATCATTATTCTAAATGACCGCTCTCAGGTGGCTCTCAAGGAGGACGATTTCCCCATTATTATTAATACTCTTATGTGAATTATGTCGCTGGATGAAAAATTTAAATCATGCACAATAATAATTCATAATCCGCCATTAAAGGAACAGTGTGTAGGATTTAGAGGTTAGAGTGTCGCTGATTGCAACCAGGTTAAACTTCTCCCATGTGCCAAGTTTGAACTCCTGGTTAGGATTCCTTCAGTGTTCATTGTTCAATAGGAGCTGAATTATCTGCAGAGGTCTCCTCCTCTACAAAACTTAAAACAGAACAGGTGATTAAAACCGGTCTGACTAAAGCAGTTCCATGTCACAAATTGGTGTCTCTGATGCCGTTCTCCTGTGCCGCTTGCCCAGCACTTGCTAATGTGTGCTCACTTTTTTTTCTCTGTTGATTTAAGACCCAGACATTCAGGAGGTTTTCACTGGTTACCCACAGAGGTCTCGTCCTCTCTAAATGACTGAGTGATTTAAACTGGTTGAAAAAGGTGAATTAAGCAGTTTTACGTTAAAAATCTGTGGGGGTTTTTCTGTGCTCTTTGTCTTGTCACAGAGGGGCTGCTAACGACAGTGGCTGATGTGAAGGGTCCATGTCATTGGTCCGACAGCCAATTGGTCCGACATCCCATTAGTCCGACAGTCCGCGGTGCTGAACGGCTCCCAGCAGCCGTATTTCTGCCTTGATGGTGCGCCGCGACCGGCTCTGGGTCAGCTGGCAAAGGCATGAGGCGGAGCAGGCTCACGGCTTATGTGTTTGTCACTTTCTTTTTTATTTTAACCCACACCATGATCTTTTCCTGACCCTAACCAAGTGGTTTTTGTGCCTAAACCTAACCAGACCTTAACCACAGGGCATCATGATGATTTCGGAACAACGGGACTTCGGAACAATGGGATTAATATGGTTGGAACAATGAACAATGGGATGTCGGACCAATGGGCTGTCAGACCAATGGGCAGTTCCCGATGTGAAAAGGCGAATGGCCCTGTCAAGAACCAGTGTTTGGTTTGTCTGTTCTGGGCATGGAAGAAACATGGCAGTGCAACATGGCAGACTTTGTGGACAAGGACCTGCACCCTATGTGGAAGTGAATGGCTCATTCTAAGGTAACATGTTTTTGTTACCTTTTGTTACTATTCTTATTTTCAGGTGATTACACACTAAAGAAAACACACGTGTTATATTATGTTCCATTTCTTCCAATTTATCCCTTTAACTGGACCCTTAAAATCATAAAAGTATTTGAGTGCACAAATTCCTTCAGTCCTTACTAGTCAAACCAAAATGTGCAATTTCCAGTACTCCATTGTTCGCTCTGTACTGAAAAATCCAATACAGTATTCATTTTTTATCCAGCTGGCTTGTACATTACTTTCTCCAATACTGTAATTCAAATGTGACCCCAGAATATGTCCTAGCCATGAAAGCAACATACCTCTTCAAAACACCAAAGCACTGTGCAGCACCGGGGATAAAATAAAATCCCCTATTTAATCTCACTATCTATTTCAGTTATTATAAGTACAAATGGTAATTGCATGTTCATTATCTTGTTATGTGATTTATTTTGAATTGGCCTTTTTTGTTTTTGCCACTTTCAAGCTACGATAAGCCTCTCAGATACAGGGATAATCTTTTTCGATCAGATGAAAAAACAAGCGCTAACAAGAAGAACTCACAGATAAAACCTAAAACCAATCCAACAGAATGATATTTTAACATTGGTACATGTTGAGGAGAGGGATCAAAAGAGAGCAATCTAATCCTCTAGGCATTTTGGGCAGCTGTTCAACTATGTTCTCTTTCTATTGCTCTTTCCTCTCTCTCTTTCTCTGCTACATTCGTACGCTGTGGGTGTGTGCGTGTGTGTGTGCGTGTGTAAAAATATATTTATGTGACTTGATAGTACATACAGAAAGCTGTCCTGTCTGATCATGTTGACACGGTAGGCTACAAGAGCACTTTTCATCAAGGACTGTAAACTGGCAGATACTAATAGAGAAGCAGTGGATTGTGACTTCCTCCAGTATTTACCATTCATGTCCCTATTTATCATCTGATATCCCCCAAAGCCCTGCACTAATTACATATCTTTTGTTTCTTGCCTTCTCGTGTCTCTTCCCGGTCAAGCCTGGACCTCACAGATGGCTGACTGTTTGGAGACGTCCAAGCAAAATGTGCTAAATTGTGACTCTTGCTAACAATTAATAGGATGTTTAATTACATACAGCAACACTTCAAGCCTCCAACCGTGCATCGTATCAGCTCACTATCATGGATATTTCAGCTATGTCCAACCTCATAAAGCAAAGAGTTGAATACTATCAAGTTCTAATGATTTGAAGTGGAAAACAGCTCCAAATCAAACACCTGTCCTTAGCATGATAAAAATAACAACACCAATGTTATGACTTTATGTTCTTGACAAGCAAGAAAGTAATGACATTAGAAACCATTTACAGTAAGTGCTAGTGGTTATTCAGTAGGAATTTAGGATCTCTTGTCTTCCTGAAACCGTGAAAATGATAAAGGCTTTCCAAATGCCGTTTGTATTTTGCTTCGTTAACAATGTTACAGTTACAGCAGCTGTGTGTCTGGTTACGTATTCTCCTTCCAGCTTTGTCAAATGCAGTTCCATCAAGGACAGTTTAAATAAGCTCATTAGGGGGAGAAGGACAGTCAATGACGTTTACAAAAAATTTGGGGATTTAAAAAAAATAAATTGCAAGCGTCCTGTCAGAAAATGGACATCTGTCTTCCCTTTTCCTGTTTCTGTAACAGCAGAATCATTACTCTGTGCCCAATCATCATTTTTCTGTTAAGAAGTTTCATTAGTAGTTCATTAGTTTTTTTTATAGTGAAAAGTAGAGAATCTGGGTTTGAGTTTCCCAAAACGGAGGTGTTCGTTATGTTATTCTAAAGCCCAGTTCAGATCAAAGATTCACAACGAGACAAGTTGAAAGAGGCAGCGACTTGCAATGCGCTGCTCTGCGGTGTGCTAAAAACCTGCCAGTTCACACCAATGCAACTAGATGAGATGGTTTATCATCTCTATGCAACAACTCTCTGCAGCTTCTCAGGCTTATTTTGTGGCTGAATATAATTTGTAGCTTCTTAAAATATGAGTGAGGATAGTGATAGTGAGATACTGGCTACAGTTGCATTTGTAATAGTGATGAAACATAAACAAAACAAGCATCAGATTCAGGCGAACACGCCATCTGTGGTCATTTTAACTTGACCAGCAGACTTCACTACAAGCTGATTGGCTGTAGAAACATGTGACAAGCTTTACGTTCCAAAACCAACCACCGGTGATTTGGCCAGTGGAGTTGCAGGTGACACCATCAGTCAGCTTGAGTCAAGCTCAGACTGGCCAGTTCACACCACTGCAACTTTTCTCTGATGTTCTAAAATGGTTTCGTCTAGTCACGAATCTTTGGTCTGAACTGGGCTTAAAGGTCTAGAGTGTATGATTTATTGGCATATAGCAGTGAGGCATTGGGAGAACTAGGGTGGCCTACACGAAAACGGGAAAATATGAAAATGCAAATAGCCTTATCTGGAGCCAGTGTATGGTTTGTCCTTTCTGGGCGACTGCAGAGCAACATGACGGACTCCATTGGAGAGGACCCATTCCACATGTAGATATAAATGGCTCATTCTGAAGTAACAAAAACACAGTTATCATTTTCAGGTGATTACACATTAATGAAAACATAGCTATGAATATTATATACCATGTCTGCCAATAGATGCCCCTTAATCCTACACACTGGACCTTTAAATATAATAGGATATTGTCTGAACGCAGCTCTGTATTCACAATTTGAACAGTTCCTGTGAACTTTCAATATCCTTTTACTGAATCATAAATGCATTTTTTTGCCACAGTGTCAGGGTCCCATTTTTCCCTTTAATTAATGTGCTCCTGATTTTGCTGCCAAATAAGAGAACTGGTTCTGTAACGCTTTCAGAAACTTTAATCCATATTATAATTGGGAGGTTGAATACTTTGCTTCTTAAGCTTTAAAATACTGCTAGCGCTTTACTTCCAAAGCAGTTAAAGCCTTGTTAAAATGCCCTAAAGCTCTGTATTTTTTAGACTAAAGTAAGTGTATTCAGTTTTGTGGCCTGATGGGATTTCTAATGGAGTGTTGCACATCACAACCCATGCATGGTTGAGAAGATTATGGACACAGTTAAATAACAAAAATGTCAGTAAAAATGTGCAGGTATAAATTGTAACCAAATGTGTGGAAGCAAAAAATGCTGATATTTCCATAAAAGACATTGCGTAATTTAAAGGTCCAGTGTGTATTAGGGGGATATATTGGCAGAAATATAATACAGTAAGTATGTTTTTTTGTGTGTATATATGATCTTCTGAAAATTAGAATCGTGTTTTCACAACCTTAGATTGAGCCGTTTATATCTGCATAGGGAGTGGGTCTTCATCCACGGAGTGCATCATGTTTCTACAGTTGCCCAGAACGGACAAACCAAACACTGGCTCTAGATAGGGCCATTCGACCTTGTGCATTGTTGCGTTGGCTACCATAGTTAGCAGCCCCTGAGTGATGAGCAGGGGGATAAGTTATCGTACAGCACACAGTAGCACGTTGTGGGTGAGTCGCCCATCTTTGAAATGCTAAACAGCATGGGAAAATTTGATTTTTAATGCTTTATTCAGTGTTTTTACTGGTTTAAATCACCACATCCATTTGTTTTGGAGTGGGTGTGGTTCTGCGGATTACTCAGCTCCCAGTAAAAACCTCCTGAATGTCTGAATCTAAAGTAATCATAGAAAATAAATGAGCTGAAAGTTGCAGGTGCTGGGCTAGCTGAACAGCATTGGAGAAACACTGATTTGTAACTTGAACTGCTTTTTGAAAATACTTCAAATATTACATTAAAAACAACAACAAAAAAACAAGTAAGGTCCAAAATAAAGCATTCACACTTAGGCACTGTCCTAATATCAAATGCTACAACAGGACAGCACTATGAGTACTTTTCCAAGGTTCAAAATAAAAATTAGAAATGCTACCTATTCAAGTATTGACAGTTTAAAGGAAAGAAAGAAGAAAGAAAATGTGTATAATTTTGTTGCATTCAAGAAATAAGACAAGACAAGTAGACATCTGTAGCTGCTAGAAACGTCATAAAACGTCCCCATATATTATCAAAAGTAGAGTACTTGCCATTAATCATGAGAGTACGTTTTTCAAGGGCAGTAGAGTGTGACAGTCCAGTAAGCCAGGCTTGTCAACTTGGTCTGATAGTAGATTTTCAGAATTTGGCTACGGTGTATTTTGCTTGTAATAAGCAGTAGAGTGTCATTTTCTTATTTGCCTTGCTTAGTTTTAAATTTACGGATACACAGTTTGGGAAATACAGACAACTTAACACCTGTGACATGTGAAGGGATATCCAAAACCTCTGTTGAGAAAGTCTGGATATTTGGGCAGTCCCATGAGCAATGAAATAGCGTACACTTTACTTCACAGTTATTACATATGTCAGGGGTATTGAATTTATTTGTGGTTACATACTGTATATTGTCTTTATCCACTTATATTGGAGTAATTTAAAAGCTTTTTTCCCCAGTGTTTTTACTAGTTTTAATCACCTGGTCCATTTGTTTTTGAGAAGAAGAGATCTCTGCAGATAACTAGACTCCCAGTAAAAAAAAACCTGAACAATGAACACTAAAAGAATCCTAACTTGAAGTTCACACTTGGCACATGGGAGAAGTTTCAGCTGGTTGCAATTTGCAATCCTCACTGCTAGATGCCACACACTGCTTCTTTAAATAATTTCATTTTAAATCAGGCTTGTTTCTTCAAACATTAACACAGTCTTTTTTGATTTCTTGACAAAATGCCAACTTTAAACATTGTACTTTTCTTGATGTAATGAAAAAGAAGAAAACTCAAAGGGAGGAGGTCACAGCATAATTTGTAATAAGCTTTTCAAAATGAACAAACAACCAAATTATTCAGAGTCAATAAAAACTGTGTGAAACATGCATGGATTCTTGTAGGTGGCACAATAGAGGCTACTGTTTAAAGACAATCAAAAGACAGACTGTCTGGGAGAGGAGGTGAAACAATGGCAGTTAATGGTTAGTTCTAAAAACAGTCTGTCTGAACTCACATACACATTCTTCAAAGACAAAGTCCACATGTGGACGCAGTGTATGATGCAAGTCAGGGAGGGTTACATTAGAAAACACAGTTTGCAGAAGTACTTTAATGGTCTGACTGCTGCAAATGCAATTTATAAAAAAAAACATTTTATATTTTGGTCCGTGGCTTTAAAGTGCTGGAATAAGGTGAAACCTATGGATTCTGACAATGAGAAAACATTGCGTGCTGCGAATAAGCGCAATAATTCATTGGCGCTGTGGTGGTTTAGTGTAATATATATTTACAGTCACAGAATCTTCCTTCTGGGATATGCCACATACAGTAATATGCCAAGAGACAGGTTTTAATTATGATCTCACCAGTATGCTGCATGTGCCTTGTGTTGGCTCTGATTAGTGCCTTGGGAATCAAGGCTGTAATTGTTTGTGCTAAGTGAAGAGTGCGTATATGTGTGTGTTTGTGAGGGTGTGTGTCTCCGTGATGAGAGCAGTTGGTCACCCATAGGGCTTATGTTTCTACTCTGAACAGAGAAGAAGTGATTTATTTGCTCAGGGCCACACTGTGCGTCCAATCAGCATCAAGCACCCTAGGGTGACACCATCATGGTCATCTCTTCTGCAGGAAATGATGCAAGCTCTACTGAATTACATAGGGTGTGAGACCAATAAAATGGGGCCTATTCTTGTCACAGCATCAGATAAGGACCGGCTGCTGGATGCATTGCAGCAATTACTGCAGGCCTGCACTCCTCGGCTGTGGAATTGGGAAATGATCATCTGTGAAGCACAGCAGAGGAGCATCGCCTCCAGCACAATAACTCAACATGTCCACTTGGCTATGTCAGCTCTGCATGAGGAGAGAACATGAGAGGTACAAGGGAGAGAGAAGATTAGAAGGGAGTGAAGAAAGAAACAGAAAGAAAGAAAGAAAGAAAGAAAGAAAGAAAGAAAGAAAGAAAGTTAATGCTACGAAAAAACCTTATGTAACATGGTTTGATATGCGGTGGTTGGATCATTCTTATTGAGAAGAAACAGCAGGATAAGAGACAGATAACTTTCTTAAGCAACACTTTACTGCTGCCCACTCATTATCAGCTTCACAACACGATCATGTGCCTCACTCACATGTGGCTGAACTGACCAATCAGGAGCTAGAAGGACTTGGTCCGAGGTACAACCAGAACCAACCAAACCAGAAAGGTAGATTTAGTGAATTATTGTGACAGTTTATAAGTCAGTGATGAAAGTATTTAAATGTGTAAATATTAACTGTAAATATTAACTGTGTAAACATAACTCAACATTAACTCAAATATATTAACCAACCACTCCTCTGACTCTTACAGATATATTGCATATTTTACTGTGTTTTATTATTCTAATATTGATGCACATAAACTCTATATCAGGGATCATCATCTACATTTGTCCAAGGGCCAGAATGTTTTTTTAGGCAGACACTGTGGGGGCTGGACTTTCACAAAGTGAAAAAAAAAAAAAAAGAATACATATATATGTAAATAAAATGAAAAAAATAAAATAAATGAATAAGAAAATGAAAAATAAAGATAAAATAAAATATGGATGGTGGATTTGGTTGATTGTTGATACTGATGCTTTGGTTTGGTGGTTTGGGCTGACTACCAGCCCACAGCATTGGTATTTGACAACCTAGGACTGAGACTCAATAATCAAATATCTTTCTCCAGAGTTACACACAGCACCTTTAAATAGCAGTGTGTGAAAAAAATTAAAGACATGTTAAATAATCTGAAGAAAAAAATAAAATAAAAATGAGAGCAAAGAGTTTGTTCCCATTCTTGCATGAAGATGTGGCACAAGTTGCGTTCCATTTATTAAAGACAGGAATTCCTTTCAGCTTCACCTATCCAATCTGCTCCACCTAACTTGCAAAACTATGTGTTAATTATCTACCTGTTACAAACACAGCCCGCAAACTGCCAACTTTATGCATCACAGTAACACAGTTGTCAGGGCTGAGCACTCAGACATGGACAGAGACATGGCCTGTTCACCTCTGTGCCGCTGTGTGTGTGTGTTTATAAGTAAAAGAGTGACAGAAGTCATGTTTCCATCAGCCTGTTTAGACACGCATCTAGAAGTATCGCATCGGCAAATGTTGATGGAAACGGCAAAATTCAAATAGAAATCCTGTGATTCGCACAAACAAAAATACACTCGCTATGGCCGGGTATTGGCTGATGCGAAAAAGGGTTGATTCGCAAAACGGGGGATGGAAATAGTTTAATTTGAATTAAGTCTGACGTAGCGCACTTGCACACATGTGACTGATCAACTGTTTCCGTTCGCGGTGTTTTCCCACAAGCCAACAACATGGTGGACAGATGGTGGGAAACGAAATTCAAGTACTATCATGAACTCAATGACATCCTTGGCCAGAGGCCAATTGTGACCTCGCTGTCGTCCATGATCAACAGCAGCAGCAAAGGTTTACAAAAGCATTCTGCTAAATGTCTTTTATAGGTTCTCCTTTTAACTATTTATTGTCTCTAATAATTTTTAATAATTCTTAAATTGTATTAATTCTAACTGCTCTGTAGCACTTTGAGATTGCTAAAATGTAAAGTGCAATACAAATAAAATGTATTATTATTATTATTATTAGTAACATAAAAAAAAAAAAGAGAAAGAAATATGAAAGCAGCCGGTACCTTGGCTTGGATAGCTTATATATATTGCATGTGAGATTTGTTTTGTTTCCGGCTCTGCGGCCAGGTAATCTCGCAACTCGCGCACGTTCGTAGTGTAGTTGTAACACTCCCAAAGATTTGAATCACTTTTAGATGGAAACGAGGTTAGAGAGAGGGTAAGATATATTTGAAAGTAGACCACTCTACCCAATGTTTCCGTTTAAGTTATTAATAACTTACTCTGAATGCAAATATTTTCTAGTAAGCATGCTTAAACCTGCGCACCACCACTACTCGCTACTAATAAGCTGACAGACAGTACCTGTGGGTTGAGTGCACATATTTGGGGTTAGTAAATAATTCCTAATACAATTATGTCCATCTCACTTTTTGTGTGAGTAACTTTAATATAGGAAGAAAAAAAATCTAAATACTGGATTTTTTTTTACGCTCTCACATTTGCTGAATTAATCAATATTCTCTCAGCCAAGTGGGAAGCTTAGGTGGGCTGTATGTGGCCCACAGGCAGCAGCTGACAATCAGTGCTCTAGGTTATGCCTACAAAACCAGAACTAGGCTGGACTGATGGGGTGCTTTGGCTGGATTGCCAAAGGTAGCTACACAAAGGTTTACCTTTTGGGGTTAAAATAACCTACTACTAAACAAAGAAACTGTCAAAGTTTGCAGTAGATCTATTCACATTGACTTTGCTGAATTTTAAATGACTGACCCCAGAAACATCTTTGGAATGAAAGAAAATACAGTTTACTGACTGCTATTTGAAATGTTGCATTTGAAAGAAAACAAAAATGCAAATAAGATAAATTTAAAACAACAAAAAGTAACCTTTGAATTAATATTAAACTAAATCGCTGTAGGAATTAAAGCAATGGGTGCAATTGATGCCTGAACTAGGCTGGAGCTTAGAAAATGACCTATATTGGATTCTGCTTCAGAAGAGATCAGGACAGGAGGATTACTAGAAAGATATTAATGTCTTGGTCAGTGTGTTTTCTGTTAGTGTTCACCTACATTAGACAAGATAAACAGATTACAGCCAGCACAGTGAGACAATAGGAGGATGAATGTGATTCAAACAACTGAAGAAAATCAGAGAAGAAGTCAGAGCCACAGGAGCAGAACAGATTCATAATGAAGAGCTGAAATAATGAGGTAGATGTCTGATTGTATCACCGGAAACAAGATGGCTAGCCATCTGCAGTCCACCCTCTTTAGTTCTGCATATTGGTTCATGCCAATATGATCTCATCTCCCAGTGGAAAGGTATGCGCAATGTTTCTGACAGGCTGACATCCTCACTGTTGGAGTGGGTTGGTGGGAGCACAAAGGGGGGCGCAGTTGGAGAAGGTCTTAGGTCAATGACTGTATTAGACACACTGATTGATCCTGTGGAGAGAGGTGCCATCACATTTAATTAATGAGCGAGAGACACGGTTTTGTGGGGTGGCCCTCTTTCACTGACCTGGAAAGAAAGACATGAGGGGAGAACACTGTGGCTGAATGTGAGACAGAAGAAAACTAATGATGTGTTTATGCATTAATATAGTATGTTGAATAAGCATGGAATTATATTAGAGTAATTTAATGTGTTAGTATGTATGAGATTGTGACCACTGAACTATAGAGGGAGGGCACAGTAAGTTATTGTAACTATAAATACTTTAATATGAGTGTGACCTATTTAGGACTCTACACAGAAATGTGCTTGCAGGAGCTTATTAGGCAACATAAACTTTTTATGACACTGAAAATGAATACAATTAAGTATAATATCCAAGTGAAATACCACCATGTCTAGTGACATTCATGTTCATTGCTCTTAAGGCTTTTACATACCAGGGACACGGCGAGTAAATGACACATAAAAGCGAAATACTCCCCTGCAAATATCTCACATCAAAATGATTCTTAACGGCAGCAGTGCGAATTTGCAACCGTTGCAACACATGTGTAATTAAAGGGTCGAGATTTGCGCCAGCCCATTCATCAGGAAAAAAAGGACTTTGTGGGGATGCTAGCGTCGCATTTTAGGAGGCAGAGAAGCAGCTACTGGGATCCTACGGACCCCAGTCTGGCAGTCTGTCCAAGGTAAGCTGTTGTATAGCCTAAGCCTCTGTAAGCCTTTTCATTGAGTTTCCCTTTAGCAAAGTACCCTGAGTGAATTTGCAGCCCAGTCGCCAGACGACAATGTTGGCATTGTATATTTCTGCACACCACTAACACGTTACATTTGCACCTTTAATACATATCATATCAGCATTTCTAAAGTGATGTAGTATATGAGCTAACTTTGTCATCTGGAGGTGGAGGGGATGGTGGATGACACCTAGGTGCAGACCAACAAACAACAAAACTGGCTGTGATTTAGTGAGTCATTGCTGTTTCCAGCAGCGTTTTAGACACCAAACATGGGTTATTTGCACTGTTTGAGGGTAACAAATTACAAATGTAGGATGTTCAATATTTGACATTTCTCCAGTACGAAGCTAGGGCTGACCTGCCTGCAGCCCGTGAGCACGCGCTATATTAAATAATAGGGCACTCAGACAGCGTCAAACAACGTCAAAATACGTCCACTAAAAGTGCATTTTTTTTCACACAGATAGGCTCGGATTGTTAGTATAATTATCCGACAATATAACGGAAAGGAGAAATGAATGTCTGTGTTTACCTTTAGCTGGATTCGGACATGTTCCTCTGCCTGTTGCTGCTCCCTCTCTCTCCTTGTCCTCTCTTCAGTTTCAATGAGCTCTGCGTCTGTTTACATCCGTGTACTCTGGTTCAAATAAATACGGGCGGTCATCAAATTCAAATGGCTCATCCAGATCCAGTTGGTCAAAATTGGGTAAAAATTCAGCCATGACTAGTCCTAACAGAGTAACTCCTCACGTTTGTAAGGTCACTCCAGCGGTAACTTCCTGCAACAACTCAAATCTCGCGAGACGTGAGATTTCAGAGCCAGACTTTCACTCTCTGAGTGAGTGTTTTGACTTGCCACAACAAACGTCAGATTTTTTACCTGATTTTGACCAACTGTAATCTGTAGAAATGAAGAGCCAATCACATTGGAGGGGGCGGGGCCGAGACGTGCAGGTGTCCCCAGGAAATGTGTACCTACAGAAACAGCAAGCACCGCTCCACCCAAAACGCCGTCTCGTCAACGTCAAGCATTGTGCATCCACCAGCACATCTTCCACTCCTCACGACAGGAAAAAAAGGGCATTAGCGGCAACGTTTTTACCGCCATTTGGTTCGAGTTGCATGTAGGAGTGTAACACTGGGGGCACCGCCGGAAGTGAAGGGGGTGAGCGATCCCCAAGGCCCCTGCACTTCCGTTAGTCGAAAAACTACTGGCAGTGCCTCCAGAGGTAAAGGAAGATTTTTTATTTTTATTTTATTTTACTGATGGATTTCCAGATTGGACCAACTGGATCTGAATGAGCCAACTGAATTTGATGACCGCCCGTATTTATTAGAACACGGAGTAAACAGATGTTCACAGACTCAGAGCTCATTGAAATTGAAGAGCGGACGAGGAGAGAGAGGGAGCAGTGTTACTTCGGTAGCACATATACTAAAATTGCAACAGGCAGAGGAACATGTCCGAATCCAGCTAAAGGTAAACACAGACGTTCATTTCTCCTTTCCGTTATGTTGTCGGATAATTATACTGACAATCCGAGCCTATCTGTGTGGGAAAAAAATGCACTTTTAGTGGACGTATTTTGACGTTGTTTGACGCTGTCTGAGTGCCCTATTATTTAATATAGCGCATGCTCACGGGCTGCAGGCAGGTCAGCCCTAGCTTCGTACTGGAGAAATGTCAAATACTGAACATCCTATCACTCATTTAGACAAAAGTAGATCAGAAAATAGGGCCCAGGTTGAAAAAAAAACATTAGTTCCCCTTTAAAGCACTATATATTACTGGCATGATCCTGAGTTTGTTTATATTCTGTTGTCCTATGGACTTTATATGGAGTTTTCTGTTTGTGTTCCTTGTTTCATGTTTAATTTGCTTCCTGTTTTACTTTGTAGATTTTCTCCCCATGTGTCGTGTCTGGTTTTACTTCCTGTCTTTGTGTGTTTTCCTGCCTGGTTTCTGTCACACCTGTCTCGTTAGTCCTTCCCTGTTCCCAGAGTCTTCCCTTCACACCTGTTCTGTATTAGTCTTGTCTGCTCCACCATAGTGTTCCCCACCTAACCCTTGTTGTCAGCCAATCTCCATTACCCTCCTTTTGCCCGTGTCCACCAACTCCAGCTGTGTCTTGTTCTTGTGATTAGTTTTCTGTGTATATATACCTGTGCGTTTCCCTATGTACTTGGTCAGTTTGTCTGTGTTCCCATTGGGTGCATTCTGTGGTCGTTCCTGCATTCATCCCTGTTCATCGTGTTTTTCCCGGTTGGTTTTCAGTTTGGTTTTTGTCCTGCTTTCATTTGGACTTTGAGTTGCCTGCCTTTTTGTTGGACTGAGTGTTGGTCTGCATTTGGGTCCTCCTCTGAGCTGACTCGTGACGATTACTTTTTAGCAGTGACAAAGTAATTTAACGTGTTATACTACAACAGGATTTCAGGTGACATTATTACATACAATGTCACGTAAGTTGTTACCTGCTGAAATAAACTGTTCATTGTTTAATTTTTCATTCATCCACACTGATCCACATTGCTCCACTTCTGCCAATGAGCCAACAGAAAAAAATATCCCCCGAGGGTTGTCACTCATTATACGCTACAGTATAATTTAGAGGGCTGCCACTGATCATATGCGTTATCGTGTCCAGTGTGTTTCCATTCATGTACCTACACTGCATCCTGTTCTGCTTTTGCTTCCTAAGGGCTGACTGACAGCAGCAGGGATAAGGAGCTGGCCTCTGGTTTGTTTTTGATCTTTTCCTAACCATAATCAAGTGGGTGTTTGTGCCTTAATCTAACTACACTTTAACCACAGCTGTTGAAATTTAAAGTTCCAATGTATCTGTTGTAGAATAACCTGCAAATGTATATGTAGTCTGCAGAGAAGAACAATGGCAGCTTTTTTTTTTGTTGTTGATTGGGTTGGAATTTGAGTTCCCTCTGGTAAACAGTTATGTAGTTGTAGGGCTTTTATTGTGAAAGGCGAGAACAGAAGGAGTGGTTCTGGTGTGCGCTGCCTTCGTCAATGTTGAAAGTACTAATAAAGTGTGCTGTCTTGATCCTGACAATTGGGCCTCTGTTGTTGTTGTTCCACACAACGTGATTGGTTGATGCCTTAATTCATGCTGTGAAAGCTTCGAAATATCAGCCCCTTTGTTAAACATATGTCACTTTTTTGCCAAGTAATATTTTCCCCCCGTGTGGAAGTACTCAGTACTCAAAATATACTGACGTAAAAATTAATAGCACAAAAACAAATCTCCCCCAGTGTGTAAAGACCTTTACACTGGTAGATGTTTCACTTTCAAGCCTGCAAAACTCAGAAAAAGAAAAGCCTTGAACCTGATACACTCCTCTGTGTATAATAGTGTATACATACTAAAAAATACAACAGTTTTCAGTGAGCTACTAAGTTATCCGAAATGCTGTCTTCACCACAGCCATCTCCTTTTAAGATTTCATGAGGCGGTGTCTCTTATGGGTTGCAATATCCGCGAATCGTTTCACTTTTCAAGTCTGCCTCGCATCTGGTAAGCGAGAACGTCTGGGCTGAGTGTGTTTGCTTGACAAGGGCAATCTGGCTGCGTGTGGGCACTGATGGCATTTATGTGTACATTTTCAGGATGTGTTAGGGAAACCTAGCAGAAAGATGTCCCGGTACAGACAGAAATGGAGCTTTCTCAAGGCTCCAGAAGAGATGGATAAATGATTAGACAGCAGAGAGAGAGAGAGAGAATGAGGGAACTGCAGAGACATCACAGATGAACGCTTCTTAGTTTCTTACTTATCAAACATTTTTACACAAGATGAAAAGTCACAAGCAAACAGCATAGTTAGGACAGAGTTCAACAGGGCAGGAAAACATGAGCATTCAGACAATCAGATGAGATATAAACAAACTTGTAGTTTAGAGGAGAAAACAACTTAACCTGTCAGTTATAAATGACATGACATTTTGCGGGGAATCTTTATAGTTTAAATTTGGCCTGCTGTAATTAGTATAGTTGTGCATGCATGATTTTTCTTCACCCAGTCCCTAGAGTCTGTCTATTCATAGTGTATGACTCTCTTTCTATGAAGTGTGTAGAAACTCACAGTGTAATGCATCTGACCGTGATGCCTGGCACCAGGGTTCATGTTCTATCTTGCATCAACAATTAATGTTGCTATAGCATATTAAAATTTAACCATGACAACCATAAGCCTAACCAAATGGCATTGCTGCCTAACCTTAACTGTACTGTAGTTGCAACGCATGTCATATAAAAATAGCAACACTGGTACTTCTTTTGAATAATCTATTTCAGGCTGTCTAGCATGATAGTATGTCTAAAGTGGGACCCTGTTCCCATCTGATTGTTATACCACTCTAGTAGCCCATTGAACTGTCCTCAAGCAATGCTGCTGTGTACTCAGATCAGCACTTAGCTTGCTGAGTTAAAGGGCCAGTGTGTAATATTTGGCATGGTTTATTGTCAATCTGAATCTGAATCTGAATATTCTACCCATTAATATGTTTATACAAGTGTATAATTGCTATAAAATAAAATTTGTTTGGTTTTCGTAGCCTTATAATTATGCTTTTATATATATATATATAGCAAGGGCCTTGCTTTAGAGA
>NC_065506.1:34794408-34844832 GCF_006386435.1 Epinephelus moara
GATTTCTAAATAAACATTCACCTCGTTGCTAGATAGACCTACTCCTGAAAAACTCGTGCGCAAGGCTTTTTGTCCCTACGAGGCCACCGTCATTTACCCGACGGGAGGGGTGAGCGAGTGAGCCCTGCAATCTAGAATTTGACCACTGATGTCACTGTTTTCAACCCATTTTACACACTGGCCCTTTAATGTTATTATAACACAAAGTAATAATGGCCATAGCAATGTACAAAAGAACCAGGGTTAAAAAAAAAAAGAAGAATTTTCAACTAATTTATAGCAGTATATTCTCAAATCGCATCTCAGTCTCGGTTTGGTTACCTGACTCCTAAATCATAACAGATATCTGTTATGGGCATAAATCCCATCAGTGCTCAGCAGCGCAGGTACTGAACAGAGAAAACAGCTGCCCATCACCCCAGAGACCAGATTCAATTCCCCTGCCTCCCGGTTTTAACTGTCAGGGATTGTTTTCTCTTTTTTATCTCCCGCTTCTCCTCCTCTTCTCTTTACGCCTGGATCATTTGTCTAAGATTGATCTTTGCTTCTGCTCCTCATTCCTCCTCAGGGGGTTTTAGGAGGGTGGGGTAGGAGGTTAGGACAAACAACTCAGAATTCAGTAATCTCAAAGTAATAATATGATTTATTTTCTCAAGGGAAAAAAAAGCCAATTGTGAGCTGCATTTTTTCCCCCACTGGGCACTCGATGCATTAATGGCCTGAATTATAAAGTCTGCCTTGTTTTAATTCTGCAATTTTTATTGCACTCTGTACACACTGTTTGTTCGCGGCCCTTATTTTGCCCCCAAAATAGATGCAGTTACAGTTTATTTATGACCAACTGATAGAGATGGCCCTCCGGTTGTTCTGTCATCACCTGCTCTTGCTTACCCATGCATAAGCAATTTGTTACATATGTGTCACATGATATCCAGCCTATACAGCATATATCTTTGAGAGCTGTTCATAATGTTGTGAGGAAGGTCGTTTGAATTAGATGTCAAAGGTGACCTAAATTGCAAGCAATGTTACAGGGAATCCTATCTCTTAAAAGTCAGCGTGAAATAAATGAACATATCATTGACAGTACAAATATGTTTTTCTTCCAACTGATGTTAAAACACAAAATGTTTCGTAGGAAATTTTAGGTTTAAAAAGCTCTACAGGGATGGAGGGAGGAGGGGCTTCTTTTCTCCCTCTACTGGGCAGGTGAAGGGTGACATGCATGTGATATCCTGCTGGGACAGTCTCTCATTATTGCCTATGTAGGGACCTTGCAGATAACCTCACACTGCAATTAATCACACCAGCCTTAATTATCTCATTATTAAAAGCAATTCATCCCTCACGCTGCTCTTCACAGAGAAAGAACGAGGAAAGGGGAAAAAAAACAGATCTGTGCGAAATGTGAAAGGTGAAGAAAATTTTAGAATAATCCCCAAAACTATGACTAAAAAGATAAATGTTTTTTCTGGCTCTATTTCACCACCTGTCTCTCTTTTTTTCTATCTCCCTCCTCTTACCTGGTCGGCTTTCCCACATGCTGACAGGAACTGTCGAGTGAGAGATCTCTCCTGCAGCAGACGGCGGTGACGCCTCATCAGACTTCTAGCAAGCCCTGTGGCCCCTGATGGCGCCACAGCTGGGTGGATGGACATGATCACTCACTCACAGACAGGATTAACCCCCCCAACTGCATCTGTCTTTGCTGTCCTGTTTCTAATCTCTGTCTCCTGGCCTCTGTCTGTCTTCCCGCTTCAGATTGTCTCTATCCCACAGTGCTCATGTCCATGTCACAGTGGTGTTAAGTCTAGACAAAGCAGGCAGAAGCCAAACGTCTTAAGACCACTATTTACTGAGCAGGCTTTCACAGTTCGGAGGGATTTTGTCGGTAACACGCAGGGTTGTGCTGTAAAAGTACAGCTTGAGCTCCTACAGCAGTATAAAACTGTGGTGAGTAATTGTAACCATTTGGACATTTTCATCTGATGCTTCTATGTTAAGGGGAAATTAAGGGTAATTAAACTTTGCATCAGATGGTAAAAATGAGAGAATAAGAAACTAAAATTAGTGCCTCATGGTTGTATGCCTCCATAAACCAGTCAAGTTGCAGTTGCACTTTACATCCACGTCTGTCTAGACTCATATGTAACCATGACAGTAGATGACCTTCAAATATGTATGTTGCTGCAACGAAGCTACGTACTCTAAAACATAGATGCTTCACACACATCCTCAACCCTGCAGCACAGAAGATTTACACAAACAACACAGTTTCACCCAAGATAATTCAATATCTGACCAAGTGTCTCCCCTGTTGTTGCTGAGTTATAGCATTAAGTAATGGCCAGAAAGTGTCTTTGCAGAACATTATGATGTCACAGTAATGTTCACCTTTGATCTTTTGGATATAAAATGTCATAATTTTGTCCTCTTAGACATTTGTATGAAATATTTGTCATAAGTAATGTATGACGTTTTGAATTATGGCCAAAAATGTGTTGTGTGAGGTCACAGTGACCTTGATCTTTAACCACCAAATTCCAATCAGTTCATCCTTGAGTGCAACTGGACGTTTGTGTGAAATAGAAAGAAAATCCCTCAAGGCCTCTTTGAGATATCTCATTCCCCCAAATGAGACAAACATAAGATCACAGTGACCTTGATCTTTGACCACCAAATAATAATAAATTCATCCTTTACTCCAAGTGAATATTTGTGCGAAATCTAAGGAAATTCCCTTAAGGCCTCCTTGAGATATCTCATTCCCCTGAATGAGACAGACATATGATCACAGTGACCTTAATCTTTGACCACCAAATTCCAATCAGTTCATTCTTTACTCCAAGTGGATGTTTGTGCCAAATCTGAGAAAAATCCCTTAAGGCCTCCTTGATATATTTCATTCCCCTGAATGAGACAGACATAAGATCACAGTGACCTTGATCTTTGACCACCAAATTCCAATCAGTTCATTCTTTACTCCAAGTGGATGTTTGTGCCAAATCTGAGAAAAATCCCTTAAGGCCTCCTTGATATATCTCATTCCCCTGAATGAGACAGACATAAAATCACAGTGACCTTGATCTTTGACCACCAAATTCAAATCAGTTCATCATTTACTCCAAGTGGATGTTTGTGCCAAATTTGAGAAAAATTCCTCAAGGCCTCCTTGAGATATCTCATTCCCCCGAATGAGACAGACATAAAATCACAGTGACCTTGATCTTTGACCACCAAATTCAAATCAGTTCATCCTTTACTCCAAGTGGATGTTTCTGCAAAATACAAGGAAATTCCCTCAAGGCTTTTTTGAGATATCATATTCACAAGATTGAGACAGTCGTAAGATTACTTTTACCTTGACCTCAAAGACCAAATTCCAATCAGTTCATCCTTGAGTCCAAGTGGACGTTCGTGCCGAACCTAAGGAAATTCCCTCAAAGTGTTCTTAAACTATCAAATTCACGAGAATGAGACACAGCAGGTCACTGTAGTCTTTACCTCTGTGCCTTGACCACCAGAAAATAATCAGTTCATCCGTGGAGGTTTGTGCCAAATCTATGGAAATTCCCTCAAGGTGTTCTTGAGATATCACGTTCATGAGAATGAGACACAACAAGTCCCTGTAACCTTGACCTTTGAGCTTTGACCACGGAAACAGAATCGTTTTTTTTTTCTTGAGTCCAAGTGGGCATTTGTGCCAAAATTAAAGAAATTCCTTTAAGGTGCTCTTGAGATATCATGCTCACAAGAATGGGAATAGAAATAAAAGATGACTTAGAATAAGCTCAACAATCCTTACTGTATACTACACATCCCATATCACTTATCTTCCATAGGTTAATAACAAGGCATTATAACTTTGAATTAAACGACATGATCAAAGTTTCTGGGCCTGCTTTTGTCATAAAAATAGGGGACTATCAATTGACTTTTACAGCATTAAAACGATCCCATTATAGTCTCCAAGACTCTGTGATCAGACACGTCTTAACTGCACTGTTGCTGAAAATGCACTCCTTAATTTTAATGTCTGCTTGCTGCCCGTGGATCACGCTGCTGTACCGAACATTCAGTGATCTTTCCCCACTAAACATTAAATGGAAATGAAGAGCGTCTGAAAGCTCTTTAATCTGACTTAAATATTCTTGTAAAAACAACCTTTTCCTTTGAATTTCTCCTAATCAGATTTTAGATACATTTTGGCTCTGTTGATCTCTAATGATTTTCCTTGTTACTGTGCCTTGGTGTCGCATAAAAGAAATCCCATAGCCCATTATGCAAAAAAAGCAAAAGTTTTAGACTATGCAGTGCACAGCTTTATTCAGTATCAAAAGAGAAGCACACGAGAAAACTGGATGGCTTATTTTTATCAATGCAAGCAAAAGTGTGATGACTGTACTGTGATTATGATATAGAAATAAATAAGATTTAGTTTATTTGCTCCATGAAAAATAAGCTAGATGTGTAAATCACTGCTCTGATAACTAAATGTAAAGTGAAATTGATCAATCAAAAATAAAATTATAAATACATTAAATATATAAATGCAAGGACGCACAGAGAGAATCTTTCAAATGGGTCTGATGTGATATGCAGCGCTAACTTCAAAGCTTGTTCACTTCATTGCCACGGTCGTTTAACCGCCTGTGGTGCGAAGCACACACCATCACACTGACATGCATTTCAACCAGCACCGTAACACACGCACTGCCCACTCCGGCTGCACTATTCACACCAGCTAAAGCTTTTAGGGTCCCAACAGACACACAGAACAGTGTCATGCTGAGCTGCTTTGATAGAGACAGCTTACGTTCTATCACACTCAAAATGGTTGGAGGAATGGGGGGATGGGGGGTGGGGGTGGAGATGAAAAAAAACGACAAAACACTACATCAAAGTGTTGATGCAGAATAAATTGTGTGTTGCTTTTCCTGCTTCTTTAGTGCCGTTAATGACCAGTGAAGATCTACAGACATAAATTTACATATGCTGCATTAAGACCCCACCTCACTTTTGGGTGAACTGTCGTTCCTCTGCCTTATGCTGCATTTTCACTACATGATATGGCACGACTCTACTCAGCTCCACTTGCTCTGATCTTGGATTTCAAATAGCAGAAATTGTGCAGGTACAGGGTGATTTTTTGGGTATTATTTTGGTTGAGGTTCTGAGCAAGGTGTTGTTAAGAAACACTGATCACTGAACACTGATTGGTCAGAAAGAAGCATCACTAGCACAACACAGGACAAGCCAAGCCACTGTCAATAGCAGCCACAGTTTTTTTTCTTTACTCAACCCAGATCTTAAAAAAAATGACAGTTCGCAAAACTACACTGTACACTATGTCATACAATTGACATGCAGATGTTTCTCTGTTTGGTTGCAGATGAAAAGATTCAATGAGTTTGGTGTTCAAGCTATTGTCATAGCAGTTTCACGTGGCGTTGCTATGGCGATCAGCTGAGAACACAGCCCACACTGAGGGGGTAAAATTCACTGTGGAAAATAAAATAGAAAAAACTATTTAATACCAAAAATGAGTTGAGCCTAGTTGAGTTGAGCCAAATCATGCAGTGGAGATGCAGCATTACACTGCTCAATGTTATTTCTAATATTTTTTTGGGGGGGCATATCTGTACATATTCTTAGCTAATAGCTCTTATTACATTTTGAACATTTTCCATCAACATTGGTTTTTCACACATCAGATTTTTAAATACCTCAGTTTTCCTCTTGAGCAATGTGTCTTTGTGTGAACACGCACTGAGGTGCCCAACAGGAGGGACAATAATGATCATTATATTGATTAAAAGCAAACAAAGGCTGTTTGTCAACACCTATTATTTGAATTGTGAAGAAAAACTACATGCAGGCTTGAAATAATTATTGACTCTAAATAGCCTGTAGGGGTGAATGTGGGTGTGAATGGTTGTCTGTCTCTATGTGTCAGCCCGGCGACCTGTCCAGGGTGCAGGGGTGAGAGTAACCCCCAGCAGTATTTACTATAACAAACTTGTACTTTTTTGAGTGTTTTTAAAAACTGTCATTTTGCCTTTATTCAAATAGATATTTCGCAGCTGGACAGATGGTCTTCTCATAAAACTTTGGCTGTCTATGCAGTAGAAAGGCATAAACACTTTTGAAATTGGTGCTACATGACTAAAGAAAACAGAGGAGAAGGGCTGAGATGGCAAACCTACAACTACCACAATGCACTGTGCCAATCTGGATCAATAAAACACTTCTGCTGGTGGGTGATGTAATGTGAGATTGTCCATTTTGACACAGGAAACAACATGGGGGCCAGATAACGATCTCGAATAATTGTTAAACAGTAAGCTAAAACATGTTTCTGAAAACATTTTAGGTGAGAAATAGGCAACACAGTAACACGATCTTGGTTCATATTTGATCACATTGCCTAATTTTACTGTCTGAGCCCAATTTTTTCAGCCTACATTAAAAAAAAAAAAAAAAAAGAAGCAGGAAACAGTATGGCTCCTACTTCCTGTTCAGAAATTCTTGTAGTACAGCCAAACAGTGCACTGAAATATGTTTCTGAAGACATTTTAGGTGAGAAATAGGCAACACAGTAACAGAATCTTGGTTAATTTTTGATCAGCACTGCCTAGTTTTACAGTGTGACCTGGGTTTCTGTGGCTATGGTGGTGCACATGGGAGTATGGGAGTAAAATCATAGACTGTATAAAAATATGGACGTACTCACCGTGACGTCACCCATTGGTTTCTGAGGAGCGGGTTTGAAGCTCAAAGTAGGCGGCTCTGGCCGTCGCCATCTTGGCAGTGCCTGACTCAAAGCTGCTAAGTTAGCTAAGGCTAACAAGCTAGGCTAACAAGCTAGGCTAACAAGCTGCGCTACGTTGGCTAGCCCTGTGGTGTTGGCTGCTCCCGCTCATGCTCCCGCTTGGTGCCAGCTCCCTCACGAAACAAAATATCCAAAAGGCACAAACACAGCTGAGAGGTCAGGTTCAATGACTGGCGGCTAGTTGGCCACCCGTGACAGCACCACCTGTCACTCAAAGTGACCACGCCCTTAATTATGCGCAACTTTAAGCCTTAATAAAATTTAAACAGATGAGTTATAAAAAAATTCACCCCCCGTACAGTTGTCATGAAAGGGGAAATTAGTTATAGAGACCAAAACCGTGTTTTTTACCAGGCTGTAAACATGTTTATTTCTGCTGTAAATTTGAGCATTTTAACATGGGGATTGACTCGCTTTTGGAGCCTGCCTCAAGTGGCCATTCAATGAACTGCAGTTTTTGGCACTTCCACACTGGCTTCACTCGTCATCCCTGGAGGTTGCTGCTTGAGTAAAATCTGTACTTTGAACAACAGCAGGTGCTTGAGGGAGATGAGCAGGAAGATCTGGGTGCTGGTAGGATGGACCGAAGTTTACCATGGGTCATTTACACATACTACCCACATTGTTTTAAGACAAAGCTGGTTGAAAATCAGCAAAGTATCCCTTTAATTACTTTTAATCTCAAGTCTCACACTTCACTGTATTTCAAGTTGCATCTGTTACAGAGTAAAAACAAACGTCATGAATCAGTCATGATAACCTGTGTGAAACTGGGTATACCCAGCCTTCTGCCCAGTGTCAGCTGGGTTTGGCTTCAGTCCCCCACAACCCTGTAATCTCTATAAACAGATATCTGCATATGTCTAGAAAATCTGTAGGCAACAGGATATAATTTTGGTATCAGAGGGCATTCTGGTTTCCATTTGAAGTCAGTTTGTAGTCCCAAAAGTTTGGACTAATCAGCAGCAGGTAAACGGTCCATGTGGAGAGGCGAAACGCATTGGCTATTGACTATCGTCTGACAATGATTTAGCTTTAGCTTTATGCTAGCTTTTAAAAATGTATCTGCATTCATATACAGATAACTGTTTGAGGAGATCAGCTGAAATTACCAGCACACAGAGGAAGATGTCTTGGATATCCGCTTGCTACAACAGATCTTCCAAAATGTGGCCCTTGCCCCCAGAGGCTTTATCGTCGCCAGACCAACAGCCGATGGCTCCAGAGATAGGTTAAGTAGTTACAGATGATGGATAGAAAAAAAACCACACACATTTTTAGATATGTGAAAAGTTGTAGTAAAAAAATCACACTAACACAACTTAAGAACTAATTATCTATCATTTAAAGCCCAGCAAAAGCAGCATACATTTGTTTCCCTCTGCAAATGCTTCCCTCCAGGGATGCGCCACCTGTCTGGCTCTCCACACAGCAGTCTCAACTTGTCAGATGTTCCACCATGATACAGGAACTAATTGGGCATGAAGGTGACAAACCAAGAAGCATCTTGTACAAGCCCTCTGCAACACACACCTGTCATAATGGCGCTAAACTCAAGAATATGGCAGGTTAAGTACCCAAGGCTGTGTGTGTAGGAACTTGTCAAACTGATAAAACTAATAAGTGATCCTCAAAAACAAATGGGGATGTGTGTAGCTAACCAATAACAACATCAGACTAATTTAAAATGTTGAAACCAACATATTAACCTTATATTACAAGCACAGAGAACAGTGCTAGAGGCACCGCAAGAATGAAGTTTATATGAGCCCATGAAGTTCAAGAATGCCTGACCTGACCTCTCAGCACCATGTCCCAACACACTTGTCTAAAGTCTTCCTTCAATAGACTGTGAGAGTCAAAACAGAGGTTATTTAATAAAACAAGCAGCCTAGTCATATACCTGGCAGGACCCTGTCATCCAAACCCCCTGCAGCCTTCTTTTGAACCCAAGACTGTCTTTGTAAACAAAATGGCTGACGTGTGAATGCTGACTGAAGATTTGTGTGCTCCAAACAAAACAATACTGCAGCATCAAATATTCATAGTCATCTGTGATCAGCAATGCATACACTGCCATTGATCCGTATGGAAAATGCAGCTGCCAGTAACACAGACCTGATCCATCAGCGGCAGCAGCAGAAATAAGAGTGCGGGACATGGAGAGCAGGAGCAATTTGCAATCACATGGAGAAAATACATGAATTTCCTGGAGTGGAGTGTGAAGGTGAAAGATGTTGCGCCTACGTGAAATTGGAAGCAGACACAACTCTTACATAAATATGAACCTTAGACAAGTGGCTTTCTCCATCCTGACAGCTTATTTTCTGGGCAGACAGATGAGCGATGTTTCAATGGGTGTGACAGGAAGAGTGGCTGACAGTGGGTTTCTGTTTTTTCCTCAATGCTATGAGGCCAAGAGATGGCTTTCTGCAGGGAGGATTGAGATGGAGGGAGAGTATATGTTAAGTGATGGAGAGAGGTTTTCTGATTGAAAGAGATTTTCCGAGGAGAGAAAGTATTTTTAAAAGAGGTTGAGCAAAAATGGGAATGGGGCTACAAAGAGGTTGGCAGCAAGCCGGATGAATCCTCTCCAGTATGCCACCATTTTCTTTTATAGACTAAAAATCTTCATCAAATTTCTGTTATTCGTGTGCAGTATTGACCAGTGATGGAGGACTTTTTGCACCCCCATCAGCATTTTACAAGCAGCAGCCTTTGGGGCTTACAAAATTAAGACAATGTGGAAGTATCAGTGACTGCAGTTCCTAGAATGGCCACTTGAGGCTGGCTTCAGAAGCAAGTCAATCCCCATAGACCCCCATGTTATAATGCCTGACTTTACAGCAGAGAAAAAATCATGTTTACAAAATTAAAGGTTAGTTTTATTATATAACTGACTTGTTTACATTTTATTAAGTTACTTTTAGTGAGTTAAATATGATTAAGGGTGTGGCCATTTTGAGTGACAGGCTGTCTATAAGGTGTCACCACAGTCTATTGCAGGATTTATACTTCTTTGTCGAACTGACACCATACCCACAATGTAGGCTCTGAGTCGACATAGAGCCTACGCTGTACCCTACGCCATAGCCTGACGTGCACTTCCCCAGAAATGTAACTACATGTCGCGGCGATGCAGACCTCCTGTCTATTTTTGTAAGCTGAAACCATTTCCCTCAGTGGAAACAAAGCTTTTATTTACTTTATTAAATTGTAAAGACAATAAAGTTTCCACAAAATAGCATTTTGGTTCATCCTTGTAAAATGCCATGGGCTTGTGCTAATAACGTTTGCATGTTATTTTTGTTTGGAAAACGTATTTAGTACAAGACAGTTGTTTTGTCAGTGAACCTTGTGAGTTGTAATGGAACAAAATTTTGTAACGTTACCTTTGTTAAATGTTGCTGTTGTCCCTGGCTTCATATGTGTAGAGGAAAAGTCCACTAGCCGCTAGGCTAATTTATACAATGTAACATTTTACATTCAACCTCGCATGGACCCATTTTCAGTAGCCTTGAAACAATGTCAAACTATCTTAATAATTTGGGTCATCCTGACTGATAATGCACTTAATCATTTGTTGGCTATCTTTCAAAACACCACAGCAGAAACTAAAAGCATCAGGCCATTGTGATAAAATTGTTAACAGGACAATGCATAAATGTAAAGACAACAGTGTGTCTGCCACAGTGAAGAACAGGTAACCACACAGAAAAAAAAATCACAGGAGAGAAAGACAGAGGAAAGTTTCATCAGAGTAAATAGGCCAGCTTAAAGTTGTCTGCTCGCAGGCATCATTTTAATGTTCTTATACTGTTTGAAAAAAGGAGGGGTTGGGTGCTCCAGTGCAGTGCTGCTGAATGCCGTGGCAGAGCTTTAAAGGTGAGCAGAAGGATTTTGAAGTCAATCCGGTGTTGCAGCCAGGATTGCTGTGTAAAAGTGGAAGTGAGATGGTCACAGGTCTCAGTTCAGCCACAGCCATGTCAAAAAAATAACAAAGACAAATAGTGTGCTATGCTTCTGCAAATCTACTCTACCTGCAAATACAGAGATTGAATATTTAATTTTTTTGGTATTGTTTTCACCAAAAAAATGACACAATACATCATCCTTAATTCCCATTTGTCCCTGTAGATCATTTTCGCAACACACATTTTGGGTTGTGGTAACAGAAAAAAGCACGTGTACATTATAACATCAATCCTGACTGCATACCATTTAGGTGCGGAGGTTTCAGGGTCCAGGTTATATGCATGCTGGCTCACTGGTTTGGCTTACTGGGACATTTGAAAGGAACAGAGCTATTGTCAACATTAATGTTATTAGTAACACCAAAGATAAACCATCTTTGGTAACAAGTGTGCTTTTTCTGCTACAACAAGTCAATATGTCTGCAGTTAAAAAGGCCTGTTGGCAGGACGACACATTTAGTCAGGGCCTCCCCAGTTGTTTTTTATTCTGATACTTTTATGGTTAAACTTGGTAAGGTTTAGGCACAAAATTAAAATAGAGTGTGGTTAAGGCAAGATTTTAATTGTTCCTTTAAAGGCAGGATTTACATAAAAACTGCATAGACTTACATAAAAGTAATCTCTCTGAATCATCACTTATGAGCCATCAGAAGTGTGTGGTGACACATTTATCTGCGGAGACCATTATTGTATTTTTGTCTTATCTTGCTAGACGTTTTTGTGCATGTAGCCTCCAGCCAGTAAAAGCTCAGAGGTAGCAACTGGGTAGCAGGCATCTAAGAGGAAGCTACGAAATTGGACACAGTGCAGTAAAACGCAAATTTAGCAAGGCTAAATGCCTAGCTGACAATGCTAATTCCAAAAAGAGGTTGAATCTGGGGTCGGCTTTCAATTAACCTTTCCCTGGTGAGTTCTGAAGGAGAGGATGAGGATGAAGACTTATGCAAAGGGGCCTGTTTTGTGCTGGCAGTTAGCTTAGTTAGCTTGCTAAAGTATAGGTTTTTCCATTACAACAAATGTAACGTTCTTACAATAGTAGCTTGCAGTGTACATACAAGCAGTGTAGGGAGGAGGGGCCAAGTTTGACTGTTGTGTTTACAAACAATAAACTGCGTAGTAAACCTTCAACCAAGTACTTATACTAACTGTTCAACGTATCCTCATAAAATGGTTCGTGTGATATCTAACTAATTAGCCCCCCAAAATTTATGTTACCCAACGTACAGTTACGCACTTACCACAAAGTTACATTGGTTAGGTTTAAGCAAGTAACCAACTTTGGTTAGTGTAACACCCCTCTTACTGTCTTGGCGGATGTTCCAGCCAGCCTCACACGTTAGCTCACATGGGAGGGTCATTACCTTGATTAATCTCACCTGGGCCTTCCAGGCTATAGAGGCTGCCTCATGTTTTCACTCAGTCTCTCCCTTCCTACAGCAGACGTCCACCTTGCATCATTGCCTTTTAGTTTTGCACCTTCAACAGCTCTGCAGCATATCTGACACACATCCATGCATGGCTATCGTTACTGACCCTGCTGACCTACACACTACATTATTTATTTAAGTCAGTCTTAGTTCAATAAATGATGGTTGTTTCCTTTCCTTCCCACTTGTCACATTCAGAGCCAGTTTGTGACATTAGGATTAGGAGATGAAACATGATTTTGCTTTTTTAGTTTTAGGCAAGTAAAGTTATATAAGTTTGGTGTAGGAAAAGAATCATGGAAACAATATACCTTAAAATAACTCAAAGTTAATTTAGTTTCACACTTATATTAACACCAGTCTCCTGGGGGAAAGTCCTGTGTTTTGTAACCATCTTGCCTCCATATGCAAACTGTTTCTTCTTTACTCCCATCAGTGCATTGGTCACACGATTGCAGCCTTCCTGATTATGTGTGTAATATATGAATTACTGGCTTATGATTATGTGGGTTACATAGGTTACAGATTGTGGTGCATTACTTTTCATAGGCACTAAGAGTGCTTGAGACCACCTAGAACCGTTAGAATAAATACTTTGTTAGAAGAAAAAAATTGTGGTTGGGGCTGAAAAAAAAAACCCTGCGTTGACTGTTGTTTGTTCTGTTCAAGTTTTGTTGATCCATTAGTCAATCAGTTGTTTGTGTTTGGATGTGTAGATTTGTATCATATTGTGTGGTCTGTTCTGGAGCACTTTATCACAAAGCTTCCCCTGAACTCAGAAGAGATGGATTGTTTGTATAGCCTAAATTAATCGTCTGCTTGATCAAGTAATATAGTAATATAATAGTGAAAGGATGTTTGCATTACAAGTGGGCCTTGTACGCTCCGCAGCGATACTGTGGCTCACTGTCTATAGGGGTAAAAATAACTCACTGGCAGATAATTGCTATAAATACTTAATACTCTTTTTCGCCACATCCACATTTTACCTTAGGATATGTTTACTAACACCATTTTAGCAGAAGTCAAAGACATGTGATGAATGTGTTAAAATGAACAGCTGTGCACAGTCAGAAAGGTTAGTTAAACAGAATTAAACATCTTCATCTCAATATTAAAATAGATATATAGTCAGTGCAATGTACAATATGTGAGCTTTGTTATTCATAAAGCACTTTTCCCTATTTATATAACAGATATCGTCTTTCAAGTAACAATATAAATAGATGTAATAGTTAGGTGTTACAGATATCAATTGTTTTGATTAGGCAAGCCTTTTAAGAAATCCATTCAAAAAAATCCAGTTACTGTTTAGTACCGTAGGCGTAGGAGATCTAAATGAAATGTAATTTACATAAAAAGGTTATATATTGTTGATGTTTTAGCTTTCCATGTCATCTGAATTCAGCGGAAGACTGTGGGCATCAATGGATTGTCTTCACAGAGCACCAAAAATCAATAGGCATTTTAAGAGAGACCACTGGTCAACCCTCACAGGAAAGCTATCTGCTATATCCTCAGTTTAAACCAGACCCAGCTGCATATTTTAACGGCGTTACTCAGTGCAGTGTGTATTCTATGATCTATTCACACTTTCCCTGTCTCAAAGACTGCCATCTGTCTATTGACCTTATAGGGGAAAGGTAACCTTTTTTATGCACTTCAACTGGCTTTATGTAAAATTAATGTGAGATAGTATTTTGCTTTAATAGACAAGAGTCTATTGACGTTTACTTTTCATATTATCTTGATGTGATCTGGATGAGCAATGAGGGTAATTTCAATGCAGGACGAACCGAGCAATCATACATTTTAATAAACGATTCTGTCAAATGCATGGTTTGAGAAGAATGCCTTTGAAACTGTAGATATGCATCAAGGGAAAATATGACTAAGCCAGCAGCCTAACCCAGTGTTGCTGAAACAGGAAAAATACCCTGTCAGTAATTTAGAATGTGAACAGTTTGTTAGAATCTGAAAACGATGGCAGCAGAATAATTATTTTTGACAAGTCGATTGATAGAGTGTTGGGCTGTTGACAAATTGCAACAACAAAATCCTGTTTCTGTCAGCCACTTTTGTGTATTACCATTTGCTTTTACATGAATAGGACATTTACAACATAAAAATTGGCATCTGAATTGATACAATCTGTCATTTACAATATATTTCATATTTCTTTGTCAAATTTAGAGATCTGCACAAATGGCATTTTGATAAAAAGAAGATGTCCCTGTCTTTTATAAGAATGGTTGACAATATGAATGTTACTGTCATGGTCATAAGCAAGAGCGATGGACTATGCTGTAGAACGATTGGACAATGGAGACTATTGTCCCACACCAAACACAATCTGGAGTGTACTCTCCATCACAATATATTCACAACTTCAGCAGCTTACCAGGTCAGATGACTTCAACCCAGTCTCTTAAAAGCTGTGTATGTTTATTACTATAATTTTATTACTAAATTGCATTCATAAGTAAGCTGTGGTAGCAAAGTAATCCCCACCTGGATTATGCTCACAGACAACATTTCTTCTACACTACCACACGTGATTCACAGGGAGGTGGTTGGGGTGGATTTCAGACATGTTCTCATTCCCAGGTTGTCAAATACAGATGCTTTGTCACACCCCTCAGCGTTTTATAGTAACACACAGGGTACCCTTTAGTGTATCTATGTGATGCACAGCTTGAACATATTGTAAATGAAGTTACTTTGTTAACTTTTGTTTTTAATACTTCATTGCATTGCTTCTTTCATCTTCTTCATAAGCATAAGAGTATGAGTACGAAGACGAGTACGAATATTTCCAATTTCATTGCATTTTTATACACTTTTTTCAGTCATATACCTCCTTAAATTATTTATATTCAAAGAAATACAACAAGGTTAAACAAAATCCCTGTTCTGTTTTGTTTTTTTGGGATTTTACTTTGTTAACTTAAGCCCGTTTTACACTGCCAGATTTTCGGCGAATGTTGGGCCGTTTTGCCGGCAAGCTGCGAGCGTTTAGACACACAGAGCCGGATTGGTGAGTTGATCCGAGGTGCCCAATTTTCCGCCTCATAGGGTAGACATATTGGCAGAACCTATTTGGTTTAAAAAGAATGAGGCGGCCTTCCACCACGGGAGGGGCTGTTGATGACGCTGCACGTGCGAGCCACTGGCGGTGGATAAACAGGAAACAGCTGATAGCAGGAATGAGCAGCTAGTAGTAGTAGCAAGAGGCAAACTCAAACCTGACAGACACTGTAAAGATGAGCAACTGGGGAGACAAGGAATTGTGCCCCCTTCTTGTCCTTAAATGTCAAATGACAGGAATGGTGAAGGACGGGCCGACTTATGAGAGAATCGCCAAAGGACTGACCAGCCGCGGCTTCCCCCCCACGTCACTGGTTACATCACACGCTGAGCTACATGTTTTGTTACTTGCTCACGACCCCCATTGCCCCGAAAAAGGCACATTCTGTATAAACAAAAGTAGGCAGGTGGCATTACGTGCACTCCCCGATTTTGTTTTTGTACTGCTAATGCTGAAAGAAGGCTGATTGGGCTTTCCTGCAAATTTGCACAATTCCTATTTAAAAAGGGCTTTAGGTTCGAAAGCAGGGCCACGCCTCAACCACACCTCTATACCTGGTCAACCCATCCTGCTCTGTTTATCTCTGATTTCTCGACCCACCCTCCCTTTAACTTCGCTTCATCCATCATCCTCCCTACCTCGTCTCTACCAACTTTCCTTCATCCTCTCTTCCCTTCTCCCCTCATCTTTTCTTATTCAGTTTGGTGCATACCTCTCCCATGTCTCATTCTAGGTACCGTCTGGGGGGCCTGTAATCAGCTCGGGTGGAAAAATGCCTGAGATGGAACCCCCACACTGAGTCTCCCTCTTCCCCATATCCAGTACATCCTCTCATCCCAATGACATATTGTTGGGGCGTGTTCCTTGCTAGTGAACACACAGTTAATGTTTTTTTTTGTTACATGCAACATAGATGTAAGTGACGTAACGTTATGTTACAACAAAACTGACTTTTGGTTTACCAAGGGAGATGAGTTGTGGTCTCTTGGATGAAAGTCCAGTTTTGTTTGACCCAGCCACCTCTCCCCCATTCTGCCCTCCACAGATATTCACACCTTTATACAATGTCAGTTTCTCTCAGTGCCAAGTATTGCCACGGATGGGTTTACATTGGAGTTGGTCAAAGGCCTGGGGCATTTTATAAAGACATCAAAGGGTTTTCTGGCATTGATATCACAAATGCCGAGGGGCAAAATAAAATGACAGTATTTGACCCCCTGGGAATGAGAACTGGATGGTGACAACAGAATCCAGGGTTCATGTCCAGACCTCTGCCTGTGGTTAGGTTTAGGCATCAAAACCACTTTGTTTAAGATTATATTTTCTGTTAATGTTAAAAAAAAATGTAATAATAGCATAATGCTGTAGTCACTATGAGTGGATGCTGCATTGCGAGATTGCCTGTTTTGGTGGAAAACAAATTAAAAGCGTCGTCAGTCAACATTTTGCTGATACGTTCAGTATCAACACCTTTGCAACCTCCCATCTATATTAATTGGAAACATGTCCTCATTATGTTAATAGAAAACAGAATTCGTTTGGCGTTACATTTCTCTGTAAAACGGATGTGCTGTTCTAAATTAGTTGTGTATAAATGTAATTTCCAGGAGTCAAGGCTGACTGCTTCTCTGTATTTTTGGTCCAACCAGTCAAGTTGATAACAAGCCTTGATGACCATGGGTGTTTTTTCCAAATGTTGGTTCCAGTGATTGTCAGAAGTGTTTCCTAAAACAACATTTGAAATCAGCATTACAGACGTTTGTACCAAAATAGAAATATAACAGTTGAATGAACTAAAATAAGCAATGACAAGTCTGAGTTAAGAATTTGAAGTGAAAGGATAGTGAAGTTGGTGTTTGGTGCCTTAGGGAGGTGGAGCTTCCTGTTGTGTGAGATTTGAATCCCAGTTAGTCTCAGAGCAGCGTTGAGCTTCCCTTTCTTTGCTTGTTGAGCCGTGCAATAGAAAAGCAGAGGAGCTCATTCAAAGATCTATTTGTCTTTAACTGAAAGAGCCGACAACAATAATTCAGACCGCTGGATTCTGTCTTCGTGTTTGTTTCTTGTTCTCTTTTTCAATTTTTTCACAAAAATTTCAGTCAACAAAATTTGGCCCAGGCTATAAATCATATTTGAGAAGGAGCAAAATAAGATTCCCCAATTAATGCGACAAACATTAAAACATTTGAAAATGTCTAAATGCTGCTACAGTGCTTCAACAAAATAACATCAACACTGGATCACAAAGAGCTCCCATAATGAGGACCTGAGCGCCCCCAAAGGGACAATTAGGAGCAATGAGAGAGTGTGCTGACATCGCTGATCTGTAGAATAATTAACACCTCTGCCCTTCGTGTTATCCCTGAGGAGAGACCTTATGCACCACGGTGGTGCGTAAGGCTGTTGGAAAGTTTTACACCACTGTAATAAACACATGCACAGTCACACATATACATTGTTGTGAACGTTCAGCAACAGACACACTAAAGTCAGTCAAGAAACTCAAGTCTTGCACATTTACTGCCTGTAAATAAGACGTTGAGGGATGTGTGGGGTACGCTGTAACACTTTCTGGAGAATTCCAGTAAAAATAACCGTAATTTGGGGGCTGAGGAGCACTTTGAGAGAGTTAGAGTTTATGTGCTCTTTGCTTTGTTACTCTGTTCACTCATGTTTGACTCTTCCTGTAGTGTTGCATGATAAGTGGTTTTTGAGTTTGGTTACATTTTAGCTGTTTTTATTGAAGTTCATTTGCCATGTCCATCAGTTAGTTTTATAGTTATTCTGTTCTGTCTGCCACTCTCAGTTGCAGCAGCAGACAACATTAAGCAATGTGTCCTTTCTATTAATTACACTGCAATTTACCTATGTTTGGTCAATATTGGGTGTGCACTTTTGATCAATATGGCAAATGCTTGAAAGGGCTCCAAGTTCAGACTCCATCTCTGTCTGGAGACTCTCCGCCGCCAGTGTAGCCGGTCAATGCCGACTCCATCCCCCAGGCACCTTTAGTCACCCCTCAGTATGACGTAGTATTCAATGAGTAAGCAATGAAAAATACCTCCAAAACCATTCAATGAAAGCTGACTGTTGGGAAGCATAGAGGCTATTTCAATAAGATGCTGGATGACTGAAAAATCACAAACACAGTTTGCCTTGAGCAAAATTTTACCTCACAAAGCCTCACAAAGCCCTCTACTGGACTGTAAGGGTAATATTCTCATGCAATCACGAGCATGCATTCGCTTAGCTTCACTGAAATTTGCATAAATGTAACCGGCCTATCAGGATGTGTACCTCAATGTGTGCAGACCCCACAGTATATAAGGAAGCACCAAGTGGCAACCTTTGGGTCTGAAAAACTGCAGTTACTCTAATGACCACTTGAGGCTGGCTCCAGGAGCGATCCAATCCCCATAGACCCCCTTTACTTTACAGCAGAAATAAATATGTTTACAGCCTGGTACAAAAACAGTTCTGGTCCCTATAGCTAATTTCCACTTTCATGACAATTGTACAGAGGGGTCTGCGAGGAGTTGCTACAGTCTATAGCCCTTTTTAAACAGTAATTGCAGGAAAGCCCAATCAGTCTTCTTTCAGCATTGGCAGTATAAAAACAAAATCGGAGAGTGCAGTTTCAGCATTGGCAGTATAAAAACAAAATCGGAGAGTGCAGCGAAATGCCGTCTACCTACTTTTGTTCACACAGAATGTGCCTTTTTCGGGGCAATGGGCTACTTTTGTTCACACAGAATGTGCCTTTTTCGGGGCAATGGGGGCTGTGAGCAAGTAACAAAATGTGTAGCTCAGCTTGTGACGTAAACAGTGACGTACTCCGAGGGCAATTCTCTCGTAAGTTGGCCTGTCCTTCACCGTTCCCATCATTTGATTTTTAATGGCCTCTTTGTTTGTGAGGGCAAGGAGGGCGCACAATTCCTTGTCTCCCCAGTTGCTCATCTTTACAGTGTCCTACTATCAGCTGTTTCCTGTTTATCCACTGCCAGTGCGTCGCACGTGCGGCGTCATCAACAGCTCCTCCCACAAGTCATCAACAGCCCCTCCCGTTGCGGAAGGCCGCCTTGTTATTTTTAAACCAAAAAGGGNGGCTTATGAGTATTCGCCAAAAATCTGGCAGTTTAAAAGGGGCTTATGAGTCAGACATCCCTCACTCCTCTACAGCTCCACCCGCTTGTCTAAATATGGTCACTTCTGGCCTCAAAAAAACAAGATGGCTGAAATGACATCAGGCAACACTTCAGGCCCCTGACACAGGGGAGGGCCGTGTTGGTGAAGACCAACAAGCACACTACGATGTAACATGTGGGAGTAGGACCCAAAAGCAGCACCGATGACAGGCAGGACAGTTTATAATTGACTTTAATGTACTGCTTTGATATAAACAGAGTGAGCAGACTGGAGAAACAATTGTGAGAATTAAGAACGTTCAGTCCTTTTGGTATGGAACGCTAAAGCCCAAAACAGATGAGTAGCAGTTGTCAGCCGGATGCACACACAACAAACAGTTCAATTGTGTGGAATGGTACCATATAGGGAGTAGGCAGAATGCGATGTCTGATGAGCAAGGAATCTGGAACCGGGAGTACACACGGGAGAAGCCAACACCCCTGCGTAGAGCCGACTATAGACAGCGAGGGTCTTGACAGCAGCGATGTTGAGCTGATTCCGCGGCGCACACACAAAGCTTGATGAGGTGGATGGTGGTGATGTGGTAGACAGACAGAAGCGGGATATATGTGGACAGATGATAGGCTGGCAGGTTACTGGCAGGTACTGAGTGAGCTGAGAAGATGACATGTTGGAGAGCCTGTGGTTGTGGGCCTCAGAGAATCTGTTGTCTCTGAAGGCGGAGGACAGGGGTGGAGACCTCATGACGAGGGGCAGACTCCTGACAGACAAGTGGAGGCCTTACTCTGTGGTGGTAAAGCAAATCTGGATGTTGGTGAGTCCATTTAAAATGTTGTTTACTGCATATATTTTCTCAGAGGAAAAATAAACATGTAGAAACTGTGTAGAATTCTTAAAATTCTGATTTGAATCACATTTCTACTTTTTGAAAGTAATTGCTGCCCATCACTGTTATAACATTTATTTTCTTGACAGCTATTGAAAGATACATGTGGGCGCAATATGACCAAGCCCTGGTGTTGTAAACACAAATTACTGTTGGAAATATTCCTCCCAATACAAAATCTGTCACTATTCTTAGTATGTCCATCATTTCATTTCTGTTGGACATCTGAGAAAAAATAAAAAATCTTTCTTTTCCTGTGGATGAAGGCAGGATGAATCTGAGAGCTTTAGAATAGAGGGAATCTTCTCTTTGAGTAATAGTTAGTGTCAGCCACAAGAATAGGCCAGAATAGTATGATAATATGCATGACAGAAAAGAACGGCTTCTGTTCCCTCAGGTACCCAATGACTCCTTGTCAATTTGGCAAATTATATTTCCATTATTTTCTTTTCATTCCACTTATTAGAATGGTTGGGAAATTAATGAGGGATATACCCGCAATACAAATTTGCCATGAAGCACTGTTTTTTTTTTTTTTTCCCTCTGTGCTAATCACATTCCTCTTGAAGGATGGAGTGAGAAACAAGGGGGAATAGCAGAGAGATACAGGGAGAGGGTGTGTGTGTGTTTGGGAGGGGCGTGCACAGGGAAAAGTTGTGGGGTGAGTTAAGAGGACCCTTGGCAGCAGCTTTAAGAGTCATAGATAAAAGTGAGGAGGTAATGTGACTAGGCTGAGCAGGTGAGGAGCACTGAGATCAGCCTAGAGGAGAGATAATTACACAGAAGCACAGGGATTACCATGATTCTAGATGAAGTGGAAAAGCCATGCAAAGCATATTATTATGATGAGAGGAAGTAGAACTAGATCTGTATATAATTTATCCTCTGTGGCAGCATGAGAGGAGAGGATTGAGGAACTTATTTATCCCTGGAGGAGTTCAAGGTATTTAGGCCTAAATAACAAGCAGAGAGACATCAAAGGGTGTCAGCCCACAGAAAGAGCTCCAACCAAATACCGCGATTGCCGCGAGATCGGTAAACAGATCTATTAAACAGTGAGATCACTCATTCTATATGGTGTTTTTCTGCATTTGTTTTCTAATAAACAGATACAATAATTATTATTACCAGTCATTTCTGTGAGTGTTGCTATTAAGGGTTATGCCTACTAATCACATTCAGCAACACGGAATGCAGAGCGATAAAAAATTCATACACAATGAAATATACATACAAGATTACATACGTAATATGTGATAAAATATTCATGTGTGATTCCGCCCAGGATCCCAGCACTTGTGGTTTCTTACATTAAGAGCAAAAGCCAAGAAGCTGTGGTGATATGATACTATGTAACATGCTTCGGCTCAAAGGAAGTGAACAAGCTTTCACGCTTGTATCACAGTTTTGAAGCGTGATCTAATTTACACAATGCGCCACGACTCAAACAAGAGGGCATTAATGCCCCGCCATACATTTCCGCCAGCTGTGTTTTTGTCAGCATGTATTCACAGCATATATGTATATAATGCGTAGGAAAATTAGTCTCAGAGGAGTGTGTTGTGTTCATGCCCTGGCATGACGTAACATAGACTTCTAGGACTTGTTTGTTGAGTTGCCACATACCTACTTTTGTAGCGATGATATAGAGATAATTATGATAATTGTGCAGGTTTTTTTTATATGGTATTTACTCATGGGTCCCTTACATAAATCTCCATCTCTATCTCAATACATACACACATATTGACTTCACACCACAGAAGAAAAGGATGGGACAATCCTGAGCATGAGGTGGCTGAGGGGAATACCTTGAAAATGTTCAACAAATTCATATAGCAACTTATCCTAAAGATGTACACGTAACAGATGTACACGTAGCAGAGCGCAGAGTTATAGGGTTTGGTAAAGAACACATGCAATCACACACCACCTACATATTTTGAGTTTTAAAAATGTGCTTGAGCTGTTTTGGGACTTAAAAGGTCCTTTATTAAATACCTCCTTGTGTAAAAAAAAAAAAAAAAAAGCACAGATGACGACTGCAAATATAAGGTTGATAAAACAGCTCTAAAAATAATGAAGCAGTTTTTGTTGTTTTTTTACCATCAGATCACTTTTTTTATTCAAATAACACTTCGGTTCATGACAACTCTGATGGTCACAGCCACACATGATAATGTTTTCTCATCACACACTCTTAAAACGCATTAGTTTGTTCTCTACACAGGTTACTTTCATTTATGGCCAACCATATCTGAACATTGTCTAATTTAAGTGTACATTCTGGCATTATAGGGTTACATAGGCAAATTGTTTGACATTAATTATCTGTTTCTTTGTCTTTGAGTTACCGTGAGTTTGGGGAGGTCCCTTCCTGGTGGAGCAAAAGGTGTGGCTGAGGGCTGAGGACTCAGGCTGAATCCAAATGTCCAGACTTTACCGTACTTGCAGACTCGCGGACTTTGCAGACGCGTTCCCGGTAAGTCTGGGAGTGCTTAGGGCCGTCCAAATCTATAATTCATTCTGTCCACAAGGGGCCTCAAGCAGACTTTCTGCAGACTTCCAGAGAGTCCGCTTTCGGTCCAGACTAAAGCAAACTTCACTGATTTAATTGCCCACACTTCACTGCAATACTGACGTGACGTTTTGATTTTTTCAATTGCCAAAAAAACAACTAATGAATATATAAAATAGTTATTGATATTTAGGGCTATTAAAATGCTGCTTGATATCTACTATCTACTACAGAGATATGTATAAGTATAGGCTGTAAAGGGACAGAAAATACTTTTTATTATTGCAGTCTATCAGGCTGTGCAGTGAAATGGGCCAAAGAATTGACCAAAAAACACAAATAAAGGTCTTCTAATGTCAGTAATGCCCAATTTATTGAGTCATAGTCCTTATGTACAAACATTTCTGATTTTGAATGTTTGTAGCCTGAGATGTATTAATAGCCTACATTTTTGTTCAGTCACAAATAAGACTATACATGGGATATATATCTTGCTATCTGTAGGAACAGATAAGTAGCCACTATTCATCAACTTATATGACATGTTTCCATGGCAACGAGCAAAACAGTCTCCAGGGCTGTCTTACCACTTGCAGTCTCCGCGTTGCAGACTTTCCGTGACACTACGTACAACTGAAGTCTGCGAGGTCTCACTCCGTAAGTCCAGAGGGTGGACATTTGGATTCAGCCTTAAATCCTGGAGCCAACTCACTGGACCAAACCATGTGCTGCCATATCATGGGGGGATTTGGGTTTAGTTAGTTTTGCTTTGTATTTAGTTGTAGTTGCCGTCCATTTTGATTATCCCTTGTGTATTATTTTGTTTGGTATATATGCTCCCTTGTGTGTCATTTTGACAGGTCAGTTTGTCCAGTTAACACCTTGGATAGTTATTATATTGAGAATAGTTATGTTATATTGACCTATTTTATCGGCCTAGGTGTTCTATTCTTGGTTTGTATTTTTTCATGGATTTTTGGGTGAAAAAACAAAACACGATTTTGTCAACAACTCCTGTGTCCTTGCTGCCTCACTGCCTGGTCTTTAACAACATGACCAGAATCCCGCAAAATGCATTGTGGAAATTCCCGATCCCCGGAGGATGAATTTTAATGGTTCTGGAGACACTCTCTTCCTCTGGTCCTCTTGGTCACTTTTGTTTTCTTCACAAGTAAAAAAGAAGCAAAATGGAACAGGTTTGGGTTGTTGTGCAGCAGATTGTGAATGAGTCATCTCATTGTTGAGGGCCTGTGGGCAGAAAGGACACCTCAGGGGTGTCAGGGTAGAGCAAGGTGGAGGGTGTGGGGGGGTTGCTTTCAAGCCAAAGTCGATTGGACTCACTGTGAGGGCAATGAAGCCTGGTAGTTGAAACTGCTGATTCTCTACTAGGTGACTCACAAGTTCCCACAATGGCAGCAACAGGAGGGAAAGGGCTGAGTCTACGGATGCTAAAAATAGGAATTCACCATTACCCGTATTACTCAACTGAAGGTCAACCTGGGCAATAAAACGGTGAAGCTCCAGCCTCAATAATATTTCACACAGACAAAACATCAAGGCAAGGGTAAGCATTAAAGAGTCAGACAGGGGTCAGTTTTGTCCCCTTGGGTTTACAGAGTTAAAGTGCTATGAGACAAACTATCAATAGCAGTACCCATGAGACTGAAGACCACTTTCAGGTCCAGAACTCAAGTGGAGAGTGAGTCCAGCAATTACCCATTTGCCCTGATCCCCTGTCAAGTCAAACTGACGCTAAGTCCTGCCCCTCAAATGCAGACTGGCTAATCATAGCGTAGTATCAATCAGCTCTGACCAATTTCAGGCAGGATTTGTGGATTTCAAGCTAAACGTTGTGCCTGGGACACGTCGTGTATTAATGATACCTAGAGAGGTTGGAAGGAGATATATGCTTCCTGCCCTGCTCCAAAATCAAACCCTGAAAAGTGTAGAGTTAACTAGCTAGCTACCGTTAGCTACTAAAGGTAAAGCCTATTGAATGTATACACAGGCTTCTTTTGCTAGTCAGTGATTATAACACTGATTTGAAACCTACTCTGCTCTACAGGAACCAGTGAAAGGAAGCAGGGAAACTCTTCCAGTGCTCAACCAGCTGTGTTGAACGTTGTTTGGCCTTCCCCAGAGCTCTCTGCCCGCCCAGCAGTGGAGGTCCGGTGGCGAAAGGGCAGAGGCATGGGGATAAGTTCAACTGCACACACTGTGATGTCACACAGCTGGTTCAGTATCAGCAGAGATTCCCTTTAATATCCATTGTCTTCTGTCTCGATCACCAGGTGATGTGGGGGTTTGCTTTTACACTGTGATCTGTACATTAGCCTTTAGCATCTATCTTTTTTTTGCTTTAATCTGTTTTTGCTGCTGAGTGAGTCTGACATCCTAAATATATCCTTCAAACACATATTGCAGACCCTTCTGTGCTTCTCTCTCAAATCGCTTTTTCAAATATGTGAGAGTATTTCTTCAGGAAGTGCAGTTCATTACAGTGTGGGCTCCCTGCTCGCTCCGACAGCTTGATGGACTTTGCTTAGCAACGGGTCAATTGGGAGATCATTTCACACATTTAGTTGTTGAGTCCATTAGTAATAAATACAATAAATAAAAAAGATAATAATCAAAACGATGATAATAATAATAGAACGATATATGGTAAGGGGAGCAGGGGAAGCTTGCCTAGAGCACAGAATGTGCAAGGTTTGGCACTGGTTGGTTTCGTTGTTTCTCATCTGGGAGGATGAAATTGAAATACAGATGGAAATACAAAAGTACACACTTATTATTCGTACTTATGAAACCAAGCGGCCTCACTGACCTTACCATGTTGATGTCCTTGCAGAGAAAAGCCTTCATCGGAGTCAACAACCGCTCCCATTTGTCTTTTCCTAATGAAGGGACATCAGTGTATTGTTGGCTCAAGCCCTCTGAAAAGTTCTTCTCTGCTCTGCCAATAATCCTTGAGTGTTACCAATCAACAGTATTTTCCTCAGCAGCGATTGCCAAGTTTATTTTGATAAGATGTACAATGTATATTTCCTGTGCTGCTCCAACACTCTCTCTGCGTTATGTTCTCCCAGCCTCACTCTGACACATCACCCTGCCCTGCCAACAGAAGTGTGGAGAGAGTGTTTTCACAGTTAGCAAAGCAGATTTCATACACAGCGGTAGATCTGACATCAGGGGAATCTTTTTGTTGAAAACTCCTCTGATCAATGTGTGAGGCTTCAGCACAGTTTTAATGCCAGTTGTGTTAAGTGTATCCATGTGGTAACTTTCCTACCAAGATTTTTGATTCTATTTTTTTGTTGTTTTTGACTCTGTGATCTAATCTGTGGCAGTGAAAGTAAATACACAAAACGGCTAATGCAAGGGTTGGGGGTTAAATAAAATGAATCAACACGTACAATTCAGGCAAGAAAGTTTCTTACATTAGAATAAATGGTAACACTTTACTTGAAGGGATTTACATAAGGGTGACATGACACTGTCATGAACTTGTCATAAACATTATGTACATGTCATAAACGTTTATGACTGCTGTCATTAAGTGTCATTCGGTTTTTGTAATGACAAGTTGACATTGTTTGGGGTGTCCTTATAATGACAACTTGACATTAACCAGGATGACATTACCAGAAGATGTCTTTGTCATGACAAGTTGACATTAAATTTGTTTGGGTTGTCTTGATTATGACAAGTTGACATTAATTAAAGTGACATTACTAGAAGTTGTCTCTGTAATGACAAGTTGACATTGTTTGGGTTGTCTTGATTATGACAACTTGACATTAATCAAAGTGACATTACCAGAAGTTGTCTTTGTCATGACAAGCTGACATTAAATTTGTTTGGGATGTCCTTATTATGACAACTTGACATTAACCAGGATGACATTACCAGAAGATGTCTTTGTAACAATCATGATGTCAACTTGTCAAACACAAAAAGAGGTGCATTTCTTGTTAATGTCAAGTTGTTATGACAAAGACAACTTCTGGTAATTGAATTAATGTCAACTTGTCATAATCAAGACAACCCAAACAATGTCAACTTGTCATTACAAAAAGTGAATGACATTTAATGACAGCAGTCATAAACATTTATGACATGTACATAATGTTCATGACAGGTTCATGTCCGTGTCATATCATAGTTATGACAGTGTCATGTCACTCTTATGTAGATGCCTTCAAGTAAAGTGTTACCAAATAAATCAGTCAATAGTCCACGTGACCAGCACAGTTAGCATGTAACCTACCGTGTTATCTCTCCTTATAGTAGATGTTGTTTTGTGTTGCTGAATATTATTATTTTTAATACATAACCCACAAGTGACTATAAATTGTAGCTGAGTTGATATGGGCATAAATGTGCACAGCACTCACAGAGAGCCAGTTAAAATGAAAATAACAGTACTCACAGTGAGACAGTCACTGACAATAGCTATCTGATTTAGAAAGACTAGAATGAAATTGCAGTTAGCATGGCTTTATTCACGACGACAGATACTGCTGACAGTGACAGTGAAATTATAAACTTGTTTAATAAATACATTTTATACTGGCATAGAGAGGTCATAAGACATATTGCAAATTATTATTGGGGGTGTACACAGGAAAACAGGAGAGCATTTGTGGAACACCCCCTGAGTCAACTGGATCTTAAAGGTCCATATCAGGTAGAGAGCACAGGTTATGCTTTAACTTAAACATGACATCCAAGTTTGTGAGACATTTCGACGCCCTGAAAATGTCACCAAAGTCCTGAGAACTCCATCCTAAACGGGGATTGCGAGGCGGATAAATATGCTTTCATTTTTCATCCTCTGTCTTGCCAAGGCGAGCAAAACTACCCTCCATTTGCTAAGGTCTTTGCCAATAAAGACAGAAATTTGATATCTTAAGATAACAGAAATGATATTACCCAGAAGCCATAACTGAGTCCTGTCAGAGAGGAGACGGAGTGAGTGATTGCCCCCAGTTATGCAAGAGCTGATCTATCCCATTAGGCTTTGGTGTAGGCGCAAGCCCAGAGCTTGTGCCGCTGAGGCTCACTAGCGGTTATTGCCTGACATGAAAATTCTTCTTCAAGCGTAAAGTGTCAGAAAGTAGGATTGATGCTTCTGCTCATTATTGCTTCTGCATTTTGGGATGAGAAAGGTAATATTAGCTTGGAAAAAAATATGAATTGTAAAGCCATATGATTGATATTTCTGGGGACTTTGTGGCAGTTGAGACTTCAAGTGAAATAAATGAAAGGATACCAGAATAAAGAAAATAAATAACCATTTATATACATACATTTATATTATAACATATATTAGGATCCATATGGGTGACATAACTTTATTTCAGTAATCAATGAGAAACCATTTTGCAACAGCTTTCAGGTGCACACACACACCCTCATGCACACAGACCTATGTATAGTACATACATTATGGCACATAGTGTAGTAATATAAACGACGGCTGACTGTTGGGAGCTCTCAGGAGTGTTATGGCCAATTTATCCGCTTGATGTGGTCCGCCCTCTGTGGCCTCCGATCGGGCCATATTTTACAGGGTACAGTATCAGCAAAAGGGCTGTGTGTTTGGAGTCTGTTTCTGTTGCACTGAACAATAGGATGCATTACAGGGAGGTGGAGGACAAGAGGAGACCCAGACAAGACCTTGGCAGGAAAAATGCTTTAGTCACACTTAGCAAAATAATAATATTAGAAATAAAGCATATCCCTCATTAGCCCTTTTTACACTGCCCGTACAAGGGGGGAATGTTGCAATGTTATTCCGCCTCACCATTATTTATAGAAAGTAAGATAGTGGAATGGGGGAACAAAGTTGTCTCGCCTTTATGCCAGCAGTGGAGGTATTAAGAGCGCCAAATTCATGTCTATTGTCATGACAGTTGGCAGGATGCGACCATTGACAGAAAGGGTGCAATGCTTTGACAAAATGTTATGTGTAAAGAGGGCTACTGTTGCTCTTTGACCTTCCACATAATTCATATGTATCAGGGGCGATGAGACAACAAGGGAGGCTGAATTTCCGCTAAAATTTCATAGAAGAAATGGTCAAATGTGCACTATTGAATTTACATTAAAATAAAAATTTACATTGCGTTAAATCATCACATCGTGATTCGTGACTATGATATTCAAATGTCAGCTGTTTATCACCAGTTTTCAAACGCGACCTCCCTGCCATACATTCTCGTGTCAGCACGGTGGACGCAGAGCCTCCAAGCATTCCTATGAGACAGCGCTGAGCAGGTTTTTGTCATGCAGCAAAGCGAGACGGTCACTGGATAAATTTCTTCCAGGGAGGCTCAGCTTCCCTGGGACCTAATGGAGCGGTAGGCGGGAGAGGACGCTAGGTGTATGCATGATGATTGGAGGAATTGTCTAAGAGGCTGAAGCCCTTTGTGATTGACAGCGCTTTTGAAATACACACCGGCATCGGCGCATTTCGAGCTCAGTCCCATGCGGGTATTTGCGAGTGGAGTGTTCTGACAGAGTGCCATCCAGAGTTCCTTATTTCCATAAGCCATATAGCTAATTTTCACCTTTTAACCCATCTGAATATCTTTGAGGTGTGTTTTGCTGTGGTTCTATGGCATGAGTTAGCCTGGAAATCCAGACCCAAATCTAGAAAGATTTAGGGTCTGGCCATGAGTAATGAAAATGGCCCAACTCGAGGGGTGGCACCAAGCACGCATTTGTAAATATCACTGCATGCAATTGGATAACACTACGACCAATCAGAACAATACACAGGGTGACGTATACGCTTAGCTACCAGCGGAGCTAACTGGTAGATTAGACTCTTGCTGTATCCGGTCGGCAAAACAGCAAAAACGTCCTTCTTGCGAAGGAAAGATTCGAGCGCCGTCTTCTGCCGAGTTAGACTTGGCTTTTTCTCTAAAAGAGGAACTTCTTTTAGAGAAAAAGCCAAGTCTAACTCGTTCATTGTAGCGGCCAAAGCCGTTTCAAACAACTGGTGTTCATCCGTAGCCATCTTGCAGTGTTTACTGACTGATTCCGGACTTCGTCGTCACAGCGCTGTCGTCATCTGTTTAGCTTGCCTCTGGCCCGCCTATATGAGATACACCGATGTGATTAGTGCAGCTCAGTTTCATGGGCATAGGTAATGAGCATCATTACTGATTGCCAGAGTGACTCGCTGAGCAAATTCTAATTGTGCTCTTGCGAGAACTCTGGATTTCCATGGCATGAGTGTGGTTGAAAAACGTCTTAAATTAAATGTTCCTTTTATAAGTTACTGCCTCGCTACAATATGACAAATTTTATGATGTGAACTTAAAGTGAGCTTCCTCTGTTTGAAAGACCAGCAGCCGCCACTGATATGTATATACCGTCTACACTGGCTTGAAGTGACGTACATGGAGAAGAAACCAAGGTCTTTGCAATAAGAACAGCCACCTGCTGACTTTTCAAATGTATTTTCTTTTGTACCATTGTGGTTCATTGTAAAGGGTGACAGCAGACATCTGCTGCAGACATCTTCAGCCCTCGCCAAATCAGGCTGAAACAATTTGGATTGAGAGATAGGATTCCCGGTATGAGAATAAGTATGACCTTTTAAGAAAGTTAGCTCAGGTTAAGGTCTCGGTGCTACCAGTACATTTTAGAGCATTTATTGTAATATTCCCCACAAATCTGAATTTAATGAAATCATGAACAGACTCTAGAGCATTTACAGATTACACAACAGATAAGGGCTTTCTTTAATGGGAAGGCTTTTTTTAACAATACCTCTTTATCCCCTTGGATTCAAACTAACTCTCACTGTACATACAGACAGAATATATTTATAGACAAACACATGGAAACTGCGGTTACATTTCCATCTTTTTGACCGAGGTAATTAATGTAGGTGAGAAACTAAGCCAAAACAGGACCAGTGTAATTTGTTCAGAAACATTTCGACGGTGACTCAGGTCAAACTTAATTTACCTTCGCTGGTAAATTCAATTTGTGAAACAACATTTAGATGCAAAAAATCTCACTGAACAGCAACAAAGTAAAGGTTCAATCTAAACTTCAGAGTCGTCTGAAACTGATTGAGAGAAGTCTGGAAAAACACAGTTCAAGCACAAACAAGTAATGAAGGAAGGAACACTAAACCAGTGCATTTAGAATACAGGACATTTTTAAAGGTCCCTTCAAGACATGTTTTAAGATATACATATACTTAATAATTGGTGCCCCCTTCCAAAATCCCCCCAAAAACCCTCTTGCACACTTTCAGAAAAATCCAGATTCTATGAATATGCATATATGTTTAATTTCAGAAGTTGCTGGACACAAAATAGAGATAGACTTAAGAATGAAGTAAAGATAATATTTAATACAGAATATGAGTGTACAGATTAACAGATGACTAGTCCGTACCCATTGGTAGCTTTGTCACCTTCTACCTATGCCAGTCCTCAATGCCTATGTACAGTTTCACATAGATTGACCACGTCAGTGAGAAAAAAAACGTGGGACAGACAGAATGACTGACTGACAGAATGACACACTGACAGTTTCTGTGATTATGTACAGCATACCACACCATGACTTAGTCATACCAAAAATTTAAAAAAAAACCCCAAAACATTGGGCCACAGGGGGAGCCACAGCGATCNTGGTCCCTAGATTATGTTCACCGGGTTTCATGCAGATCGGTCAAACTTCTTGGAAGAGATCGATTTTAAGTGTTTTTCAAAAATTTCAAAATGGTGGAAAATTTATATAACCGGAAGTTATGGGTTCTTGAGGCAAATTTGTTCCTCATGAGGAGAGGCGTCTCTGTGCAAAGTTTCATGTCTCTACGACATACGGGACATGATATGCCCATTCAAAGTTTGCAATTTCAATCAGTTGCTATAGCGCCCCCCTTTGGCCAATTGATGTAATATTGCTTCATTCGCATCCTCCCATCACCCTCTACCACTGTGCCAAATTTCACATGGATTGACCAAGTCAGTGAGGAGAAAAACGTGGAACAGAGACACATACACACAGACAAGATTTGTGCTGATTAAGATTTAGATTTTAGATTTTGTGATTGAGGGACATCTGAGCAGCAGCAAGATATATCGCGCACATGGAGTCCAGACACTGGTGGTGGTGGTGGCTGATGACTCTGAGGCTGCTGACTGCTGAGGCATATGAGGCTGATGAATCCGTAAAGGCCAGGTGGTGATGGGGAGGTGGAGGGCACGCATGACTGCAGCAAGAAAGAACTACAGCAGAGGAAGAACCATATTTAAAATGAGGAGCAGTGAGATGATAGGCTGACAGAGAAGGTTTGTCGCTGTGCTATTGGTTAATTGTGAATCAGCTGAAAAACAGCTGATGACTCATTGATGGACCCAGACAATGGCAGCTAGAGATAGTGAGTGAGAATGTGTGCAAGGAGTGAATGACAGGGTGAGAAAAAAAACTTTCAGCCTAAGCATGAAAAGTATTGTCGCCCTGACTGAACTTTTGCTAAAGCTTCATTCTCTGTTCATGTGCACTGTATGTCCCAAGTTTCCATATCACACTTATGTAAGTCTCATACTGGACTACAATAGGCTTTCTAGTGTTGTGATGTCACAAAATCAGGTTTGTACTTGCACATGTGAGCACAGGAACAAAAATAGCCTTTTCTGAGAGGAGGGAGAATTTAAACTGCATCTTATTAACACCATATAAATGGAAAATAGGGCCTCTGTTACATCCTGATTGTCTACAACACGTCTGGCTCACATTATTCACCCAGCTTTCCTTTTCTAATCCTTAACTGTTAGCTGTCTTACAAAATGTTAAAATAACTGACAACAGCAGCACAGTTAAATGTGTGAATACATTCTTGCGACTGTATTTTTTAAACCATAACATAGTCAATGGTCTTGACGTTGTTTAAGACACCGTTAGAGCCACATGCTGTCTACCAACCAAAGACAACAAAGACAGATGGGAGGTGGAAGGCAGCCCCAGGGGAAAAGACCTTATGTCTCAGTTTCACTGCGACAATGGAGCACGTGTGTCCCTATTGTTCACAAACACAGTGTGCATCAGCTGACCAGAAAACGACATCACATCCTGTCTCAGAGCTATTGATCTTGAGTTACAGGGCCTCACGGTATTTTAACGGATGAAGGGGTTTCCTTGGCAGTCTTCTGCTGCGAGAGGGGCCCCAGTGACCCTGGCGTCTGGCTGTTGCATCATTCAAACAGTAGCACCGACGTGACGCCTATGTTTCCACCAATCACATCATGACGTTTCCTGGCGTTTTGCCAATCAAATGCCTCTGGGTTAATTCAAGTTTTTTTTTTGCTTTCCTGAATGACATATAATTTCCCTTTTTATCAATAACTGCCTGGAAATTAAAGAAAATAAATTCCCTAACAAAAGGTCAAATTTAAAGGTGTTTAAAGTCAAAAGAAGCGTTAAGGGAAAAATCTTAGGCTCTTAGTCCTCTGATTAAATTCCTCCTTCTTTTGTATAGTTTGTCTTGAGGGGTCAAGCAATACATTGGCTAACACTGAACTGTCTACTGTAGATAAATGCTTTACGCATAGAATTCAGAGTAGCCTCTGACATTTGCACAGTTCAGTACAGTGTGGAGGTTACAGATGAGGAATGTTTTTCTGATAAGTAATGTACATTAAAGCTACAGTTGGCAACTTTTATGAAAATAAATTGTCACTAAATTCTGAAAGAAGTACATGAGAGAGAGATTATCTGTGAAATTAAATCACGCCTGTCCTCCTCTTCCTACTGCCTCTCAAAAAAAAAACATTTTTAATGCAGCGTTTTGTTGTAAAAGGAGAAAGTTTTGCTCCAACATGTCAGCTGGGTCAGAAACGTTCTCATTTTACAGCTAAACAGTACACTAAAATATATTTTTCAAAACATTTAGGGTGAGTAACAGGCAATGCAGCTACAGCATCTTGATTCATATTTGTTCAGCGCTGCCTAGTTTGACAGTTTGCCTGCAGTTCTTGAGCAGTGACTGACATGATTGACAGCTGTGTTAGAGACTCCTCGGCTCTGATTGGTTGTTTTTGTTCAAGTGAGGTAAGGCCAATAGGAGTGCTGCAAGGCAACAGAGTAGGCAGAGAAATATGACTTTTTTCCCACAGATTATGTGTCCCATGTGGATAGAGTGACAGTTTCAGTTATTTTTTTATACAGCTTTAAAAACAAATATGAAAATGTTGCTTTGGTACTTTGGTAAAAATATATACGTGTTACATAAGAGTATTTTAAAGCATGTTTGTTTTTTTTAATGGCTCGGCAGGCAAAAGCTTTAAAAGCATTTGTGCTTTGACCAAGGCTGCCAGTTTGCATTTGAAGCTCACATTTTTATTAGAAATACATCCGCCCCTCTTTTTCTTTTCTTTTTTTTTCTTTTTTTGAGAGGGAGGGGCGGGCACAGTGATGGTCAAGGTTGTTAAATCTCAATTCCTCAATTGAAAACGTATAGGCGTTTTCAATTGAAAACGTATAGGCGTTTTCAATAGGCAGGCAGCTGGGTTAAAGAGTCATAAAAGCAGCTTGGGTATTGAGGAAGCTGAGAAAAGGAAACCTCTCTGAATGGGAGGGGTTGGACCGCTGGACTGCTTTCTATTGTTAACCATCTGTAAGTGTGCCTCGAACACACACACACACAACTTGTGGGCACGAGCCAGGGGGTGGTGTCAATAGACTCATTGGGGGGATGGGCGATTTCTACCGTTGCAAGTAATTATTTTGGTTAGGGTTGTCACTTAGCCTTTTTCAAAGGAGGGGGTTGGGGTGTTGAGAGGTCACTTAAGGAAAAGGAATTTATATCCGTTGGTCGAAGGGAAAGTTTGGTCGTTGGGATTTGCCAGATGTGGATTGAGAACACTTTGAAACAAGAACAATGGAAATTGGATATCTCTGTTATGGGAGAAACAAATCAACATGTTGAATCGATCATGAAAATAAAATGTCAGAAGAAACATCAGTGAAATAAAAATACCTCTGGGCAGTAACATCACAGGAAAAATGTAACTGACCACAAAGCCTTTTTTGTTTTGCATTGTTTCACTTTCATATGTTGACCTTATGTGTGTCCATGTGCACAACCCTGCAAAGGATGCCTGGTTCAAAGCACCAGAAAACGGATTTCTCCACAACCTTTAATTTTATCACTAAAAATGCAAAAATCAAGTTAAATTTTGGGGGAAAGAAGTCAGGTATTATGTATTACACACTCGAGTAAAACACTCAACTGATCTGCTTCTTCCTGTGGACCGGTTTTGATCTGATTTGATTGACACTCAACAGGCAACACAAGCAAAATACCCACCAACTGTCATCAGATTTTAATTCAAACAATGCTACACCCTGATTGGTGCTCGGCTGTGACATCATCCTTGGCTAACTCAGTACCACCTACTTCTCACCAGTAAGAACAGGGCAGACCACATCACACACACACTCACTCACACACACAAATCCCTTGTTTTCTGTGTTGTTTCTTTGTCTTCACGGACAATCACATCACTTTGAATGAGTGGCTGAAAATTTCGTTTACGGGGGACTTTACAAATTGAGAATGCTTTAAAGCGTTCAACTTCTCTGCCCCTACTCCAACTCACGACCCTTGAGATTCTCAGAACAATGTCCCTTAACTGGCAATCGAGGCTGGTGGGTAACGGAGATCGTGCCTTTGTGGTAGCTTGTTCTAAAGTTTTTGAATAGCCTTCCACTCTGAATCAAATCCTCCCCCTCTATTGACACTTTGAAGACAAATCTTAAAACGTACATGTTTTCAATGACCTTTGGTTGTTTGTAGTGGTTTTAAAAATTTAGTATGTTATAATCTTTTTTTTTTTGTACATATGTAATTGATCTTACCGGTGTTATCCTGTTTTTTTATTTTTGTATGTTTTTTATTGCTATATATTTGTGTGACGTTCTTTTATTTTGTGCAGCACTTTGGTCAACTGTGTTTAAATGTGCTGTATAAGTTGATTTGATTTGAGCTGTAGTTATATTGTTTGTTAGTGCTTTTGAAGTTTGCAAAAAAGCACACTGAAATTTGCAGGTGCAGGTTTAGCCATTCTGAATGGAGATGCCAGCCCTTCCCTGCTGGCCGTATGAATGGCCGTCATACCCGCAGCAGCGTGACAAGGTTTGCAAGGCTCTGTCTGTGCTCACACTCACACTGTGCGCAAGGCAAGGCCACGGCAACAGAGCCTGACTGACCTCACACAACACTACAAGAGGACAAACAACAAAGCCCTGATGTGCCTGTATGTTTTTTAGGGACCCGAAGACTCAAAGAGGAGAGATGTGCCCGCCCCTCCCTCTCACTGTCTGAGAACCACTGAGACATCAAAGTACTGAAAGTGTCTTTCAAGTCTACAGTTGTAAGCCAGTCACCTGATTGCACTAGCTCCAGTGGTTCTTTTAGTGGGAGCACCCAAAAAAGGCATACACATGTTCAGTAGGAATAGGTGCAGAATGGGCCTAATGTCTTTTCTTGGGAGCCATAAAACAGCCAGAGTAAAGCCGCTTTCTTCCTATCCCCATCTACAGGGATTGCTGACTTGAGCTACAGTGTTTGAATCTTGGTGGAGACAATCCTCTCCATGGGGGAGTCAGATCATTCAGTCTAGTTAATGCATCAAAGTGGGCCTGCCACTGGCTTAACTCGCTGGCCGCATTACAAGCCAACATTACAGTACAATGCAGACAATAAAAACTAATTGGGACAATAAAGACTGATCTGCTGGAAGCTTGATATTTATAACCAACAGAGACTGAGTCATAGCTTTCAACATGGACTGTTGAGTTTTTAATTTAGCCATATTTCTTGTCTATTCATACAATTAATTGCACCCAGTAACCATCTTTCTGGAAGAAGATACAGAGATGGTTGCTTTAGGGCAGATGTTCTGAAGGAGGTGCTGAATAATTGAGAGGAGTCCCGAGCTGTCACCCCCCCCCCGTGGCCCCTGGAATATCTAGCTGTGCCCCTGCCTGAGGATGTTTGTTGTTTTAGACACTGAAGTTTAAAATGTCTGGAGAAAGGGTGCAGGGCAGGACACAGTGGCAAAGCACCAGGTCACCTAAAGAGGGATCGGATCAGGGGGGAATGTAGGGTGAACGTCTGAGTGTGTGTTATGGCCTCAAGGTGAAAGTTCTTGCTGGGAAGTGAAAAGAAGCAGTTGGCAGCAAAGTCAGTATCAGGAAAATTGGATGTTTTAAAAAGTATAAGGAAAAGTGGGAGGAAACCAACAAATAAGGTAAAAAATGTCTGAGGAACTTTAATGAAATGGTGTGAACAGTGTCCACTGTGTGCTGTTGACTGGCACATGGAAGCTGTGTAGCATTCTGAGCCATATGAGTCATACAGTAAAAGCAGTCTGTGTTGCACAGGAGTTTATGTGGTTATTTTGCTGCAGTCTGGGGACAGATGAAAAGATTTAATAATCAAGGTACCCGCATTGTATGAGGTATTCCAAAATAAAATAAAAAATGAAATAAGTTAACTCATCCAAGATTTTATTTCTGCATCCCACTAATGTCTCAAGGGCATGTTGCCAATTAAATCTTTGTGCATAACTCAATTATAGGTATAGTATTTAAAGGCAGTTTTCTAACAGAGCCATGAAGAGGAGAAAAGTCCATGGCCTAATTTTCTCTATACCAGTAGGAAGGACAAAGATAGCGACAGCATGAATTAATTTTGAGCACAAGTGAAAGTATACTGAAAAACTCTCCCCACAAATATCTACAGTCTGAATAGGTGCTCAGTAAGTACATTCTGAGGCTGCTTTCTTTATTTTGCAGTGTAGGTGATGTTTAATGCTATCAGTACTGTATATATAAAATTTATTATGATTCATTCTTTTTTCCTTCAGGGTTTTTTCAGGGTCACAGGGGCCATGGCACATCCCAGTATATGTTGGATTAAAGGCTTGAGAAGACATCAAAGTATGTAGCATCCCGCTTTTTGCCTTAAGAAAATCCATATTTTTGAGTTTTTATCCATTGTTATGGTATTTTGTCACACTAGTGAGCCAGACGACAAGCAGTATGGTAAAAAAAAAAAAAAGGGCTAAATTGAGTTGTGTGTATAACACGCAAACAAACGAAATAACGCAGTGCAATAATGAATACAAAATGTACAACATCATTTGTTTGGAAAAATTAAGTTGAGGGAACCCTGATTTGTTTTGGTTATCTGAAGGTGATACGCTGTGTTGGCTCTTTAATGAGGAGAGTTTTGCCTTAATAAGATTTATAGAAAATAGAAAATGCATGCAAACTGAGACAGAGAACATTTTATCCATCGTTATAAGACCTTTAGGTTATAAAAGATGTTATGCTTTGACATGTTTTCTTTTTGAATTTGTGGAACTGTATGTAATGACTGGTCATGTGGTCATCCTGGTTGTTGCTGTTTTGTGTTCCAGAAGCCCGTAATTGCTGGGCTCCATCTGGGGCAGGACACTCAAATAAAAAATCACTCAATCAATCAATCAATCAATCAATCAATCAACAGCAAGAAATTGTTCAAGGTAAGTGTCCTTTCAATATTTGCCTTGATATTTTCATTATTTAGGCTAGACAACAATTATTTTCAAGCATGGCCCATTCTGGACATATTTGTCTAAATGTAACAGGGTCAATTATACTTAGACTAAGGGCCCGTCCCAATACCCCCCCTTAGTCCTACCCCTTGGCCCTACCCCTAGATTTGCGCGTTCCCGCAAGGGGTAGGGGTGTCCCAATTCCTTTTTGCGTGTAGGGGTAGGTGGCATAAGGAGGGGTAGTGGGTATGAAACTAGCCCTTCAGAGTGAGGGATTTCAGATGCTGACTTGCCAGCAAGGGGTAGACGTCGCCATGGCTACCACCGAGACGGGGAAATTGTTTTTATTGCTATTCACAATGTCTAGATTGGAGTTGACAGAAAGCTAGCCAGCTAGCTTACGTTACCGTTGTCAGGTTGCTTATTAGCTAGCTAGCTAGCTCGCACTATCTGTCATCTGTCCTGTTCTGCAAAATTGTCAGATTTTTCACATTACGATAACACGCCAGCTAGTATAACTATGCTGCCTCGTAATGTTAGCTGGTTAGCTAGCTAGCTAGAAGAAGTCCCCTGTCTTACATATCTTATTACTCTAATGGTACGTTAGTAGCAAGCATAATAGTAGCTAACATTACCGTTACATTGTAGTTGCCAGTTGGAAATGTAGACGGCTCGCGGCTTACTGTTTAAAATAGTTTCGTATGCATGAACGTAACCGATGCAGTGACGTAGTGAGTGGTGTCCCAATTCCTTGGGAAAGATTTCAACCCCTACCCCTCGTAGCTTCATTGTGAGGGCCGAGGGGTAGTGGGCAAGGGCTAGGAGTAGGGCCAAGGGCTAAGGGGTAGTGGACAAGGGGGGGTATTGGGATTGGGCCTTAGACTTACTTAGACTCAGACTTAGACTTAGTTCCTCCCGTTCCTATTGGAACACTGGGCAAAGAGTCCCTTCCACTTGGCCCGGTCCCTGGTGGCCCTCCTTGCACCATGCCAGCCGACACTCATCTCGCTTAGGTCTTCCTTAAACGTCTGTCTCCACGTCTTCTTTGGCCTCCCTCTGTTCCTCTTGCCGCCCTCAGGCACCCAGTCCATCGCCACACTCGCTGGTCTCTCTCTTGGCAGTCAGAATACGTGTCCAGCCATTCTTCTTCTCATGTCAGAGACCATGTCAGGCAGTAGCGCCACCCCTGCCCTTCTCATCACCTCATCGTTGGTGATGTGGTCTCGCCATGAGATCCTCAAGATGGTTCTGAGGCATCGTCGGTGGAAGACATCCAAAATGCTGATAATGCTGGCAGTCCTCATCCATGTCTCGCAGGCGTAGATCGCTGTTAGAATGACCACTGACATATACAGGTGTAGCTTGATGGCCATAGTGATAGCTTTGGACGACCATATGTTGCGGAGCCGTTGGAACACTCCTGCAGCTTTGCCAATTCTCGTTCATACGATCCATATGTTTTTAATATTAAGTTTAAATTTGTTAAATTTGTTTCAGTTGTTACTACCTGACATGCTTGGGCCTCCACAGTCAGTAATTGGCTCGAGTTAATATGGTTGTAATTGACGGAGGATTTTGTTTTTACCTCTTGCTTTCAGCAATGAACTGAGATCGTCTCCAAAAATATCCACAGTCTGGGCCGTGGGTGTCAACACAACACAGACAACATTAGAATCCATTTGTTACATAAACCTACCCATTCTTTCAAACCAGTCTCACCCCCTAACTTCTCAAATACCAATGCTTGGTCAGTGGCTCTCGGCATCCAGCACCAACACACCGAGGCACCCTTTAGTGGTGGTATGAAATGCTCCGGGCAGCAGCATTTGGAGACACTCAGATCAACTGGCAAGGAATAAAGAATGAGAAAATCTGCAGTTAAGGGGTGGTTGGATGGGTCAAAAAGATTTTCTCCTAGGAAACCACTGTTCATTTGTGTAGTGGAACCAAAAGTAAATCAATTTATTTTAATGAGAGCATAATGGAGGGGTATTTTTACCTATGTTTTAAGTTTATTTTGAAAAGAGACTGTGCATTTATCGAGCAGAAACTGTACATTTCCTTGAAAGAATTGAAGTTGGGTTGACATACAGCAAAGGGCTGTACATTAGAATAAAACCTGTGGCCGCTGTGGCAACGACAAAGCCTTTGTACATGGGACGCTCGCTCTACCAGGTGAGCTAATGGATGCATCATATTTTGATGTGTACAGCCACTGACCGATCGGTATTTGACAAATTGGGAGTGAGAACATGTTGATTCTATCAAAATACAAGTAACAGTGATGGCAGGATGTTTCATTTGATTCAATGAAGAATGCAACATTGCTTTTCTTTCTTTCCAACACTAATAGATCGATGCAAGCAATAACCTGTTCTGTACTTAGCTGAAGTTAAATGTCACCCTTCTTGATGGAACACACAGACTGGATCAGCGAGAAAGGCCAGTCCTGGTTTTAGTAGCATACAGGGAAGTCAGTGTCCTGCTCCGAGTGATAAGAGATGATAACTTTGAAACACAGAGGACAGAAAACTGCAGCTGCACTGCTCTCTGTGGGCTGATACTGTCAAGCATATTGCACTTCACCCCAATCAGCCACACCCCAATCAGCGATGTCAAAGCCATTAAAGGCTGATTGAAAACACCTGCATGCATTATCAGTTATTATGTTTGTACACTTGTGTACTGAATGGGCTGCATCTGAGGCCACTTCAATACCTGTTATTATACAAATCTCCCTGCAAATATTCATATGGCCAAGTAAACCAGGAGCAGCCCAGTAGATTTCAACGCCATTAGCCACCCTGCTCAATAATCAGCTTCATTTGCTAAGAAAACAAACTGGGGCCAGATGGCGAGGCTGATGAGCGTTCATCGATCTGGGGTCCCTCCTGCATACTTGCTTAATTTTGGAAATGGAGGGGATGGCCTTCTGAAGGGTGAGGAGGGAAACTCTGGGGCAGATGTGTCTCCCCTCCTCTATGCTAAGCACAACACTCAAAATGTGAGTGGTATAAAAGCTTTGGAGCGGCCCTTGGAGTTTGAAACAGCCCCCTGTGTTCACTTCAAACTGTCTAGGTATCTTTGTAACTGTCTCTGTGAAACAGGACGTCTCATCCAGATATCATACGGACATTTTTAAAATAACCTTCAATTTAGAGCACTTTGGTCTATTTAAATGTGCAAAGGATGTTTGAATATTCTCAAAGCCGTATTTGATGGGTCACGTCTGATAATTAAAGCCGTGTTTGATGAGCTCTTATTTCTCAGGTAGAGCAGATTGATCCCTCATCTAATCTGATAGTGGTTTTACTCCAGTTAACATTTAACCTCAAGTCTGAGGCGCGTCACCTCTGCTGCTTTCATGATTGCATGCACTCCTGCTCCAAATTACAAAATAAACTTTTGTGCAACTCTTTAAACGGGGTTAAAAGTGACTATATAAACAAAAAGTAAGTTTGATTTGAACAAAAAAGAAGTGTGTTTCGTAATATAGCCGTTATCTTGGCACTGTATTACCGCAGAATAGGTCTTAAAATTTAAATCAGCTTTTTCTTTCATGTTTCAATAGATACTGAAGATTTCTGAATTAAAAGTGAGCAGCAATTTCATCTGGATTTGACCCCAGTGACCCTCCTACTCAGGATGAGATATTAGTCTCACATTCCGGTGAGAGAGAACAGGCAGCTTATTAAAAACAACCCTTCATTACCATAAGACATAGCCAAGCACTTGGCTTCCTAATCTTTGGGAAGCTCCAGATGAATATCTATCCATGACCCAAAAGCTGTTATGGACAGTGTAGCAGAATGCAGCGTTTGCCAGAGAGGAGAAACTGCTGGTTGCTGTTGATTTTTAGCTTGTGTTGTGGCCAAATAACTATTGTCTCTGTGAAATCTTGTTTAGTCATGCTATGATTGTCCTTTACTGGCAGAGACATGGTTGTTGAATATTGGTGGCTGTGAGTGGAGGTGGCAAAGCGGAGGAAGGAGACAAACAGATGGTGTCAGGATCAGGGTTGCACACGTTTACTTAAAGTTAACAAAAACAAGAGAAGAGAACTGCTCCGGAGACGGAGGAGAATATTAACCAGTTCATTGAGCTCATTTTCACAAATGAAAACGATATTAAGAACCTGATTCTGATCTTGGATCAGATGAAGATCAAATGGCCCGAGGCATGGAGGAACCTGAATCCACACCAGGGTATGACAAATGCAGGAGGGCGATGGGGGGATGCTGAGTGAATACCAATTGATGTGGATACAATGTGATGGCGAGTGCTGTCTAGAAAAGCCGGCATGCCTGGCTTCAACTCTACCGGTAGCAAGAGACCATGAAACAGATTGAGCTGATTATGCTGCTGATTATGTTAGCAGGAAGGGAGACAAGCAGCACTGATAGCAACAGAGGAAGAGGCCCTGCCTTTTTAATGAACCGCTGACTTATCTGGTGGACATGCAAGTACAGAGAGCCATTAGGTTGATATAAGCTGCTTATTTTAATGGTTTATTTAAGTACCTGCACGGGCTTATAGTGGGAGTTTGTTTGGACATAACAAGTCAAAATCTAATTATGAATCTCAATTTGGCACTTTTATCCTTTTTTTTGCACAATAATGTAGAGCTTACACTGTACTCCTATTAGAGAGGACACTTAATAAATATTAGCCCTTAAATGTAAATGTGCTATGCCTTACGTCCCTACATACTGTACCCTAGGTCTTTACTCATAGTATATAACCTGTCTTAAGCTTCAAATCAAATAACAATGCTTTTAAAGTTTTCCAGAGAATATATTTTTGTTACTTATTTCCAATCATCCATGATGCCACATTTCATTTTCAAATGTATTGATATTGTCCAACATACCATACCCTATTGTAGATTTATATACATATTGGTGTGTGTTACACATGGGCTACTTTAGCTGCTCAGTGACTGGCACTGACGCTGTGACCAAACACAAATCACTTAGCAAAAAACACTTAGCAGCATAGTTGTGTGCCCTGTTTTGTCAAATTCAAGTCCATTGATGCTTATGCCACAAGTCAACTTTTAAATCATCTGGCCCCAGAGCAGCATTATGGTCTTTAGCTGTTTTAATATGGGAATAGAAGAGGTTTTATTTTTTCAGTATTATCATCATTGTTGGCCTAAAGTGATTCTTACATCCTCTCACTCTAGCTTTTTGACCAAATTAAAAAAATGTTTTAACATTCCGTCAATTAAAATGTGCACCATATGTCTACGGCCTGTCATATTTCCCCTTTACATTCAGCTGAGCCTCACTAGTGGTGGCTAGTCTTGAAAATAGAGAATTTAATAGTGCATGGTAAGATTTGTTTGCTTTCACTGAAAGGCCGCAAAGTTAGTAAAGTACAGAATAATCATAAATACCCCACTGCAGAGTAGCAATGTATCGTCACACAATAATTTAGATGGTATCCTACTAAAATGCATGCACAATGATTTGTATGATATCCAACCATTAATGCCCCATGAATGACGTTACAATCTTAACCTAGTTATGCACTTATCACAAAGTTACAGAGGTTGGGTTTAGACAAGTAAAATTACTGTGGTTGGGTTTAGAAAAAGACACAAGGTGGGGATGCACTTTAAAATGACTTAAAATGAAGTTCACATGGTTCTGAACAGCGCTCTCTGCGGAATAGCTTGTGTTTTGTGACCCATCCGCTAACCCAGCCTCCAAACATTTTTTTTATTTTTTTGTTACTGTCAGTACATTTGTCTCATGACTGCAGCCTTCACATATGTGTGAGTTACACACAAATTACTGGCTCGTGATTACATTGGATATGTATGCATTTTGGTGCAGAACGTTTCTTTGGAAAATATACAAACTGTGCATGAGAGCAGCTTGAAAGTAGCCATTTTGTGTTAAAACATAATAAATGCCCATTTAGACCTTCCCCAGCTGGCCACCAATGTCGTTAGATGTTGATATTTGGTTGAATTTAGAATTGTGATGTCAGCTGACCAAAATTCAATGCCAGGAAAATGTCTAATCCCAACATCAATTTGATGTAGAATTCTGATGACACATTGCGTTTATATTTTGTTGGCTTTAAGTTGTGTTGTCAAATAACCAAAATGTCTTCCAAATGTCTCATGCCAACGTCTTCTTGACATACACTAACGATATTCAGTCGTAAGGTGTGAAAAACCAAGCATCTGCAAAATATGAAATTGTAATGTTGTTAGAAATATAAAATATCATCAAACTGATTGTCATTCCATCCAATATTTAATGTCTGTCTAACATCTTTCTAATGTCACATTGATGTCCAGTGTCAGCAGGGGATAGACTAAATTTGGTATGTGGTATGTAGACAGGCTTTTTTATTTTTTATTTTTGGCTCAAAAACTGCTTTTTAGATAGTAATGGTTGCCAACCCCTGACTCATCATCAGTTGGGTAGGTCTTCATCCATGTATAGACATTAATTTATATTATTAGTGACATAAGGCTAAAACAGGAAAACACACAAAACATGTTTTTAATATATCTTGAGTTTCTAAAACAATTCTAGGAAAATAAATGACTTGGCAATTGTGAAAAACAAATAGTTTGAAGAATTTAAATTAGGGCTTAGCTGAATGAAATGGGAGAGTTAGACATGGTTGCACTGTGGCCCTGGGTCTCTAAGGACCCCAGCTATCTGTTTCAGGCTTCAATAAACACTGGACTGCTATGAGCCGTTCAGTTTGGCATCTTAGTATGACCGACTGGAATCTGCAGGGAAATACTGGTTTGCTTTTTGAGTGAAAACATGTCACATGGCTGAAAAAAATAAGTGAATTGGCTTCACGAGCATTTGTCATAAATGCAAAACAAAACGAGCACAGAAAGGATGAAAGATATCCATTAAATAAAAAGAAAAAGAAAAGAATATAAATGTTATCTGGGCAGTGTTGGCCTCGTATCTTTTGTATGATGGAGTTGATCATTTACATCTTTTGTGATACTGTAGTAACTCTTGCAAGCAGCAGACCTTTCTTTGAGGAGAAACCAAATTGTTCCTCCTGTGGCAGTTTTATGCTACAGAGAATATTCTCGGGCAGACTACCAGCTTTTCTTATCTCCTCATCACTTGCATTACAGATTGGCGGTAGATTAAGATAACTAGCGAGCCCTGTTAAATATATTTTTCATCATAAAATGCATGCCTGCCCGCTACAGCCCACCCATGAGTGAGTTTCTGAAAAAGAGAGAGCTTGTAAATTGCTTAGTTCCCCATGTTACACAGGACTGAAAAGAGCCTCTGCTGCCAAGGTTTCCTGAATGTAAATGATCTGGAAATTTAGCTTTATGATATTGTTTGGTGGTAATGCCTTTGAAGAAGAGACTGTTAAGAAGCAGAGGGTATAATGAGATTCTATGTTGCTTTTTTAAATCTCGATGATGCCAACCTGAATGTATTTGGATCCTAATCAAAGTTCATGTAAAATATGTTTCTCCGTCTGTACAGCGGTCCCAGCTTAATCAATTAGCATTAAATAACAAATGGATACGCACAACCCTCTGAGAAAGCAGAGCTCCCATATCTGGCCTTGTAATTAAAAGAAAAAAAACACACACAAAAACAATGGCTCTCATTTTCACAGTCTCATTTTCTTCTGTTCAGTCTCTTTTTCCACAGAGCCCTATATGTAAGTTGGCTTCCATACAAGTTCCGGACTGCTTTTAATCCATTTCTCTGAGTTGTTCTGGTGCGTGTTGCCGCTGAATCAGAGGTGGGCAATAGAAAGGCTAAGGCTTCAACAGAGAACACAGGGTTTTTCCTGTTCTTCCTCTCCCAGCATTAATGGCTGGAGCATTCCTATTACCTGCTCTGAGCCCCGAAGATGGGATTCCTGTGGTGCAGGCCGGGAGCTGCTCTGCCGCGCTGCATTGTGATGAGTTCTCCACTGATGTTTTCCTGCTCTCGCTCCTCTCAACTCTGCCAGTTCTACTTTTCTCTCCCGCCTGTATTCAACCATGGTGTAGTCGCTTTCTCAATATGTGTAGTACTTTTGTGCTTCTTTTTTTCCATCCTCTTGCTGGATTCGTGTGTACTCTTTTTGCGCGTTGTCTTCTTGTTTGTGGGCGCGTGCACGTCTTTTCTTACTATGCTGCATCTATTCTTGCTATTCCTATGGGATGAATAATATCAGCGGCTGCGGTCAAAAATGAAAATTGAATCACTGTGCATTTTCAGGAGGGCTATGAATGAAGGTATCAGGTTTTAAGTTGTCACCCACTGCCAAAGTACGCGACAGCGGTATTGTTTCTTTAAAAAAAAAATCCCCATCTTCGAAACCCCAACCCAAGCTATTGCCTCCTTCAGCAGAATAAATTGTATCATCTGAAGAGGATGAGATAAAGTTAAGATCGTTTCTCTTAAGAAAGGAGATATTTTATTATGATAGATTATGCTTAAAATCAGCAAAATATGTGAAGCAGACCTACAGTCATTATGAAGATAAAAGCAGCAGAACATAATGAATCCATACATTATATTCACCACATGTGCAGTGACAAGCCTTTGTGTTAGTTTTACCTCTGGAGAAAGGGACAGAAATTGCAGGCTCTTTGGTCCTCACTGTCAGTTTCTCTTCTTATTTTCAACTTCTGCCCCCCCCCCCGTTCTTCTCTTTCTACTAATGCTTCTCTGTGTTGTCACTCCACGTCCCGCTATCAGACACCATCGTTTTCTCATCTGTTCATACTCTCTTGGGAGCCCTGTTTGTCTCCTTATTCCCTGTACATCCTCCTCTCCTATCCTCCCCTCCTACTTTCTCTTCCTTCCCCAGGAGTCTCCTGTCACCTCCTGTGCTCCCAGCGGTACATCTTGGAACAAACAACCCAGAGACAGCAGTGTATTATAGACAAAGTTAAAACGAATATAGACACCGGAGGATCTAGGATATTGCATCGACAATGAAATGCGGCAGTAGTATGTACGGGGAAGTGTCTCCAAAACTCTTCTAATTAAAACTGAGAGAAGGGGCCAGTAAAGAGTGTGTGTGTGTGTGTGTGTGTGTGTGTGTGTGTGTGTATGCTTGTGTGTGAGAACGTCTCTGTGCATTTAAAATATGCGTTTCACAGATAGACTTGATAATGCAAAGATGAAGCCCATATTCCCCAAACAACCCCTCACTGTTTCCCTAGGCTCCCGCCCCGCCTACATTCATGCTCATCCTCGGGGTAGTTCTGACATGGGAGCTTCTTTTGCTGTGGGGTTTGACAGGAACCCATATCTCCCCCATCTGAGCCTGCAAGAAGTCTGGGTCTCTCATCACAGAACTGGCTGTCTGACAGCTCATCCATTCAGCCTGGCCCCACTAGGCTTTGCCCCAGTGCTCGCTAGCTTAACTGGGCCTCCATAACAAACCTCTTTGCCGTGTTGACTGTGGAAAGCAAAAGGCCACGGAGTAGAAACTGGCCTGTGTGGTGCTCTGGCCTCGGGGGCTGTGAGGTGGATGAAATGGAAGGGGTGGAGGAGGAAGGGCTAAGGGAGTGAGACAAGGAAAATGAAGTAAGGCAGAATGAAGAAAGATGTTACAGTCAATAAGTAACCTAATACAGCAGTGGTGGGCAGACCAGGCATTCCTCTTCTCAGTCCCTTGTGGTTAGCACAGCGAGCCATTTTTCAAGTTAAAAGAAGGATTTGGGTTAGATGTGGAGGCCCATGAGAGCCAATGTGGCATTTGCACTATGCATTGTGAACCAGCAGGAAGGAAGAAAAGACGGCAAACTGTAGAGCAAATAATAATTTCTCAGTGTTAAAGTGAGAGATATAGATAGATAGGCAGACACAGCTGTAACTATATTAACCCAAGCATTGTACATGAATATAAAAAGTGTTTATTTATTTATTTAAATACATCTTCACCCTCCATGACAATTGAGAAAACTCCATCTTTTGATACAGCATAGCTGAAAGCTGAATGCAAAAGTGGACCTTGAGGTTTCCTTTGTCAAATTACTATTTCTAAGGTCAAAAATTTACATTGAAGCTCAATGGGGTGGCTGTTGCTCAGAGGTAGAGCAGGTTGTCCACCAATTGGTAGATTGGCAGGGCGAATCCCACCTCCTCCAGTTCGCATGTCCTTGGGCAAGCTACTGAACCCCAATTTGCTCCCGATGTCTGTTCCATCGCTGTGTGGGTGCATGAGAATGCTTACTGAGTAGCAGGTGGCCGTGTATGGTAGCCTCGGCCACCATTGTGTGGATATGCATGTGAGTGGGTCATGTGAAGTAGGGTAAAAGCACTTTGAGTGGTTGGAAGACTAGACAAGCACTTTACAAATGCATTCTATTTACCAGTTACTCAACATGTCTCCACCATAGACATATAAAAATAATGGATGTAGTGAGATAACCCATTGGTTTGTGGACTCCCGTTTTTAAGCCTCAAGTTTGGCATTTGAGCCGTCAACATTTTGTTGTTTTGGAGAATGAAGTGACCATATTTGGACGAGGGGGTGGAGCTGTAGGAATAGATCTGACTCACTGACTTTGATGACGCCTCGCAAACAGTCTGTCACTCAAAGAGGCCATGCGTAAAGCCTTAACAAAACATAAAGGGCTATAGAGACCAAAATTGTTTGCTGAACCTGGCTGTAAACATGTTTATTTCTGCTGTTAACTTGGGTATTTTAACATGTGTGTCTATGGGGATTGACTCGCTTTTGGAGCCAGCCTCAAGTGGCCATTAGAGGAACTGCAGTTTTTGAAACTTCTGCATTGGCTTCAATTTTTTCTACCCCGGTGGTCGTCTCTTGGTCTTCATAAGCTGTATCTAGGGTTGCTATATGACCCCTTCCGGTATGTTCTAGAAATGATGAGGAAAAAGAGAATCAAGTCATGAACTCATACTTGTCTGAGAAAATGGAGAAACAAGATCATACTGAGCGTGACTATAGAGAGATGATTGAAAAATTAAGACCCAAAGTGGGAACAAGATACCACACCTGCCAAGCCATCAGCACGGATATATCTGTTCATCCACTTTATACCAGCAATGCACCCTACATTGAAGACCATCTGAGAATAACTTTTCCACAGTTCCACAAAATGGGGAGGTGGAGCCGTACACCACCAGAACAACGTGTGTTGCTGTAAGACTGGCATACAAAATGAAGAACATATACTTCTGTGCCCTCTTACATAGGATATCCGTGGGAAACATGGACATGACTTCACTGAACTGAGCTCACTCTTTGTGGAAACTGATAAAAAAAAATCATGTTACATGCATGTCTCATGGCACTGAAGCATCAAGCAGGCCTCTACTGAATGATGAGACTCTGTGTTGTAGTTGTATAACCTTTTAATGTTTTTACTAATGGCTTTATCTGGTATGTTTTTTTCTTTTTTTTGTATATATTGGACCCAGGTTATAAACTATTGAAAACTGGATTTGCTCATTAGGATTTGTTCAATCGTTCATTAACTGTTGGGGTAATTATAAATGTTGTCAAATAAATTCATACCTGAACACCTAAAATGTCTTTTTATCTGCTTGCATCTTCTTTTAAATGTGTTGTAAACCATTTATTACGTGTTTATAAACTGCTTATAAATGATACATTTTGAAGATATTACCAAAGACAAAATGAGACAGCACATCAAACAAATCATATACAGACGCTCCACAGTATCCCGGGTCCATGTCATTGGTCCGACGGCCCATTGGTCCGACATCCCATTAGTCCGACGTCCCGTTGTTCCGATATGTGATTATACTAGGCTATACTGTATTTGTGTACCATAGAGGATCAGCAAACGCAACAAAAGTAGGCTACTGGTCAAGATTCAAGTGTCATAGAGAGGAGAGAATGAAACACCATAACCTCCTGTTATTAACTCTGGGGTCGGGGTTGTGTGGGGAGCTCTTCGCGGTGCTGAACGGCTCCCAGTGGGCGTATTTCTGCCTTGATGGTGCGCCGTGACCGACTCTGGGTCAGCT
>NC_065506.1:34844875-34856684 GCF_006386435.1 Epinephelus moara
GAACAATGGGTTTAATATGGTCGGAACAATGGGATGTCGGACCAATGGGCTGTCGGACCAATGGGCAGTTCCCCAGTGGCCCTACATGTGTGAGCATGTGAGCGGAGTGGACCGGGTGAAAATTTCCGCTCCTTGCTCGCAGACCTGTCACTTTGCGCCGCTCGTCCGCTCCGCTTGGTTCTGCGCATTCTTTGCTCCGCTCCGCTCCACTCCATCATAAATTTTATCCCACTCCACTCGCTCACCACTCCGCTCAAAAAAACTGCGTCGTACTACTCTAACCTGTAATCTTCTATTCACTAATAAAACATGAGCTTGGTAGATTCTCCGGGGAAGCCCTCTCCCCGCAGTTAGCGACCATTCTACACGGTACCGCTGTCGGCAGGGTGGAAATAAGTCAAAGTGTAGAGGAGACTGACCGGGTTAAGCGGCCGACCTCCGGGGAAGCCCTCTCGCCTCTCCCCGCAGTTAGGGACCGTTCTCCAAGGTACCGCTGCTTCTCTTCTCAGTTTCTTTTCTGAAGTACACAGTAAACTCCATAGTTTTGGAAGAAAATAGTGTGGGTGTGCGCAGGTGCAAAGATGCATTCTGGGTGGGGCATGAGCGACCGGAGCGAAATTGGAGCGAGAGATAAGGCTCCGCTCCACCTTTTAAAAAAAATAGCCGCTCCTCGCTCACCACGAAATCCTTCCGCTCCCCGCTCCACTACGCTCCCGTTCCGCTCCGCTCACATGCTCTGCCCTACACATCAAAATACTAAACTCTAGCTAGTCCTTCAGCGTCAGTTTTGAATGCCCAGGGACAGTGTGTCAGTTTATGCTTATTATATGTACAGTGTCTTTTCAAATTAAACTTCAGTTTCTGCAGGAAATATACAGTCTCTTTCAATATAAACTTAAAATATTGGTAAATAAATTAATCTTTAGGTTTACTTTCTTCGATTTAGGTAACAAAAGTACATGGTAGCATTTAGAAACAACATCATGATTTGGCTTAAAATAAGTTGGTTAGGATAAAAACAAGCCCATTAATATATTGTGGTGAAGAATGCCGAATGAGGTTAGGTTAGGATAAAGGGTTAGGGCTAGGGGTTAGAGACAAACAGCAGTCTCCTGAGTGAAAGTCCCGAGTTTGTTTGACCCATCCACCTTCACTCCCACCTGCCCTTTGCAGACTTCTCATTCTTTAATTGTTCAGTGTCACAAAATGCTGCTGCCCAGCGCGACTCATACTTTTGTTAAAGGGTACCTCTGGGCTTCGGTATCTGATGCCAATGGCCACTGACCAAGAATCAGTATTTGACAAGTTGGGAGTGAAACTGGGTTGAATAAGTAAAGGGAAAATCAAAGAGACAAAATTCTTACTATCAGTGCTATCATTTTTTTTTTTGCCTTAGTTCGGCAGAGGACAGTGAGAGAATATCAAACAAAAATATAAACACACCTTCATTGAGAAGAATATGGGCACAAGACACCGTTTTAATCACTTAGACCTAGATTCTGAGGAGCCCAACCAAAATAGCTCTGTGTTCCGCCCCGCTTATTCCCTCACGTCTGAGTGGGTGCACCATTGCTGAATAACCTCCTCCACACTCTGATGGTGGCCAGCTTCTACTACAGATGGAGGGAAATTGGATGGATAGAAAAAGAAATAGAAATAGGACAAGCTAGGCCTGAAGCAAATAAAACAGAAGTGGGAATCAATTTTATCATCCAATTATCATTTTGGCCTGACCCCTGTGCACTCAATATTACTAGTTTCAATAATAGATTTAAAAGTGCTTTCCCTACATCCTAATTAGAATCACTACATAGAAATAGAGATGGCCATCTTATTGAATCACTATACATTTAGTTGTGTTTAGAATAAAGGTTGTACTGTGTTGAAGTCACAAATATGCACACCTATAATCTTGTTAATTAACATTAAATGAACACTAACAAAATGGGTATTATTTCAGAATGCGCATATTCTATTTCTTCTTTTTCCTTCAAAAAAAAAAAAACCTCATCAGAATATCATCAGACCACCAGTGAAAAGCAAGATTAATCATATCACGCTGAGAAATTTTCCAGCTGTCATTTGCCAGGAAAAATCACAAGTACGAGAACTATTCCCCAGATGGAATACTTACTATTGTTGTAGAAAAAAATATTTCGTCTGAATGTGCAGACAATCTGGTGCTTAAACAGATATGCTGATAGGATCCTCACACAGCGAACTGCATAACTTATTTGCTAAATTAAATGGTACCTAACATCGTGGACCATCTCCAGCTTAATGTCTTCATTTGGACTTTTTTTAATATCCAGATGCAAGAAGTATAGTTAGGGGAAAATGTAGGGTAACATTCATCAAACTGTCAGAGAATCAAACTTTCAAAAAAAGGAACTGCTGGCACAGCGTAACAAGTCCTACATGAATTAATTGTGCAGATATAACAAATGCAGTGTGTGGCATTGGTGGGCTTAAGTTATTGGAGATGATTTCACATTTTCCAAGTTTTGTTGGCAGGTTGGCAACTGCATCCCGTAAATAGCTCAAAATAAATGATATTGCTATGCTTTTTTAATACAGGCACAGGATCACGGTTATTAATTGATATTTAGCCGTGGCTTTTGCTACATTTTTATACATTTTAATAATTAATTCAGTAATTATATATGCACCTCAAACCGTCAATGGCAACATCCACAATAGGTTTCCCCTGGCACACTCTTCTGCTTATTGCTTATGCTTATTATTTATAGTCTTTTGGTGAACGGTATGTGGAGGACACATGCTTTAATGCTGGCATGCACTATCGATAGTCTATAGCCTTCTTTTATCTTTGCTTCAGTGACACTGGAATTTCACATTGTAAACGATGCAAAATAGCTCAGTAGTTTTACACTATATGCCGCCTGCCTGACAGCAGCTTGTTGCCATACAATCATCACTGAGATAGCTGTTTGGGACCTTCAATCCTAAAAGAATAGACAGATCCTCGTGGTTTTGGTTCATGTATATCTACATGACAGAATTCTAGTTTGAAGTTTTGATAATCTTAAGAGTTTAGAGAATTATAATTCTCCATGTATACATGGATATTTGATTTCTGGATCACAGAGTGACGAGTGGACTCGTTTATTGACACTGTCTTCCCCGCCAAAAAACAGCGCCAGAGGTTGTTTGTACAGGCAGCTAATTACGACCTGAATACTCGGCTGAAAAGAGTATCTGGTACAAGTAATGTGCTTCCAGTTTCTTCTTCTAGTTTCCACCAACATTTGGTTTAACTGCGCCACCGATTACATATCTCCTCTGGCCTGGGAACGCCTTGGGGTCCCCCAGGAGGAGAAAGTGTTGCTGTAGCGAGGGGCGTCTGGAGTGCTTTGCTTGGCCTGCTGCCCCCACAACCCGGCCCCAGATAAGCAGATGAAAAATGGATGGATGGGTGTTTGGCGCCAACCTCTAGTGGCCATAGTAATTATGACAGGAGCAAAGGATGAAGCCAGGGATGTAGGATAACGAGCGACAAAGTACATGTAGGGGAGCAGTCGAGGTGGATGGACGTTTCAAAAAACACAGGACTTTGACACAGGAGACTGCTGTTTGTGAGCCATGTGAAACCAAAAGCTAACGCTGAGTTATTTCAAGTTACATATGTTACGTCATGTGCTTAAAGCGACACTTACCTTTCTGGAAATGTTATGCTTTTCTTTGTTCAGGTTAAAATGCTATTAATAAGCTGATGACACAATAAAATACAAGTGAATTCCACCAGAGATAAAAACTCATAATTGTACCATTCATATCTCATATGGTTCTAAGAAAACTCCGACCAATCCTTGGCTCAGCGTCCTGTCTGGCTTCCCCACGTGGAAGCCTCCGACTGACGTAACCACTCGCGTAACATCACTAACCATCTCTAAACCTAACATAACTGGGCTAAGTGCTAATTGAGGAAATGCTCCTGTGTGTATTAGAGCAGTGGTTCCCAACTGTTCCAGCCATGGGGTCCAGATTTCTCCTTAGCCATTAGTTCAAGGTCCACACAGTTTAATATATTCAGCGTCATACTCACGTTTGTCCATGTTGTCAAGCTAGTTTGCTGTCCCTGTCAAGTAGCTGTCCATTAATTACTCACTCTACATCAGGAAATGACGCTTCAAAATAAAAGCTCTGTGCCGGAAATTCACTGTACTTCAAAATAAAGTGTTGTTTTTTTGTTTTGTTTTGTTTTTTACAAACGACACATTTGTAAGTCACTAGCGGTCCATTCAGAGTGGGCCTGCGACCCACTTTTGGGCCACAACCCACCAGTTGGGAACCACTGTATTAGAGAGTAAGAAAAAAATGTAGGTGGTCATATGGGTTGGAGGACTTGTTGATTTTACAATAACATCAAACATATTTTTTGTGATCCATTAATTAGAAAATAAACTCCAGTCACACAGGTAATTCCTCTATTCAGTTGTGCATTGATGGTTTTATGACAGTCATGTGAGAGATAGAAAAATACAATAGTTAAAAGAGAGAAATAATCCTCCTACTTGAAGTCAGGGGACACTCCGGCACCGCAGGCCTGGACAACATTGTCTGATGTTCTACATGTAGTAGTATTCCACTTCTCTGTTGCACAATGTGCAGACACCAGGCGTGTTTATTGAATAGTAGGGGTCGCCGACCTTTAGCCCACATGAACTGCTCGTGAACCATGCAGGCCTGTTTATGTGCCCTGTGTGTGCTTCCGTCACTCCTGGACACTCCAGTGGCAGCCAACAATGACCTCTGCCAGCATGTCACAGTCCTGAGCTGCTCTCAGGATAATGGACAAATTATGCAAGGAGCTGAACAAATAGACTGAACACACACAGACTCCGTCTCTTTCTCTGCTTCTCTGGGGAGGCAGGCATGATTCCGGTTCAAGCCGCTGAGAAGAATTGACTTTTCATGTTCAAATCTATAATTTTCATACATAAATTTGAAGAATTGCACTTTGATTCAATAAACATGGGGACCTTTTGTGCATTGAAGGGTTAACTCAATTCCCTTGGGATGTAATCCCTCTACCCTCAGACCTTTAAGACATGCAAAGCAAAGCATGCTCGCACTGCAAACAAATAACACAATACTATTCGTTTAAATAGAATGTTGTGATTTCTGCTTGTTGTTGGAAAAATGGATAACTATCTTAGTTTAGTGTATTAGTGTGCTAACTTTTGCTAATTAGCAGTAAACACAAGGAATGAATGGAAATTTAATGGTCTAATGGTGCTATATGGAAAGTCATGGGATCACAGGAGATATTACAGTTCATTCCAATGTGGGTACAGATTTCCATGGCAATACATTCAGTAGATTTCAGTATAATTCAGTATGGTTCAAGGTGGTGGACCGGCAGGTCAAAAGAAGACTGTGACTAAGAATTGCAGGATGCCTATAACACAACACCTACACACACAGCCAGAGGCAGATGGTATGCCTTTTGTAGCTAAATGTATGTAAAGATATTAACAGTACAATTAAATTAGTACATTAAACCTACATGGGGTGAGGGGTAAAAGCTTTGGAAATGCAGAGCGACTCCCTCAAAGTAAAGGCTGCAAATGGAGCACATTCTGGACGCTGGTCGCATTTAATTCAAACAGTTGTACTAATTCATTAACTGAAAGGTAACCACCCACCAACTTCTGTTGCTTTAATGGGGCGGGATGGGCTACATCTGCTGAGTTGGATGGTGACAGTCCCCACCACTAAAACTGATGTAATTATTTTAAGTGTGCCAGGGGAGACACTGTGCATAGATGCAGGCCAGCACAATGTAGCTGAGGTTAGTAATAAAACTCAAAGTAATTGTAACAGTTTCCGTAGAGACCGGTAGTAATCCATATGGGAACCGTGCAGAGATTAAAGCTTTTGACCTCAGTGTGGACCCTTGTAGGCAGTCAGGGCCGGCGAAAGTTTCATTTAGCTGGATAATGGACACCAGAAAGAAACTGATTCAACTAAAAGTGATGACTTGACTTTTATACTTTGGCTGCTTTTTATCAGCATGGTTTAGTGCACAGTTTAGGTCTGTACTTTTTATTCTGTCTTTTTCCAGCATAAAATATAAAACATTTCATTTCTATGTTGTCAGTGACATATGTTTGTTTAATTATTTTGCAATTAAATGCCAGAAAAATGCCACCATCTTAGCAGACGAAACACCAGACAGAACTTTAGGCTTAACTACTCAACTGTAGTTGCTGCTTGCTGGTTCTACAAGGTGAAGATTTTCAATATTTTCCTTTTTTTAAAACAATATAATGCCATTTGAAACACATTCTCACTCCCAACTCATCAAATACAGCAGTCTGATCAGTGGCCAGACGTTTCAAACCATGATGCTATAGGTACCCCTCTAATGTCAGCTTTGGACTTGTCAGTTTCTGTGCCAGTTTCCACTCATTATATGCTACAAAGTCTTTTAGAATAAATTGCCATCCCTACAGGAAATGTAGGTTTCGCCACCAAAGACTACCTTCGGTTTAGGCAACACAACTACTTCGTCAGGTTCCAAAAAACGACCATGGGTTGGGTTAAAATAACTACCTTTCTATTTCACTATGCCATATGACTCATTCTGAGAGAAAAGCGAGACCCAATCGTGATGTCATCGATTCCAGGAGGGTGTAGATTAGGGACCCCCCCCCATGGAGTCTAGATGCTGGTGGTAGTAATGGTGCTGATGAGATGAGATGAAGAGGGAGCTGAGGATCTGGATGGAAGGAGAAATGGTCTTTTGATGAGCTCGTCCTGGGCTCTGGATAAGGTTACTGGAGGTGAATGGGGTGGAGGAGGGTGTGATGATACCACCTAAAATGAAAGCTGACAGGAGCAGAGAGGAGAACAGATCTAAAGTTTGGCAGCAGCAACATGAATGACTGAAGTAGATTGTGGTAAAGTTTGATTGATTAACCGGGAGAAGGAACACCCATAGCTGATTGGAGGAAGTGGTGGGAGTGGGGTAGAGAGAGAATTGTGAATGATGTTCCATCTAAAGAAAGTCTTCCTGATTGAACTTACGCTCGGCTTCATAACATGGTTGACAAAACTCAAGTTGACTTTTGGTTTTACAAGGGACATGGACACTGGTCTCCTCGGTGAAAGTCCGGTGTGTGTTCAACCAATCCACCCTACTCCGACTTTCTCACTCTTTCTACTAGGCAATTGTTTCGGATGGGACATTGAGTATGTTGGTTGAAAGCCTGTCACGTCTCATAGAGACTGTGCAAAATATTTATCATCTTCATCATTAATCTTTTCTTTGTTACCCTATATGTGAGCTAAAAGATAATGGCATATGTATTTACCATCTGCACTCAGGTGATGTCATGTTGCTCAGAGGATGAGAAACAATGGTATCTGGCACAGGTTGGTGCACAGAATGTGTTTTCAGTTCAAGAGACAATGGTGGCAACAGTAGGGATTAGAAATCTGGGGGCGTAACCCTAGGAGGGCATTTCCAACCAGGCCCACAACAGGAGGGGAGTGTGAACGGCATAAAAGGTGAATGCAATATTGACACAGTTTAGTCTGCTCCCGGGACCAGCTGTTTTTGTGTTATCTTTAAAGACTCACAGTAAACCTATTTCACATCGACTTCTGAAGGACTGTGTAGTCTTTATTGGAAAGACAACCAGTGTGGGTAAAGATCTAACGAAACTGGAAATGATTTTTATTGTGTTGGCAACAGAAACCAGGGGCCACTGACCAGGCTGCCATATTCAACATCTTGGCAATGAAAACAGGTTGTTATTTAATACAATGAATGCCTCTTTTGATTCCATTTTAAACCACTACTTCAGTATGCTATGAGAGTCATTAAGTTAGAATTAATTCAACAACAACAACAAAAAAAAGCTCTGGATGGTAATTACAGATAATCTGATTGATCATGTAGGGCAACAAGACTCCATCAGTAAAATTAGCTCGCACCTGGGCTGGGCCAACACACATGATGAACGCCGTCTGACCTACATGTTGATAAATTGGCCGTGAGTGTGTGTGAATCTTTTTTTTTTCTCATTTGTGGGACAACATTCCCCATCTCCTACGGTATGTAGAAGTACTCTCTGTTTTCGACTCACACGCACACAACAATCCTGTACTGAAGGACATTTGAACTGGTCTTCACCTGCATATGCTCCTATATGTGCATGTTTTCTTTATTTCTTATTAAGCAGAGACTCCTGCGCATTCACATAACACTCAGTGCTCGGGGTCATGATGTGGATACGCTTATTTACATAGTAAAATCGTGTGAGTCTGTGTGCGGATACCAGCACACTCATCTGGCAGACATCTGGCACTTGAAAGACACAGAAGGTGGTCAGCTCAAAGAAAGCCAAAATGCAAAGAGACCGAGACACAGAAAGAGACCGGTAGGCACAGCAAGTGCTGCATGCATCCATCACTTCAGACAAAAGGTAATCGCTAAGAAACTCTGACAAACCCTGAGGGCAATGAAAGAAAAAACGATCAGAGTGACAGGCATGCTCATGTATTCCTGTAAACGCATGTAATCCTCCTCATTTCATGACAGGGTTTGTGATGCTGCGTTTTTGTATGATGCATCACTCAAAGAAATGTAAACCAGATGTACATGATGGATGTCCTTCCCAGATCACAGAGAATATGAGGTGCCTGTAGCTAAAGAAGAAATCCTGCTGTGGCATAGAGCACATATTGACATACAGCCAGTGCTTAATTTGAGCCGGAACGTACTGCAACGCATACCAGGATCTTTTCAGAAAAGGCCCTGGTGCGTTCCGGAACTAATTTGCATGGGTCTAGAACTTTTCACATCTTAAAACTACATACAGTATTCGCTGATGTCACTAGTGTTGCAGGGTGGAGTACCGAAGTACTACGGTACCTCACGTACCCCTACTGTGGGATAAGTTCAAAGTCCAATCGCAAGAGGGTGAGTGTCCATGCGTCGTCCAATAACGGCGCGCGCTGGCCACCTGGCGCTCAATATGTTGCTGTAGTGGTTTGTTTTCCAGGCATGTGAGTATCTTTGAGCAGTGAAAGTTATTATTTATTTATTTTTACTTGTCGGCAGTGATTTGTTTTCCACAGAGCTCTACATGCGAGCATTTTAGTCGCATTTGCGACTAAAAATAGTTTTGTGCCAGCAAAATAAATCATTCAGCACGCAGTGCGAGTCCAGATTTCAACCAGCAGCAGAAACGAAAGGCGAGTCCTGCTGGTTGTGGGTTGAACGGGGGTCACAGACAGGAATACAGCGGTCAAATAACCTATGGCGGCTCTGCGGCGCAAAATAACGGCTTACCGGCGACAGAGAAGTCCGAGTCCAGGTCCAGTAGCCTAATTTCCTCTTTCACTGGCGTCATGACTGCCCAGTAGTACCTGGCATGGTGGCACACAGGTATGTGGAGTGTCAGAGGAGAAACGAGCCGTTCACATTTCTCTCTGTGGCAGGTAACGGTTCACAAACCTCACCACACTTTAGGGACTGTTCGTTACTTATGAAGGGACTGTTCTTTACTTGTCAGGAAAGGAGGGTGGCTGGTTGATTTTTTTTTTTATTTATTTATTTTATTTCAATCCCCCCATGTTAATCACTTATTGATGCTGTTTTTGAAGTATGAATAAGTCAATAAGTAATTTATTCCATTGAAATATCATTGATGTATTATAGAAAAGTGATTTATCTTTTTATAAATGACAAAAGGCACATCTGCCTCATTTTTGCTGTGGTATCCTGATACTACTCAGAACCATGATACTTTCACTGGTATCGTACTGTGGGTCCCAATTTTGGTACCGTGACAACACTAGATGTCACAACCATTCTATTCGGAGTTGCGCAGTGAGGCGGCTCGGGTGCCACTTAAAAAAGTGTTCCCCCGCTTTTGGAAGTGGGGGAACACTGCTCTCTCAGAGGCCAAAAGTGTTCCCCTACTTCTAATTTTACAAATTAAGCACTGCATACAGCACTCAGAAGAGTATTACATAAGGAAGCCATCAATACATGGCTGCAACGAGAAAGTGCCGATTGACATAACCGTATCACTCAATAGTCCTGCCACCCAGCCCATTTTGATTAAGCCCAGGATACTGATGTCTGGCTGTGGCAGTGCTCACTACCCGCTCTGATGTCTTGATGACAGGATCTTCAGTCCCCAGTATGAAACAGTCACTCCCACGCAGGTTCTGTCTGGAGACCTGAGACAAGGTCTCACGAGGAAAAAAGAAATTGAAAATACAGTGTAAGATTGTGACAGAGGGACACACGACAGTGAAACAAAAGCACATTGCTGTTTTCCAACCTGTGCTGAGAGGCTGAGATATATATTTGTCATCACAATCAACACCTGGATTTGCACAATACTTTCCTGTTCACAAAAGAAACCGACTGTGGAGAAATGACGTTTGTGACGAGTGGTTCCCTTTTGAAAAGTTTTTGAAAGACTGTACCTCTTGAAGAGCTGCTGCAAAGGGATCTGGTCTCTCTTTTGTTGCTCTATCATGACAACAGTTTGAAAAAATGGGTTTCGACTGAGACGCGTCTGAGACAAAAACCTTGGAAGAATATTTTTATCTTTCTCATTTTCTGTGTTCCTCAACTACAAATATCGCTGTGTGGTATTTTGTGCGGAAATGTTTGGTTGTGGTGCAGTAATAGGAATTAAAATGTTGCCTCAGAGCATGAAGATGAGTGGGAAGTGGTGTTTGAAGTTTCTGTTTCAGGGAAGAAAACAATTGTGTATTATACAATGAGCTCAATAAATATTTAGACAGTGATAAGTTTAAGCTTCATACCAGTGTTTCAGATGTGAAATAATGAAAAAACAACAACTGCTGGGCAAAGTGCACACTTTACGCTTTGGTTGAGCTAGAACTATGGCCCTCACTGGTCTTATGGGGTAACAACAGTACTTTAATATATTCAAATCAGACTGTATTAAATTGTTATTATTAGTTTGTGGTCAACAATATTCTGCTAGACATCATGACAGTGAAAGCCAGAGAAAACTCAAATTTCTTCTGTTTTCTGGGTTCATTTTCAACCATGTTGCATTTCCTTGTGTGGATGATGGAATTTAAAGTAAAAGTTTGACATTTAGGGATTCACACTTCTCCATCGTCTTGCCAAGAGTTAGTTAAGAAGAGCCGTACCACTCTAACACTTTGTCTACACAGGAGGCACAGCAGCAGCTTTAGTGCTCCATCTGTCTCTACACAGGATGCGTTCAGGCACAATATTGAATGCAGGTCACCCGCGTTTTGGCAGTGCTCACAGCCCATTGCTGTAGTTACTCGTGTAAAGCAGAGGAAAATAGAGTTGAAGTGTTAAGATATGCTTAGGGTTGCGTTTACGTGTGTAAAGCCCAAGTGTGAGCTGTTATCCTCCCTGTGTTGCCAGATGTTTACTGTAGAAGCACGGCTTTTCCCTCAGATGAGTGTGAGGACGAATAAAAACTGCGGTTTTGTTTTGATGCCTTAATGTCTGTATCAGTAGCATAGTCTGTGTCTTGTGTTTTAGGTGTTACTATCATACTGTTTGTGATGTTTCTGTGTTTTCAGAGATCTGAATAGCAGTGAAACCACCTGGAATTGGTTGAAGGGCCAGTGTGTAAAATGGGTTGAAAACAGTGACATCAGTGGTCAAATTCTAGATTGCAGGGCTCACTCGCTCACCCCTCCCGTCGGGTAAATGACGGTGGCCTCGTAGGGACAAAAAGCCTTGCGCACGAGTTTTTCAGGAGTAGGTCTATCTAGCGACGAGGTGAATATTTATTTAGAAATCTAA
>NC_065506.1:34857412-34862455 GCF_006386435.1 Epinephelus moara
TGTGTGTGTGTGTGTGTGTGTAAGGGTGCCAAAACAAAAGTAACAGAAAAGGCACGGCCGCACCGCGGTGCCCTCAAGTACGGCGTGGATCGAGAACAGAGACAGAGAGCCAGCTGGCATCAGAAGATAACCGCTTCACTGGCCCCAGGTGCAGCGCATCAGCTGATGACAGTCCCTCCTGAAAGACAAAGCAGACCAACCAGCAACCAGCAAGCCCACACACCTCCAGAGTAAAGGGAGGGGCCGTCACAATGGGTAGAATATTCAGATTCAGATTCAGATTGACAATAAACCATGCCAAATATTACACACTGGCCCTTTAAAACCACCACTTTTAAAAGAAAAATAACTTGTGATTTGTTGGTAGACCTGTCGCTATTGGTCTCCTGGGTCATTATCATACAGACTTGGGTAAACCTCTCCCTTACAATAATTATATACAACTGTATGTTGCATATTCTCATATTACAACATACAGCTGACCCAAAAAATAAAAGGGATCTGGTTCTCACAAAACTGGGTCATCTGGCCACACAGACACAACCTCAAGTAAGAAACCTCTGTGTAATTTTGAAATGAATTGAATTTATTCACACACACAGAAGAAGTACAGGTTCTGTTTACATGATTCGTTAGCAGCATGTGTGAATCAGGTCTCCCAGGAAGCTATTTCAAGATTAGATTTTGACCTCAATTTTAAAGCTCATTTTAATTCATTTACAAAAACTGCATTGTATCATTTACACAGTATAGCTAAGATACAACCTCTATTGAGCCAGCGGGATGCTGAGAAGCTTGTTTATGCTTTTGTTTCCAGTCATCTTGACTATTGTAATGCTCTATACACTGGCCTACCTGAAACTGCCATATGCCAGAATGCTGCTGCCAGGGTTTTAACAATAACTAAAAAAAAGACCATATAACTCCTGTTTTATGCAACCTACACTGGCTCTTAGTATCTTTTAGAATTGATTTTAAAATCCTTCTGCTGGCTTTTAAGGCTCTTAGTGGCATCGCCCCCTCTTATATCACAGATTCTCTATCACCTTATGTCCCCGCACGAACCCTGAGATCCTCCACAGCTGCTCTTTTAACAGCTCCTAATGTCACTACAAAAACCTCTGATGCTTCTTTTAGCTACTACGCCTTAAAAATATGGAACACATTAGACCTGTTGGCTCAGTGGACAGTTTTAAATCACGACTCAAAACATATCTTTATAATTTAGCTTATAACTAGCAGCTATCTGTTTTAATATTCGTAATATGTATCTTTTATTATTTGATTAATTATCAATTGATTAATTTATTCATTCTTCTCATTTCTCCTTGAATGTGTGTTGTATCATTGTATGGTTTTATTTCTTTGCTGTTTGTCTCTGCCGCTGAATTGTAAAGCACTTTGTGCTGCATTCTGTGCATGAAAGGTGCTATATAAATAAAGTTCATTCATTCGTACATCTTTGGTGCTACACTATAATCAAGGACATGAATGCTAATTTATTGAGGAAAGGGAAAAAAGAAAACATTTGCAAGGTTTAGGCAACAAAATACTTGGAAAGGTTTAGAAAAAAATATTGTGTTTTGGATTAAATATTAGTGCGTATGTTACATAACAACAACATAAAGTGACGTAAATATGTCAGTGCATGACTACCATACATAAGTAGCGTTGAAACAGCTGACTTGTAGTTTCACACAGGACATCAACAGTGGTCTCCTGGGTGAAAGTCTTTGACCCGTCCACCATCCCGTCCTCCCCCATGAATTTTCTTACTCTTAATACCACATTAGTTGCTCTCACCTCTGATGAACATCAGATGAAACTTGTAAAAATGTGATTTTATGGAAAGTTATGTGCTGAAGCTGTTTCTCTGGGAGCAGTGACTATCTGGAGTCATAATTTTGTGGTTGCCAGGTTACCAGCGGAGGCTTCGGAAACCACTGTTTACCCCTGTTACCAGTTTTTATGCAAAGCTACGATCACCATTTGCAGCTCCAGCCTGATATTTAAGGGGTGGTTCATCATTGGGGTCTTAAACTCAAAGCCACCGGGGCTACCCACAAGTTTTAATTAGTAGTTTCAAATTGTCTGATATTTTTTACAATCGGAGCATCCAAATCAATTACAACGAGCAGACTGTTGAAATGATGCTAGTAATGGTGATGCATGTTTGAGGGACAGCTGCACAGAAAATGCGAGTGGAAATGTGGCCAAAAACTGCTCACCAAATGAAGGATTGCCAAATTATATTGCTGATATTTGGACGCCATGCTTTGTGTCTATAGTTTATTGCCTTTGCACCTGCCATTTCAATCATGGCATGAACAACTCCTTTGTATTATCCTTTAAATATTTAGCCAATATGATATAAAAATCACACACTAGTCACGTGAAAGCATCAGTTAAGAAATATGAAGATGTATTTAACGTGACAACTTACACCTGTTTCAACACAGTCTAAGCTGATATACGAGTGCTGGTGTGACCAGGTTTTGCAGTTTTGGTGCAACTGTGGCTCAGTGTTGCACAGTAAATACAGCGTTATGGTGAGAATACATAATCATGGAGCTGAAGAAGTTCAGTAATGGCCCATCACATCAGCTCATTTAATTCATTTTAAAAGCAGCAGACAATTTTCTAATGGGCAGGAAGAAGAGTCTGGTCTCCAAAATGCTGCCAGGGACAGATGATTTCCCCTTTCAGGCTAAATTTATCTTACGACACTAAATCCCTGTTACCACGATTTCTGTGTTTGAGTTTTAGATGGCAGTGATGGCTGTGCACTTTGGCAACAAGTAGAGTTATATACTGTATATGCAGTTTTTCCTGCTGCCTCTATGTTAGTTTTTGTAATTAAAATGTTGCATTAAATCATACTTCATTAGGTTGTGCAGAATGTGCTGAGAATGGTCAAAGAAAATGAGGATGCCTTTGTTTTCATGTGTTGACTATGCCCCTATAGTCATATTACTAACAACACATGAACTTGATGATTGTAGAAAAAAATGTTATTTTCTCCAGGCATAAACACACTTTCGGTGAAAGAGTACTGCCTCCTTTTTTCCTCTTTTACACTTAAAATACCAAACTGAGAGCATTAGATCACTTTCCCCTTGGTCAATTCCAGGCATTGACGGGAGATCAATAAGACATGCTGTTCCCCTCTCATGGTGTTTGGAGATTATTTCAGGATGGAGTGATGAATGGCAGAAGAACAGGCTCAGCAGTAGGGAAAAATGAGCTGGACGGGGAACAGGGGGTCAGCCAGGTTAATGATGTTGGCCATGATTATTTGCAGGTGTGAATGATCTGAGATTAATCATTTAGGAGCGAGGCTTAAATGACAGGAGGTGAGAAATGGCTATGATCAAACTGGTGGAAGCGTTCATGTGCTCTGCAAAACCTTTACTGAGGTGGAACAACAAGATGAAGTAGGGGGAAATAATGCAGCTGTCCACTCTCCACAGCGTGTGACAGGACAAATGCTGAAGATATGTGCTGTGCAACTACGTAGGGGTTCTGGACCTGTCATACTAAACCAAAATACTAGATTGGCCATCATTACTTAATGATAGTGCTGACAATTTGTTGGAAACTGCAAATAACAAACGATTTCTAGACAGTATTTGATAGTATTTATTTACCCATTTAATCCCACCGGTCACAACAGTGACAGCAAAAAATGGGCTCTAAAAATGTTACTGAATGATGTATCAGTGCATTTACAGCAAATATTGAAATAAAAAAGGGTCTCAAGGAAATATATGCAGTTTCACGTTTAAGTAAAGTGTCACATGGCCAGAGCTGTTTATTTCCTGGTTGCACCATGACACTAGGATGGCTGCATCAAAGCTCCCAAACAAAAGGTCAGTATAGTATGTTAACGTAAAAATAGGACAGAGGTTTTCGGTACACATTATCTTTAAAGTACCTAGTATTGATATCTGCATTTGCAATTACTCAACCTTACGGCAGTAGCTCAGTCCATAGGGACTTGGGTTGGGAACCAGAAGGTCGCCTGTTCGAGTCCCCGTCCGGACCAAAATATGGAGCGTGGACTGGTGGCTGGAGAGGTGCCAGTTCACCCCCTGGGCACTGCCGAGGTGCCCTTGGGCAAGGCACCGAACCCCCCAACCGCTCGGGGCGCCTGACCAAAGGGCAGTCCCCTCACTCTGAGATCTCTCCACTTTGTGCATGTATAGGTCCTGTTTGTGCATGTGTGTGTCTTTCAAACCTGTGTGTAATTGACAAGCAAGAGTGAAAACATTGAATTTCCCCTCAGGGGATTAATAAAGTATATAAACTTAAACTTAACTTGTTCAGCGTGGTTACAGAATTAATGAATATGTTGATGGCAACAATAGTGACTGGCGGGGTAACACAGTGCATCTAAATACATGTACTTCTACACATACATAGTTCTTGTTCTACCTAACCTTCTACTCTTCTTTTTTTTAGGTTCACTTTGCGTGAAGTTGTGGATATGTGGGATCTAGGTAACAGCCCAGACAATGCATACAACCTTACAGTTGTCCCTCAAAATCAAAAAGATGCTGTTTTCAGTGACTGTGATACGGATGGGTCAGATACAGACTACTAGTCTATACCCATTGGTAGCTTTGTCACCTTCTACCTATGCCAATCCTCAATGCCTAAGTGCAGTTTCACATAGATTGACCACGTCAGTGAGTAGAAAAACGTGGGACAGACAGAATGACTGACTGACAGAACGACACACTGACAGTTTCTGTGATTATGTACAGCATACCATACCATGACTTCGTCATACCAAAAATTAGAAGAAAAACAACAACATTCGGCCACAGGGGGAGCCACAGCGATCGGTTACGTTTTAGCCATTTTGAAGCATTTTTCTGTTGTTATAGCGCCACCCAGTTGCCAATTAGAGTTAAATTTCTCCAGTCACCTTGAGGCGTCCTGTTCTACATATCTACCAAGTTTAGTAAAAATCGATATGGCGGTTAGGCCTAGATAAGAAATTAGCTCTCTAGCACCCCCATTTTGTTTGATGGGGTCAAT
>NC_065506.1:34862576-34869664 GCF_006386435.1 Epinephelus moara
GGCATCTCTGTGCAAAGTTTCATGTCTCTACGACATACGGGGCATGAGATATGCCCATTCAAAGTTTGCAATTTCAATCGGTTGCTATAGCGCCCCCCTTTGGCCAATTGATGTAATATTGCTTCATTCGCATCCTTCCATGACCCTCTACCACTGTGCCAAATTTCACATGGTTTGACCTAGTCAGTGAGGAGAAAAACGTGGAACAAACACACACACACACCCACAGACAGAGTTTTCGTCATTATGTAGTAAGATGAAGGGGGAGGCAGGCCATTTGCCAACCAGGCTTTTGAATACATACAATGAATTCATGCAAACAGATCATGACAGGAACAAGTTAATCAGCGATTATGACCTCCCCCTCCAGCCATTTCAAAGTCGTTGAATACCACTGTTTTGTCAGTGATTTCAGCATCAGACCCTTGACGCTAATAGCCACCTTTCGTGGCAGTATGTAATGTGGCCAGACGTAACCTTTGGCGTTGTTACAGTTTGCTGCTAGTCGGCCGGACACCACCTATCAGGACAGTATGATACACTGCGGGACGCAGTCAAGTTGAAATGCTGATGGTCACAACGTAATATAAAAGGCGGGAAAGTCTGTAACAGGGTGGGTAGGAGGTATGGTGGATGGGTCCACAAAACCCAGGACTTTCACCTGGGGAGCTGAGTGTTTGCTTCCCGCATACTAAGCCAATATGTTTTCTAAACCTAACCAAAACCCAACCTAAACCCATAAATGTGCTTTTGATTATATCCCAGTATTGGTAGCACTTCCTGGGATGTCAACAGCAGATGCAGAAGGACATCTAGCACGTCATATGTGAATGTCAAAGGCCACTGACAAAGCGATGATATATGTATGTAAGGGTTTTTGATATGTAAAGTAGTCACTCCAGAATGTGATAGAACGTTCTAGTGGCAGTGCTGGGGACGGCCAGTGACAGAGTTTTAAATGTGTTAATAACTGATGTAAGATATATGAGTATTTTGATGACTGCATAGGAGATTATGTTAACATGGTCAGTAAATAGTAGATATAACGCATTATCCTACCGGTCACAATTGTGATTGACCATTTCAAAAAATGATTACTTCAAGGGATTATCAGTGACAAATGATATGGATAGTTTTATGTCTGGGAAAAAAATTGGGATTAACAAATCAAGAACAAAAAGTGATTAAATTGTGTCTGAGGTACAAGGCACACAGCATTGTTTTACTTTTGTTCCCCTGCAGTTGCAAATCAATGACCTACTTGAGATGCACAATCCAGTGTCTAATTTTCAACAGTATTCTTAAAAGCCCCTCAGCCCACCAGCCAGTATATGAACCAAAAACCACGTTACATCTGCACCATTTTATATTTAACAGATCAGCTGCATGCAAAACATTCAGAGAATCTAGATACCTAACATGAATACAAAATCACTGCAAGCCGAGCTAAAGACATGACTTCAAGGACGTTGGCAGAATTAGCTTAATTGAACAAACAGAGGTATCTGCATATTTTGTTTCTCAAAAGGAAAGAAAAAACACCTCAGGTGATTTCACAGGAAAAATAGCCAAACACTGCACTCTCTGTGTGACATGACAGACACGTTGGGCTCAGTCGCTTGACTGAACCAAAGCGGATTACCCAAGGAACAAAGGGACATACATACAGTATATGTTTTTAAGACACACTTGAGAGCCCCAGAAAGCAGCTGATATAGATTTATTGACTCTGTTTAAAATGCATCTGCACGTACATTTAGGCCCAGCTGTTGCTGTGGCGCAATCAGCAGCATCGTTCTGGGAATACAGGAAGAATGGGAATAAAGGAGAATGTGAGGGTACTGTTCCAGATGGAAAGTCTCTGAGATTGAATCCTGTATGTAAATTTAAACATATACACACACACACACCAGTATACAGTGGTATAACTGTATATGAGGCGTGTGTGTGTGCCCGAGATAAACGAAATGGGGACTCACTCATAAACGTTGAGTCATATGGACCGACAGATAGCTCATTCATCTGAAAGTTTTTGTAACTGTTTGCCTGCATCATCAGTGCTACATGGAGCCATCTGGGGGTAAATATAGTCCATTTGAAACCAGGGACCACACCCACATTTCAGGCAGTCTCAGACCGATCTTTTATGCTGGCCTAACACCACATGAATTTTTTATGCACAGATTTCCAATGTCGGAATTAAATCATGACAGTTTGGGTTGTGGCACGCTCCTGTGATCTCGAACATTCGGTATAAGGTGGTCAGCAAACTTTTTCTCATCTTGATGGTCCAAAAAAATTATAATTACTGTAGGGTTTTTTTTCTGGGCCGAAAAACGGTGGATTGCCCCCTCCAGGCTCCAGTCACTGCCCCACGTGGGAGTTCAAGTTTCTCAGGGTCTTGTTCATGAGTGAGGGTAGAGTGGAGCGTGAGATGGATCAGCAGTTTTGGGCAGTGTCTGCAGTAATGCAGGTGCTGTGGTGGACTGTCGTAGTGAAAAGGGAGCTAAACCAGAAGGCAAAGCTTTCAATTTACTGGTCCATCTACGTCCCAACCCTCACCTATGGTCTTGAGCTCTGGGTAGTGATTGAAAGAATATGGTCGCAGATACAAGTGGCCGAAATTACTTTCCTCAGAAGGGTGGCTGGGCTCAGCCTTAGAGATAGGGTAAGGACCTGGGACATCCGAAAGAGCTCAGAGTAGAGCCGCTGCTCCTTCACATGAAAAAGGGTCAGTTGAGGTGGTACGGGCATCTGATCAGAATGCCTCCTGGGTGCCTCTCGTTAGGGTCGTTCCAGGCATGTCCTACTGGTAGGAGGCCCCTGAGGCAGACTCAGAACACGCTTGAAGGATTACATATCTCGTCTGGCCTGGGAACACCTTGGGGTCCCCCAGAAGGATCTGGAGAGCCTTGCTGGGGAGAGGGACATCTGGGGTGCTTTGCTCAGCCTGCTGCCCACACGACCCGACTTCGGATGAGTGGTTGAAAATGGATGGATGGATGAATGGATGAGTGGAAGTTTTTAGTCTTGATTCATGCAAATAATGAAGAACAACTAAGTGAACATTGTCACTAAACAATAGCTGCTTTCTCTTCAGAACCAAACAAGAAGCAGCAAACCAGATAGACAGAACAAGGATTGATCTTCAGGGAGGAACAAGGGTTGGTTTTTAATTCAGCGTGTTGCTGATCCACCAACCAGCACCTATTTAAGTGAAATATCTAAACTTGTTAAACGGTTTGCCTCTTTTTCCCATGGTCTTCTCCTACTAATACAGCAGGGCTAACCAACAAAGGCTGGTGGTGCGTTGAGAGGACATAATCCAAAATGTAAAGTTTGTCCTCAAATACAGTTTATCTTTACAGATTACATTGATGCTGAATTGACAATAATACTGTTGACAAATGATTCCTTTTATCTTGTGTTTCTAGAGTTATGTATGCAGACTTGTATGGAATTGTTAATTTCTTAAAGGGGAGTTTGGCACAATATTTTCCAACAGGAGCAAGATGGGAGCAAGTCTCAAAAATAATGTTCTTGCAAACAGTGACCCTGCAAGACCCCCAGTCTTTGCAAAATCTTATTGTCTTTAGTCAATGACTAAAAACACATTGTTTTAAGATGTGAGAGGGTGGCAGACTTTAGTCTTTTCAAAGTCTTTTCAAAGTCTTCCACTGTATAACAGGAATTAGTCTTCACCAGCCCAACATCTGCACCATCGAGAGTATCCTGTCCAGCTGCATCACCAACTGGCATGGCAACAGCACCGTCCTCAACCGTAAAGCTCCACAGAGGGTTGTGAAAAGTACTCAGCACATCACCAGGATGGAGCTGCCATCCATGGAGGGCCTCTACACCCAGCGGTGTAAGAAGAAGGCCAACAGGATAATCAGGGACCTCAGCCACAAACTGTTCTGCCTGCTGCCATCTGGCAGACAGTACCACAGCATCCGGTCCCGCACCACCAAGCTCATGGACAGCTTCATCCCGCCAGCCATTAGACTGTTGAACTCCTGAGTTTATCACTTGACACTCTATCATTACACTGTCACTTTACATTAAACTGTCACTTCACCATTATTACTGTCAATTTACCTTCATATACATACTTATTTTTTAAACTGTTTTACTGTTTGAAATTTCTGTGTATATAGCCTGTATTTATTACTTCTCGTGATGCATATACATTAACATTCAGTTTATTCATTTGCAAATGCTGTCTAAACAAATATGTTGATACTTTATTTTATATTTTATTCATGTTTATAGTGTAGCCCTGTATTTTAAGTTGCACCATTTAATGCCTTAGATTCTAATTTACTTTTACTTTCCTTTTTTAATACATATTTAATGAGCATTGTTAGAGGCAGCCTGAGATCCCAAATTTTCATTGCCAACAACTGCTTCTCTGTAATTGTTGTGGACATGATCATAATAAAGAACCTGAACTTGAATTTGTGTGTGTGTAAAGAGCATGAGAAAGAAGAAAGCTGGAGGTACACATGCATATAAACTCTAACTCACCTACCCACATGTAGACACACACACAGCTGCATACAATATACAACCATCATTTCGACATGTACATGCATATGTATTTCCCAGGATACTTTTCAAAACCCTGCGGTGATATAAAAGCAACATCTGGCCTTTCATGTAATGCTGATATTTTTCGTCATTTGTGGACATACTGTCCATAAGTGTCAAGGGGTGAGTATTTAGGCAAGACTCGTGGGAACAACATGATTTGCCACAAGTATCCCAGATGCTGTTTTATTGTGCAGCTTTTAAATTCTTCTAATTTAACAAGGTCCATTGTCATAAGGCACGTATTTAATCACCAATAGAAAGGCATGATTTTTCTGCCGGTAACCTGTCATTGTGGTAGAAGTGCACAGCATGAGTCTTGAGCTGATCAATAAAGTGACCTCCCGCAGAGCTGTTTATGTCTTGCGCGTCTGACACATAATTGATTGATATAAGTGGAATTTTAAAGTTGAGCCAATCAAATGTTTCATTCAGAGTCACCCACAATCCGTACATGAGCTGCATGACTGAACAGCATGGTTAAAATAAAAAAAAAGATGGATAGGAAACTGATGCAGGGAACAACATGAAGGTCTCATCCAGTGTATTGCTGTACAGGCGGCAGTGGTAACTAGATATTTTATAAGTGGAGGGGATGATGAGAGACGATTTAGTGGATATAAGTGGGACCTATCATAAAGTGTTGCAAGCGTGATAAATGAATCCATTTCACATATCACAGATGCTATAGGCCTATTTTTTAATTCTCAGTGGCAACACTGAATCAGTTGACTACTTGTTTATCATCATTTCAATTTAAAATAACATCACCTTTCCCTTGAGTCAAAGCAGTGACTATAAAGTGCTGCCGTCTGGCAAAAATATATGCAAGTGAAAACACTTACAAATCTTAATCATAATTAGTGTAAGTTAAACGTCATGTTCACCAAATGTTTTAAATTCATATATTTCCCCTTTGCACACACTATTTCATATTTCTGTCTCCATACTTTTCAAGATGGATCATTTAGAAAGCCTGACATTCTGATGATAGTGTTCACAGTTTAAAAAATACTTTAATAGATAAATAATCTGACTGTTGTTTAACAGTGCCATTCTGTGCACATGAAACTTAAATGCAGTCTCTAAATCATACATTTCAGGCAGCCAACAAGTAACATAACTGATTTCATAAGCTCTTTACCCTAGCAGAGCTGCTGGAGGAGTCATGGAGGAGATTTTTGTTACTGTTTTTCTGCTTGACGAGATTGCCCATCTAGTAAACTAAACTCCTCTGGGAAGTCCTGTGGGGGAACTGTGGGAGTATAAGGTACTGGGGCTGTTGTTTTGAGCCATGCAGTTCTTGTATAACCAAAGTGAAATCTGGCTCCGTATAGCTGACACAAAGTCAAAGACATTTTCAGTAGGTGCTGGCCTTCGCTGGTATTGTCCCTTGTCACCAATACTGTTTGTGATACTCATTGACAGGATGTCAAGGTGCAGCAAGGGGGAGGAAAGGGTCGAGTTTGGGGGCATTATCATGGCATCTCTGCTCTTTGCACATGATGTGGTTCTGCTGGCATCAAGGGACTATGGCATCAAGGGACTATGACCGCAAGCTATATATTATGACTAGTATAGTATGAGGTCCAACATCATGAAATACATCATCATTGGGTGTGTCGTTAAAAATGCCAAAAAGAGTCATAGTATGGTAAGTCCCCAAAAAAGAATGAAAAAACGTCATAGTATGTCGTCAAAAATCTTGAACAAACGTCATCGTATGGTATGTGGTCAAAAATCATGGAAAAACGTCATAGTATAGTAAGTCGTCAAAAATGATGAAAAAACGTCATAGTATATAATGTCACCAAACTTCATGAAAAAATGTCATAGTATAGCATGTCGCCAAAAATCATGAAAAAAAACAGTCGTGGTATAGTATGTTGTCAGTTATCATGAAAAACATCATGACATAGTATGTCATCAAAAATCATGAAGAAACGTCATAGTATAGTATGTCATCAGAAATCATGAAAAAAAGTCATAGTATAGTATGTCATCAAAACTCATGAAAAAAAGTCATAGTATAGTGTGTGGCCAAAAGTCATGAAAAAAAGTCATAGTATAGTATGTTGTCAAAAATAGTGAAAAAACATCATAGTATAGTATGTCATCAAAAATCATGAAAAAAAGTCATAGTATAGTATGTTGTCAAAAAATCATGAAAAAAGTCATAGTGTAGTATGTCATTAAATATCATGAAAAAACTTCATAGTATTGTATGTCACCAAAAATCATGAAAAAACGTCATAGTGTAGTATGTCGCCAAAACTCATGAAAAAAAGTCACAGTATAGTATGTGGCCAAAAATCATGAAAAAAAGTCATAGTATAGTATGTTGTCAAAAATTATGAAGAAAAGTGATAGTATTGTATGTTGTCAAAAATCATGAAAAAAGTCATAGTATAGTATGTTGTTAAAAATCATGAAAAAACGTCATAGTATAGCATGTTGCCAAAATTCATGAAAAAAAGTCATAGTATAGTATGTCGTCA
>NC_065506.1:34870164-34887462 GCF_006386435.1 Epinephelus moara
TAGTATAGTATGTTATCAAAAATCATGAAAAAAAGTCATAGTACAGTATGTCGTCAAAAATCATGAAAAAAGTCACAGCATAGTATGTCTTCAAAAATCATGAAGAAATGTCATAGTATGGTATGTCTTCAAAAATCATGAAAAAAAGTCATAGTATAGTATGTCTTCAAAAATCATGAAGAAACGTCATAGTATAGAATGTAATCACAAATCACGACAAAAATTCATAGTATAGTATGTCGTCAAAAATCATAAAAAAAAGTCACAGTTTAGTATGTCATTAAAAGTCATGAAAAAAGTCATAGTATAGTATGTCGCCAAAAATCATGAAGACAAAAGTCATAGTATAGTATGTCGTCAAAAATCATGAAAAAACGTCATAGTATAGTTTGTCAACAAAAATCATGAAAACAAAAGTCATAGTATAGTATGTCGTCAAAGATCATGAAAAAACGTCATAGTATAGTATGTCATCAAAAATCATGAAAAAAAGTCATACTATGGTATGTCTTCAAAAATCATGAAGAAACGTCACAGTATAGTACGTCTTCAAAAATCATGAAAAAAGTCATAGTATAGGATGTCACCAAAAATCATGAAAAAACGTCATGATGTAGTATGTCGTCTGAAAGAGACATCAGGTGTGGTGGCTTAATGGATAGAGCAGGTGCCCTTACAAATTCTTAGTCTTTGCTGCAGCAGTGGCCGGTTCAAATCCAGCTTGTGGCATTGCTGCATGTCAACCCTACCTCTCCTTCAATCGCCCTTCATACCTTGCTGTCTTATCATTTAAGGCACACAAAGCCCAACTAGTAATCTTAAAAAAAAAAAGAAAAAATGTAAGTCATAGTATGTCGTCAAATATCATGAAAAAACGTCATAGTATAGTATGTCGTCAAATATCATGAAAAAACGTCATAGTGTAGTATGTCGTCAAAAATCATGAAAAAAACATAGTATAGTATGTCTTCAAAAATCATGAAAAAAAGTCAAAGTATAGTATGTCATCAAAACCATGAAAAAACGTCAAAGTATAGTATGTCGTCAAAAATCATGAAAAAACGTCACAGTATAGTATGTCTTCAAAAATCATGAGAAAAAACGTCACAGTATAGTATGTCTTCAAAAATCATGAAGAAACGTCATAGTATAGTATGTCGTCAAAGATCATGAAAAAAACGTCATAGTATAGTATGTTTTCAAAAATCATGAAGAAACGTCATAGTATAGTATGTCATCAAAAATCATGAAAAAACATCATAGTATAGCATGTTGCAAAAATCATGGAAAAAAGTCATAGTATAGTATGTCATCAAAAATCATGAAAAAAGACACAGTATGTCTTCAAAAATCATGAAGAAACGTCATAGTATAGTATGTCTTCAAAAATCATGAAAAAAGTCATACTATAGTATGTCATCAAAAATGATGAAAAAAGTCATAGTATAGTATGTCATCAAAAATCATGAAAAAACGTCAAAGTATAGAATGTAATCACAAATCACGACAAAAATTCATAGTATACTATGTCGTCAAAAATCATGAAAAAACGTCATAGTATAGTTTGTCAACAAAAATCATGAAAACAAAAGTCATAGTATAGTTTGTCAACAAAAATCATGAAAACAAAAGTCATAGTATAGTATGTTGCTAAAAATCGTGAAAAAATGTAGTGTAGTATGTCGTCAAAAACCATGAAAAAACTTCATAGTATTGCATGTCACCAAAAATCATGAAAAAAACATCATAGTATAGTATGTCATCAATTATCACGAAAAAACGCCATAGTATAGTATGTCGTCAAAAATGATGATAAAACGTCACAGTATAGTATGTCTTCAAATATCATGAAGAAACGTCATAGTACAATATGTCGGCAAAAATCATGAAAAAAAGTCATAGTATAGTATGTCGTCAAAAATCATGAAAAAAAGTTATAGTATAGTATGTTTTCAAAAATCATGAAAAAACGTCTTAGTATAGTATGTCATCAAAAATCACGAAAAAAAAGTCATAGTATAGTATGTCGTCAAAGATCATGAAAAAAATGTCATAGTATAGTATGTTTTCAAAAATCATGAAGAAACTTAATAGTATGGTATGTCGTCAAAAATCATGAAAAAAAGTCATAGTATAGTATGTCATCAAAAATCATGAAAAAACATCATAGTATAGCATGTTGCAAAAATCATGGAAAAAAGTCATAGTATAGTATGTCATCAAAAATCATGAAAAAAGACACAGTATGTCTTCAAAAATCATGAAGAAACGTCATAGTATAGTATGTCTTCAAAAATCATGAAAAAAGTCATACTATAGTATGTCATCAAAAATGATGAAAAAAGTCATAGTATAGTATGTCATCAAAAATCATGAAAAAACGTCAAAGTATAGAATGTAATCACAAATCACGACAAAAATTCATAGTATACTATGTCGTCAAAAATCATGAAAAAACGTCATAGTATAGTTTGTCAACAAAAATCATGAAAACAAAAGTCATAGTATAGTTTGTCAACAAAAATCATGAAAACAAAAGTCATAGTATAGTATGTTGCTAAAAATCGTGAAAAAATGTAGTGTAGTATGTCGTCAAAAACCATGAAAAAACTTCATAGTATTGCATGTCACCAAAAATCATGAAAAAAACATCATAGTATAGTATGTCATCAATTATCACGAAAAAACGCCATAGTATAGTATGTCGTCAAAAATGATGATAAAACGTCACAGTATAGTATGTCTTCAAATATCATGAAGAAACGTCATAGTACAATATGTCGGCAAAAATCATGAAAAAAAGTCATAGTATAGTATGTCGTCAAAAATCATGAAAAAAGACATAGTATAGTATGTCGTCAAAAATCACGAAAAAAAGTCATAGTATAGTATGTGGCCAAAAATCATGAAAAAAAGTCATAGTATAGTATGTGGCCAAAAATCATGTAAAAAAAGTCATAGTATAGTATGTCGTCAAAAATCACGAAAAAACGTCATAGTATGGCACGTTGCCAAAAATCATGAAAAAAAGTCATAGTATAGTATGTTGTCAAAAATCCTAAAAAAAAGACATAGTATAGTATGTGGCCAAAAATCATGTAAAAAAAAGTCATAGTATAGTATGTCGTCAAAAATCACGAAAAAAAGTCATAGTATAGTATGTCGTCAAAAATCATGAAAAAACATCATAGTATGGCACGTTGCCAAAAATCATGAAAAAACGTCATAGTATAGTATGTTGCCAAAACTCATGAAAAAAAGTCATAGTATAGTATGTCGCTAAAAATCATGAAAAAACGTCATAGTATAGTTTGTCATCAAAAATCATGAAAAAAAGTCATAGTATAGTATGTTGTCAAAAATCATGAACTTAAAAATCGTGAAAAAATGTTGTAGTGTAGTATGTGGTCAAAAACCATGAAAAAACGTCATAGTATAGTATGTTGCCAAAACTCATGAAAAAAAGTCATAGTATAGTATGTCGCTAAAAATCATGAAAAAACGTCACAGTATAGTATGTTTTCAAAAATCATGAAAAAAACATCATAGTATAGTATGTCGTCAAAAATCATGAAAAAAAGTCATAGTATAGCATGTCGCCAAAAATCATGAAAAAAACATCATAGCATAGTATGTCGTCAAAAATCATGAAAAAAAGTCATAGTATAGTATGTTATCAAAAATAATGAAAAAACGTCATAGTATAGTATGTCATCAAAAATCATGAAAAAACATCATAGTATAGCATGTTGCAAAAATCATGAAAAAACGTCATAGTATAGTATGTGGCCAAAAATCATGTAAAAAAAGTCATAGTATAGTATGTCGTCAAAAATCACGAAAAAAAGTCATAGTATAGTATGTGGCCAAAACTCATGAAAAAAAGTCATAGTATAGTATGTCGTCAAAAATCATGAAAAAAGGTCATAGTATGGCACGTTGCCAAAAATCATGAAAAAAAGGACATAGTATGTCGCCAAAAATCATGAAAAAACGTCATAGTATAGTATGTTGCCAAAACTCATGAAAAAAAGTCATAGTATAGTATGTCGCCAAAAATCATGTAAAAAAAGTCATAGTATAGTATGTCGTCAAAAATCATGAAAAAACGTCATAGTATGGCACGTTGCCAAACATCATGAAAAAAAGTCATAGTATAGTATGTTGTCAAAAATCCTAAAAAAAAGACATAGTATGTCGCCAAAAATCATGAAAAAACGTCATAGTATAGTATGTCGCTAAAAATCATGAAAAAACGTCATAGTATAGTTTGTCATCAAAAATCATGAAAAAAAGTCATAGTATAGTATGTTGTCACAAATCATGAACTTAAAAATCGTGAAAAAATGTTGTAGTGTAGTATGTCGTCAAAAACCATGAAAAAACTTAATAGTATTGCATGTCGCCAAAAATCATGAAAAAAACATCATAGTATAGTATGTCGTCAAAAATCATGAAAAAACGTCATAGTATAGTATGTTGTCAAAAAATCATGAAAAAAGTCATAGTATAGTATGTCATCAAAGATCATGGAAAAAAAGTCATAGTATAGTATGTCATCAAAAATCATGAAAAAACGTCATAGTATAGTATGTTGTCAAAAAATCATGAAAAAAGTCATAGTGTAGTATGTCGTTAAATATCATGAAAAAACTTCATAGTATTGTATGTCGCCAAAAATCATGAAAAAACGTCATAGTATATTTTGTCATCAAAAATCATGAAAAAAAAGTCATAGTATAGTATGTTGTCAAAAATCATGAACTTAAAAATCGTGAAAAAATGTTTTAGTGTAGTATGTCGTCAAAAACCATGAAAAAACTTCATAAGTGTAGTATGTCGTCAAAAACCATGAAAAAACTTCATAGTATTGCATGTCGCCAAAAATCATGAAAAAAACATCATAGTATAGTATGTCGTCAATTATCACGAAAAAACGCCATAGTATAGTATGTCGTCAATTATCACGAAAAAACGTCATAGTATAGTATGTCGTCAAAAATGATGAAAAAACGTCACAGTATAGTATGTTTTCAAAAATCACGAAAAAAAAAGTCATAGTATTGTATGTCGTCAAAAATCACGAAAAAAACGTCATTGTATAGTATGTTACCAAAAATCATGAAGAAACGTCATAGTACAATATGTCGGCAAAAATCACGAAAAAAAGTCATAGTATTGTATGTCGTCAAAAATCACGAAAAAAACGTCATTGTATAGTATGTTATCAAAAATCATGAAAAAAAGTCATAGTATAGTATGTCGTCAAAAATCATGAAAAAAAGTAATAGTATAGTATGTAATCAAAAATCATGTAAAAAAAAAGTCATAGTATAGTATGTTGTCAAAAATCATGAAAAAACGTCATAGTATAGTATGTCGCCAAAAATCACGAAAAAACGTCATTGTATAGTATGTTGTCAAAAATCATGAAAAAAAGTCATTGTATAGTATGTCGCCAAAAATCACGAAAAAACGTCATTGTATAGTATGTTGTCAAAAATCATTAAAAAACGTCATAGTATAGTATGTCGCCAAAAATCACGAAAAAACGTCATTGTATAGTATGTTGTCAAAAATCATTAAAAAACGTCAGTATAGCATATCGTCAAAAATCCTCAGTTATAGTATAGTTCATCGTCAAAAGTCATGTACAGTTTGTTGTCAAAACTCAGAAATAAAAGTCATTGTATAGTATGTTGTCAAAAATCACGAAAAAGCACCATCGTATAGTTTGTCTGAAAAATAGTCAAACATCAACAAAAATGTTATAGTATATAGCTGATGGTCATGGCCTCTCGGTCATCACTGACGACCCTGAGCTGAGTGTGAAGTGGTCAGGATAAGTGTCAGTGTCTCGAAGTCTGAGGCCATGGTTCCCTGCCAGAAAACGGTGGATTGCTCCGTCCGTTTTGAGAGTGAGTTACTGATCCAAGCGAAGAACTTCAAGTATCTAAGCTCATGAGGAATAGTAAAATGAAGCATTGGTGTGGTGGTGAGTGCTGTGCCCATCTGTAGTGGTGAAGAAGGAGCCAAGCTGGTGGGCAAAGCTCTAGATTTACTGGTCCATCTACTGTACATTCCAACCATCCTATGGTTATGAGCTTTGGGTAGTGACTGAAAGAATGAGATCTTGGATACAGGAGGCCACAATGAGGCTGCTGCTCCTTCATGTTGAAAGGCCAGTTGAGGTGGTCCAAGCATCTGATTGGGATGCCTCTTGGGTGGCTTCAGGTTCTGCGGGCATGTCCAACTGGTAGGTGGACCCGGGGTGAACCTAGAACATGCTGGAGGGACTATATCTCATATGGCCTGGGAGCCAGACTTGAACTGCATACATGCATTTGGGCTTTTTTGGAGAATTACAGATGAAATAGTGAAATAAATGGGGCAAGCGCAGCTTCTGTGATTAGTGTAGCAGCTTCAGTTGATTATAATGGACGCACTCTGCTGTGGGCCCGCTGCTGGTTGCGACCATGTCCCATGTATTTTGGCATGCAGTCTTGAATTTCAGGTGCCACACTTTTGTATTTTCCAGTTCTAAACGTTACTGTATACTTTAGTTGCTTTATAAGTTACTTTCAAGGAGATGCCTTTCTGAACTGCGTCCTCCATTACAAAACTGTTGCTGCAGTGCAGTGGTGAGTATACTGCTCTTCAAGGGAAAGCAAGCTTCTGATTTAATTGGCCATGATTGACGACAGCCCCTACCACACCCAAAGGTAATTTATGTCTCCAAATCCAACCACTTTTACAGCTGTGCCATTACACCTCTACGCTGCCTGCAGGTCTGGTCGTGAAATCACCAAAAATCTCTTGCCTTTGCCAAGTGAGCTTTTACTTGCAGAGAGAGGGCCCTTGTAATTTTAAAATAGATTCAGGCCTGAAAGGCTGAACTCCCAGAACAAAGAGGCAGCTACACACCCACAGATTTAGCTAAAACCTATAATGAGGTAATACGTAGTCTCATTAGTTTCAGTGCAGGTTACATGTGCTTTGAAACTGTACATCCTTCAAAGGACCTGAGATATTTCAGAACTGTACTCAGACAGGGTCAAAAAGTGACCTTGTGAAATGAGGGATGGGCTGAGTTTGACTGTGCACCTGTCCAGAGAATCCAACATCTCAGGGCTCTGTTGCTCTGAATAAATCGAGCAGGCAGGTGCACACAGGCTATGTTTGTGCTCGCTCCATAACCAAAGGTAGAGTTTGACACTGGGTGGGATTAGGAGGAAAACATAATCAATGGGCGTGGTAGGGATTGAGATCAGCCTTGACCTATTAATTCACCTGTTTTCATTCTCAATAAAAGCAGTGAACTTAGCAGAGCAGCTCCATTACAGATGGGTTTTTTGTCTAAATATACAGACGTGTCCTGAGTGAATACACTGTATCTTAATTAATGAGCTTGGTGGTGGATAATACATTTGGTTTCCTTTTGTTTATATGGTCCAAGGTGAACCCTCTTCCAATTTAGGAAACAGTTTACTGCTGTAAAGTGCATCAAACCTAATTTCCGTCTACTTTGAGCTTGTGCTGCTAGTAAGTGCCAAATGCACTTTGGCTCTACATTACACCAAACCGAAGTCAAACTCATGGCGAGGTATCAAAGGCACCAAATTGCCAAATGCTCAGAGAACAATATTTTAAAGATGGTCCATGAATAGGGGAAAATGCTGCTCACCTGGTATCAGTTCACACTCAAATCTGTGCAAAAATATCTGACCAACAACTTGCTAATTTAAAAGAGTGTTGCACAGGTTTGATTGTGTAGACGCTTTGTCAGTCAAAGATGGTCCATGTGCAATAGGCCAATATGTCTAGTGCCAAGTCTTCACTCTTCAGACAATAAAAAGAGACTTTACCTGAAACCTTTAATGTTAAACCTTGAATATTAAGCTGTCAGTATTCGTCTGTGACATTATGTTGAGAGACACTGATCCCACGAACACAACATAATTTAGTTGGTGAGGTTACAGTACTTTTTGTGCCCTCTGTATAAATCTCTCAAACAGAAAATAACTAACAAACCAGAGCAACCTGAGGTTTCTTTATAAATGAAAGACTAACTCTGAACTGCAGGATGTTCTGCATGATGTTGACGCTGAAACCTGACTTCACAAATATATATATATAAGAAATAACATCACTGCTCTGGAAAGCTCTTAAAATGTTACATAAATTTCATAATTACTCACCACTGGTCTTATCCTAAAATATGACTGGATTGATTCATGTCAAACTAGAAGTGCACTCAGCAGAGTGGAGATCTTTGCCAAGAGGTTGCCCGAGCTGATCGTGGCAACTCTATGATGTTTTATGATGCCGTGCGACGGACCGAACAAAACCGGGTCGCAGGTAGACCGCGGTGGGCAACACCAGATGGAATTTTCCTCTCACCTCCCACACTACACTTGAATGGATCATGACATAATGGGTAAGGAATTAACCTGCAGATTCTTCAGTTCACAATGAGACAAGACATTTGGATGCCAGTTCCTGAGCCGAGATTGAGTGGCCTTCAACAAACGCTTTAGCTGAGATGATTTCTGAAAACTTAATAGTGAATAGGATAGTGCACCCAAAAATGAAAATTCAGCCATTATCTACTCACACTCATGCTGAGGAACGCTCTGGTGAAGTTTTAGAGTCCTCACATCCCTTGCGGAGATCGCCGGGGGGAGCGGCTAGCACACCTAATGGTAGACGGCACCCCAGACTAANCGTCCGTATACTCGGGCTCAAACAAATACGGCTCAACAAAGAAATGCTGTTCCTCCTCAATTTCAAAGTCTTCAGACATGTTGGGCTGTCCTTTCCTAAAAGACCGTAGTGCAAATTATCTTTTAGCGACTATGGCTACTGTTGTCTCCCCCTGCGGTGCACGTGTCACTTGATGTAAACACAGGTGAGCAAAGCTCATGCTTTCACTGGTCTCGCACAAGCGCGCACACGTGAACGCGGAGCACAGAGAAGCAGTCAGAGCTACAGGCTACAGTGAGGCTAAAAACAGAGTTCATATGACGTTTTTCAAAACAACTTTTTATGTCAGGGTTTCAGCACACTTGGATCACTATGGATGAGCAGTATGGAGATACTATGTGGATTCAATTTTGTGTTCTTGGACGTTAGTCTGGGGCGCCGTCAGCCATTAGGTGTGTTATCCGCTCCCCCCGGCGATCTCCGCAAGGGATGTGAGGACTCTAAAACTTCACCAGAGCGTTCCTCAGCATGAGGGTGAGTAGATAATGGCTGAATTTTCATTTTTGGGTGCACTATCCCTTTAAGGCCACTTGCGGCCACATCTTCCAAGATGAAGATGCGTTACCTTTTTCCTCAAACCTATAGCTTTGCACCTACGTGATGTGCATATAAGTATTCTCCCTCCATTTAGAAAAATGGATTTCCAACAATTATGAATCACTACAACCAAGAGATATCCTTGGGCAGAGAGTTATTATTGTGCATCCAAAATATGAGGCTGATTAGTGCGGCAGTTTGCAAGATTAGCCACGGACAGACGGAACCACTCACTCACTCACTCACACACACACACAGGACCAAACACATGGTCCCCTGTGGGCCAGCGCCTGGGGGGGATAGAAAATACAATCCCCACACACCACTACTTCAAAATCAGGAGAGTTGCTGTAGATATTAGTGTTTGTTATTTTTGTTTGGTCTCTTTATAGGCTTATCAACAATGTCCTTGATGCCAAAAACTCCTCATGATTTCTCTGTTCACTTACAGGACTTTGGTTATCCTGCAACAAGAGTGAAATTGAATAAAGAAACATTCCACACTAAAGTGTTCATCAGTATTCTGAAGGCAAAACCATAAAGAGGGTAAGTGCAGAATCAAAATGAGATGTTTATGCTGAATGTGAACCTTAAAAACAACAAGTACACCAGTGCTGGGTTCATAAATCATGGAGCATTTGAATACACCTCTCATAATGGGGAGGGATTACCTTGGAAAACAGAACCAGTAACTATCCATACCTTGTTTTTTGGGTTGCGACACATTAGCTGCCTCGCTGTCTTACATCACCTGGGGAATTAGTAAACATAATTGCTGATCACTGACTAAATTCAATCTTGGATATTCCTCTCAAACACAGTCGTTCTGTATAATTAAATGTAAAACTCCCTGTTACAAAACCACAATAGCTTGCAAATTTTATTGCTATTGCCGGCTATACATTTCCTCGACGGCGAGCTTCTGACAAAGAGTGAGAGTGTGTAAATCAAAGGCATGAGACCATAAAATCTGTTCCAACACAAGTATTCTTAAGATCTCTTTGGCACCATGTTCCTCCTGAATGGTTCGTATTGTATAAAATCTCATGTTTTGTTTTTTTCGCCACACATCTTTAACAAATCAAGAGAACCTTTGGCACGAGAAGGCTTTCCCAAAATGGTGCCCGCTGCTAACATATGGTCTCACTAAGTAGAGATATACAGTTTTTTTAAAGTGCTTTTTTAAAAGGCTGTTAAATATATGGAACCTAAATGGAGTGCGACAAAAAGAAAGTTTGCCCAGCTGGCCTCAAAGAAGCAGTTCTGAGAAGAGAGGAGACACAAGGACAATTTACAAAGCAAAAAAGTATTGCGTGTTTCTCAATAATGTTTGGTATGCACTACAATAAGGCCCATTGATGGAAGTTAAAAAGTCACTCTGAAAACCCTCTGCATCTGTCCATGAAAATCTAGAGGTCAAGGAAGCTCTGGAATAAAATATTACCTTAAAACACAACACAATATAAAACATTCTAATTCATTCCAGCAGGAGTGCCAGGGTTACGGGCAGCCCCGCGCTCCTTCCCCTCCTCCTCCCCACTCTAACTAATGAGAAGCTATAAATGAGGAGGTTTGGATAGTGTTTATCTATGTGGCTCTGAGGGGGCCAAGGTGCCCTCACACACAGCAGTGTGTAGAGAGGGTGACTGCTGGGCATAATACTTCACACATCAGCTGCCTCTCACATATGGCTGTCCTCGCCTGGCCCTGGCTCCTGCCCCATCTGCCTTCCCACCTCAGTCCCCAAAGTTTGTTTTTCCAACCAGTGATTGGCTGCCTCTCAGTCCTTATTGTGTTGCCACATCGCCCCCAAAGCCAGCCGCTCTATCATCCCATACCCTCTTCTTCATTGTCATGTGCACATAACAAATTTGTCCTTCTCCTCTCAATGCGAGCCCAGTCGCCCTCCTACCCTGTAACCTTCCCCGCATCCCTCCCCCCCTGGATCACTGCCCTCATCCTGCCAAGCTTGGCGTCGGGTCACATCTGGAATGGAGAATTATTGCCGCCCCATCCCGGCCCTCCCTTCCATCTATTCACAGATGGCCTGTTGATTTCAAGCCCTCTACTGTACAGTGAATACAGCCTGTTGGCATATAGAGGATGGTTAATGTGGGGGGGGGGGGCTGTCGAGAGCTGCGATGCCTAAATTGTTTTTTTGGAAAACAGATGCAAGGATTATTACTGAACAGTTCACACTTATAATTTATACCAAGGTAATGATCTGCTCAGGTGACCATGGGAATTGTCCTGCTGCTCGGTAAGGCCAGACACTAACGCACTGATATATTAGATTACTGAGCTGGACCAGGATAAGATGGTTTGGATTGATGAAGCAGAGTATGACCTGTTTGGCTGCAGTTAGGCTGGTGAGGGATGAGGTTAAACCTGACATATGCTGCCTTTTTCAGATAGTGAGGATTCACTGTCATGTGTCTCTGAATGCCTGTTGTCTCCTTTTGGTTTTCAAACCGCTCACGTTTTTACTGTGCATTCAGCAATCGCCGAATTGAATGTTTATAGTGCAACAGAGAGAAAGGCTCCTTAACCTGCCTCTGATCCATATACTGCGTGATACTCTGCACTCAGTATTGATTGCATTGTATGGAAGAAGGACTGCATGTCCAACTGAATGCTTGCAGATCATCTCTGCACTAATGGGAGGTGGGATGTTATCTACAGGGTTTTGTATTCATGTAAATACAGTCTTGTATTACATTTATTGCCTGCGCTGAATTCATGTAAACACTGTATTCTATTATTCTTTCCTTTATGTTAAGCCTGGGGTTGGTATTTTCCAGCCAATTATGTGCATCAGGGATCTATGAACAGCTGCTGGATGCTCAGTTGAGGAAGGTGTTGGCGTTTACGCTGGTGTGGTGTGTGATGATTCAAAAACAAGAGCCACGAGTGGTACACTGCCTATTAACTTTGTCTCATGCCTCTTTATTGTAGAATTCCAGCTGCTACAGTTTAATTTTCTGTGCAGTAAAAACAAGTTATTTAATATACATGAATATGATTATTTTCCTGATTAACAGTTACCTCTGCTTCAGCTAGCGCACCTCAAATGAAGTGCATTATAATAGGAAACAAAACACACTACTGAGTTTGTTGCTGTTTATGTATTTCAAATATCCAAAGCCTTGGTATTACTCTAGAGCATGAAAATTAACAGTTAATTATGTTCATGAGATGAATATTCACTCGCACTGTGCAGTTTGTTATCCGTTCTCCATAAATTAAAGTTGAAATCTGGTGTGGGATTTTGACACCCATAATTTGGCATTGTCGTGTTGTCGCATTTGTCGGTAAATATGAGAGGAATTCATTTGAAAATGTGCATCACCAGCACCACATGCCCCTTTACCCATCTTAAGCCAAAAACCTATTACTTTGAAACTGCTTACAGCTGTTCTTGCTCAGGAGTTTGGCAAATGCACCCCGTGAACATCAACACACCGTCTAAAGCCAGAGGCGGGATAGTGAAGCCAAAGAATGACAGCCCAAATTTTGGCAATCTGCTTATCTGCTTTGGCTGACAGAATAAAGGAAGATTTCTTTATCTGAAAGAATTGCAGTCTTCATATGGTGATGTGCAAAATTATCTGACCAAATAGAATTACATTTGTTACTCAGTGTTTTGCACATGCTTCTCAAAACTGTGCAGCTCTCGTTCTAAACTGGCACATAATTTTTATGGTATCCTTTTTCATATCTTTATTGTGTTTTTTGTTATTCTATATTTGTGGGTTTGACTTTTGCAATACAGTGCTTTTATTTTTATCTATTTCTTTTTTTGTATGCCTCAAACAGCAAGACAAAAAACCTACTTGGCAATAAATCTTGCTCTGATTCTGATTCATCTGGGCAATACAGGCAACATGTTTTTGGCACATCTGGAAGTTAAATCCAAGCAGCAAATGTATCCATGTTACCACTATGTAATATGTATTAAGTGAAATGATCACAATCTTCTGTGAGTCTCTTTCAAACTCCTGGAGCCAGATGCCTAAAACTGTGTGTAGACTCACGACTAAAGCTGTGTGCATGCACAAAGGCAGAAACATGTTTATGCATTGTTTATGTAAGATTAATAAAGTGTACCTACGCCTGATTCAATGTTAGAAATCCCAATCATTGTGGTGCTGGACACAGGCCTCATTTTCACACCCACATTTTGCCTTGAATTGACATGAAAATTGACCCTTTAAAACTGTACATCAATACTTGTGCTGCCACCATTCTATGGTGGCCCAGAGAGGTCACAACACCCGCAAATTTTGGCCACCAAAACAACTTAGATGCTCGGACCAGAATCGACAACACGTTGGTGTGCTCCAACAGGTAAGTGTTTATATATGTAGAGAGAGAGAGATAGAGAGAGAGAGGGAGAGAGAGAGGTAGAGAGAGGATCAAGTTATTTGCACTTCCATGTCTCCCACCCAAAACAAAGGTTAAACTTCCGACCAGCGTCTTGAGGAAAGTCTGGAAATGTCAACAACCAGTAAGTTCGTCATTTCCGTTGTTGTCTTCATTTTGGCGTGTTTTCGTTTTTGCGGAGCGTTCAGCATCTTGCTTGTGTTGTGAGCATTTGCATCGCGTTATCTCATTTGCTTGTGTTGTGAGCATTTGCATCGCGTTATCTCATTTGCTTGTGTTGTGAGGATTTGCAGCACATGTGTTGCGAAATCGATGAATGTGTTTTCTGAATTTGGGGGTGTTTTCTTAATGAGCATGTGCTGTGTGGATTTGCGGGTGTTGTGGAGTTTGTGTGTGTTGTGACCTCTCTCTGCCACCGTACCATTCAGTAGACCTGCCAACGAGAGAGACAGTAAAGAAAGAGCAGTTTCAATGACTGTATTGAATGGGGGAGGTTCTCCAACAGTGCAAGAGCGGATGCCATTATGTACAGTTGTGGGTATTTGTAGCGTTCACACCACTAATTCGTCACATTTCTGGAGGCCATTATCGCAGAAAAATCTCAATTATCATTATTATTAAATGTCAGACGGATGATCAGTGATTCATTCATAGCACTCATGCTTAAACTGACTGTATAAAGTGCTTCATGGGATAACGTTTAACAATTACTAACAGGGAGATGAATGGAAATTAAAATAATGATGATATTTGTCACCAATAAACAATTTAAAATCAACTTTATAAATGTGGTTTTGATTGACATTTTACAGAGTGCTGTGTTAGCTGCAACAATAATAACACAATTAGTGAAACTGGCATCAACATACAATGTTACTGGTCTCTAAACTTATATTTAATATCCTTCTTATCATTATCACTCACAGCTACCTCAGCTAAAACCATGTGTGCGCCTGGTCTGAAGAACGTGTGAGGTGCGCACACCCCATACCCTTCCTTTATAAATGGTAAATGGTCTGCACTTGTATAGCGCCTTTCTAGTCTTCGAACCACTCAAAGCGCTTTTACACTACATGTCACATTCACCCATTCACACACACTGGTGGCTGAGGCTGTCATACATGGGGCCACTTGCTATTCAGTAACCATAAATCTCACACACCGATGGAACAGCCATCAGGAGCAATTTAGGGTTCAGTATCTTGCCCAAGGTTGCTTCGGCGTGCAGACTGAAGGAGTCTGGGATCGAACCGCTGAGTCACAGCGTACACATCCTTTGTGCATCTGGCCCCTGGAGCCCTAATCACTCCATGTATGTGCTGTATTTAGATTGGATAAACAGGGAAGATGTATATGTTCAGCTACCTGTCAGAACATTTTAAGGAAAGACAGTACGGAAGGAGGAAAACAAGTTGTTTCCCATCACCCTAACAAGGTTGTCGCAAACTGCATTTCAGCACAGTCTGGCTTTACTTAACACAACTATGTCACTTGCAGCGTTTTCCCATAGCGACTTGCAACATTGTCCTCCCGCTATTTAAAAACAGACTGTTAGTATTGTACTGTACTATGACTTTGTGCATTCATACTAAAAGTAGAACATAGGGACACTGGGAATATGAGCCTCAACAACAAAGGGGGGGAGATGGGTTGGTTACACGAAAAACAATTTCAATTCACCGTAATAGGAAAAGAAACCAAGATTGCTGCAGTAGTTTAAAAGGTTCAGACTCTCTAAACTGAGTTTTACATTGCAATGCTGAAGCTTATGTATCCTCCTCAGTCATTTTTCTCTACAACTGTCCTGGCTGATACGGCCGCTTTGTTTTGCTTTCCTTATTTCATGCATGGAGAAAGGGAGACAATCCTGTTATTGTGGTGCCTCCCATCCAAACAGGCACACAGGAAGTACAGTACAGTATATAAATAATAGATTTAAAAACACAAGATGTCAAATGAAGGAAAATATTGCAAAATGGAGGTCAGTCCAGTGTTTCCATTAAGCTGTTGCAACTTCATTCATCTGCAGCAACCTTTTGTGCACACCCAAACAGTTGGCCTGGGGAATTTCTGTCTGAAATCGCATTTGGCAAGCTTCCCTTGAACACCTCTCTCCCCTAATAGCTCTCTGCCGGTAGATACTGGCAGCACAGGTCTCGCTATATTTAGCATCAGTGATTATCTTAGTATTACTGGCAGATGTTTTATGATTCAACATGTGTAATATATTCAAAAGATACAAAAATAGGGGTTCATCTTTTTTACACTGACTTGCACCTTGTTTCGCCCTCGAAACAGGCTCGGTTAACAGCTGCACAGATGGTAAGAGGTGATGAAAATTTTGAACAGGCATGCTGATTCATCTTGAACCTAAAACTTACAGTCTTGTTAGGCTGCCTAAATTTGATCTCAGTGGTGAAATGTTTATTCAGCTTTCATCTAATCCCATCTTTCCATATTTTACTAAACTTCAAAAGAGGGGAGTCTTTTTTTTCTGCCTGCTCAGGGAGGTCAGTCTGCTCTTGAGTCAGTATCAGGATACTATCTTGCTCAAAGACATTTAAACAAGTTGGATGCTTGCAGTCACAGAGTCCTGAAACTAGACCTTCCAGCTGAAGCATGCTGTCCCTGCTTATACCAGCCTGCTGCTTATTTAATGGGATCTACTGACAGGGAAGGCAGCGGGATGTTGAGTTTGTCATGTTTGTGGGATCATTCCTGACCAGCCGTAGCCTTGCGGTATGTGACATTATCATCCTATAAAAATGAGAGATGGATTCATTACTGCAGTTAAGGAATGCACCAGCCTGGCAGTGATTGCAGAACCTGCATACCCATGCAGTCACTTTGGTGAGTCATGGTCCGTTGTTAGCTTGGAAACAATGGGCTAATTTTAGGACCCCCGTGCCTTTTCCTCCACAAATGCAAATGAACAAACACAGTCACAGAAAGTCAGTCGATTACATCATTATCGCTTATTAGCAACTTACAGCAGAGCAAAGTGCAGATTGCGGATAGAGTAAGCAGAGCTCGCTTTTGTTTGTTATTTCTATAAAAGTCAGGGATTTATCACAGACCTAAAATACAAGCAGCAGGACTTTTACATTTTTTCTTAGTTATCTTTTCATTGTCTACTACAGGAAGTATGTAGTAAGCTGTCCTTGCCTCATGAGGACCTCATTTCCTGTAAGCTGCTGTGGTCATTGTCCTCTTGCAGCAGGAAATGGGGTAACTTTTTGAAAAAACAAGTAATAAAATATCTGCAAACTGGCAAAAGTTCAAAACAACATATAGTAAAAACAGGATACTTCCTGATTTCTTCAGACATCCCTCCGTCTGATGATTGTTAGTGCTTACAGCATTTACTACTTCTATTTCACATAATGTATCTTACTATATCTTACTATAAAATGACGAAAACTCATTCTGTGGGTGTGTCTGTTCCACGTTTTTCTCCTCACTGACTTGGTCAATCCATGTGAAATTTGGCACAGTGGTAGAGGGTCATGGGAGGATGCGAATGAAGCAATATTACATCAATTGGCCAAAGGGGGGCGCTATAGCAACCGATTGAAATTGCAAACTTTGAATGGGCATATCTCATGCCCCGTATGT